>NW_016809446.1:1365104-1383587 GCF_001698545.2 Rhinopithecus bieti
CTTCCAGGTGAGGCGATGCCTCGCCCTGCTTCAGCTCTCGCTGGTCAGGCTGCAGCAGCTGACCAGCACCGATTGTCCGGCACTCCCTAGTGAGATGACCCCAGTACCTCAGTCGAAAATGCAGAAATCACCGGTCTTCTGTGTCGCTCGCGCTGGGAGTTGGAGACTGGAGCTGTTCCTATTCGGCCATCCTCGTTGCAACTTTTTAAATTCAAAGTTTTGTAACTATTTTCTCATTGTAGTTTGGCATCCAGTATTGCAGAGAAAGTACTAAAGGGCATCATAATATTTGCATTTTTGTAGTTAATTTCTTTATAATGCTGAATTTTGCTTATTTTGTTTTATTCTTTGTAGCTCAAATATTTTGTCAAAATTTTGTCTAGGTGTGGGTTTATTTCATTGATATTTTCCTGCTAAAATCTATGAACCAACTCAATTTGTATGTACAGGTCTTGCTTTGACCCTGGAGATTATTTGAAAATTTTAAATCTTCTATTCATTCTATTTTTTCTTTTCAAAATATCTGCGTATGCACTTTATACTGCTAATTTTTTTCTCTAGTGGTTTTTATTTATTTATTTATTTTATTTTCTTAGAAATCTGTTTTTTGTTCTTCGTGTCACTGATTTGATTTTGTACTCCAAGTCTCCTGCTTATTTATTTGGGGTACTTTATTTTATATTTCTATGCTTGCATTTCAAGTTTCTCTTGCTCCTCTCTTATTTCCATTTTGTCCCTTTTTATCTCAGCTTGTATGATTCCACAGGATATCTTCCAGATGCTGTTCTGTTGTTATGATTTTTATAGGCATGTATTACTTATTTTTAAACTTAGTTTCAAAGAACTTGGGGCTGCAAATACATTATTTTGACAATATGGGGTGGATTATCCTTGATTCCATTTTGTGTCTGCATGAGTGATGTTACATCTTTTCCAATTAGTGAAATTTCCAGTCTCTAGCTGCCTATATTTTTTTTCTTATAGTTGTACTTCTAAAAGCCCTCAGTTTCAGATCATCACTCATTCTTAGTCAATACAATATATGAAAACCTAACATTCTCGAGCTCCCTTTCTTGCACTCTGCAACAAATATGGAGGAAGCTGGTTTTGGAAGGTCCTGGATGTGCTGGCAAAGATGGGCACAGCACTGAGGATTTTTCCTAACTTACCACATCCTATAGGGTTTAGTAATGGAAGATAATACCTCTTAAAATGTACTGCAGGAGAATAGATACTTTGTTGTGTGTGCTTTTTTCCTCTGATTTCCAATTTCTCGTTAAAACTGGTGACAGATGTAGCAGGCTAGAGATTGAGGACACTTTGTGAGGCTTTACGAAAGAGGTTTAGAGTGGTAAAAGTAACAACACCCAATTTTTAATAGTAGAAGAGATATAGAACATTTTCTACTTTTATAGATTGACTGTTTCATGATATGTAGTCAAACTACTCTATTCATTGAAACCTGGATAGATTTTCTTTCTCCATTGTCTTCCAGTTACATTGCAATTAATGTCAGTTCTTTCCAGATTCTGGAATTTAGGTCTATGTACACTCAGAAGTTTCTTTTTCACTGTTGAGATTTATCATTTTGTTTTTTATTTTATTTTTTACTTTTAGGAGAATTTATAAGAAATTGAATTAAGGGTTTCTATTATGATAACTTATTGAAGTTGAAGCCTGCAAATTTTTTTAATAAACAATCTATAAAGCACACCCAAGTGATTCAGATGATACATGAGTTACTATTTAGAATGGATGGTACTGAACCTGTGCTACTCAGATGGATATTCATTCATTTTCTCCTTTTCAAGGGAAATTTTGACTATTTTCATGAATGTATGCAGAATCTCCTAATACTTGGACTAAATAAGCTTTAATATTACTGGAAATTGTGAGGAATAATTTTCCAATTTATCATTAGAAATTCAAGCATATTTTTACCTGTTATATATGGTTCATGGAGAGATTAAAAAGATAATTGTACTTATTCATATAACCATGTGTCATACCATATAAGCCATATAACCATCTCTCATACCAATAAAGTGATAAAATTATGTTATAATTACTTAAGTTTTAATTTCTATTTTATGGCTTAGTATGAAGCCTAATAAACATAGTAGTTTTATTTATTTTAAATTCACAGTATTTCCTCTTGAAGTTAGAATATTTTTCAGAAAAATTTTTTATACATGTCTTCCTATATTTCTGTCTCTACCTGTCTCTGTATAATTGTCTATATATAGCTGATCTGAGTCATTTATATCTATGTCTATCTATCTAGTTGGAAAACAGTTTTGGCAGAATTCTGTGGTCAGCCGTAGTTACTAGATTGTGAGGAATTGCATTTTCTTCTTTTCTGATTACTCATTCCAATGAAGTATGTTTTCTAACTTGATATATATGGTATTTACTAGATCTGATTTCTTAATTATTGACATGCTCCCAAACACTATTCTGTGCTTTTCAGATTTGTACTTCTTTGCCTGCTGATTCCTAATGTGTATCTAATAAAAAGAATCGCTAATAAATAAAGCTAATAATAATAATTTAGAATTTGTCTTTTTGATCATAATTCACTCTGAAAACAATTTGATGTGGATTGAAACTCAGGGATAGGAAATATTTTTGTTAGATGCTGTAAATAGATAGTTGCATTTGTATTTATGTCCTATGTTTACATGCTATGTGATCACATAGACATAGGACACGAATACAAATGTAATTATAACAAAAATTTTCACCAATGGTTTTTTAAATATTGTTCCTTAAATATATTTTCCCTGATTTTGTCATCTTTACAATGAATAATATTTGAAGATAATATCATTTGATATGACTGAATTATGGAAATGATCAAAATTGAAAATAATTTTTTGAAGGTACATATAGGTTAGTGAAAGGCATTCAATGGACCATTTAAGTTGCTTCTTCAGCTACTGTCCTTAAAATGTTTATTTTTAAAAAGAACCAGTTCTTACCAAGCTTTGAAGTGCAAAGACTTCCTTTGTCTTTCAGTCAAAGTCAGTGTTGTGCTCAGAGGAAAAAAATGCTTGTGACTTAGGTAAAACACAAAACTTCATGATAATAAGGGTAACAAAAATAATTCAACAGGTACTGACTTTCCAAATAAAACTACGTGCAACTTGAAAAAATAATTTCTTTCATAGAAGACATGAATTAACCCAGTATGAAGTTATGCATTATTCCTATTTGCACTAGACCTCTGTTTTATCTCTCCAGGAGACAGATTTTCTATTTTTTAGAAAATTATAGTAAGAAAAAATGAGAGTCAAAGTAATATAAATGCTCTAGAAGCTCCTATCAAAGTGGCAACACTCATACTGAACATTAGGAAATCAAAGTACTTGTGGCTTTTAATAATTCTATTTTCCTTACCAAACCATTGTTTTTCAGCTCCTCTTAAAATCTCCTTCTATGCAATCTTTAAACTGATTAGATAATTTTTTAAAGTGAAGTTTATTGAGGTATGGTTACAATATGAGAAAACTCACCAATTTTAAGTGTATGTTTTGATGAGATTTGGCAAATGTATACACTCAGGTAATACCAGCATAATGAAGATACATGCTATTCCCATTGCTAAAATATTCCCTTGTATGCATGCCATTCTTGGCAATTACTAATAGAGCTGTCACAGATATAATGTATGGATTTTTATATAAATGTAAATTTTTCTTTTACTTAGATAAATACCTAGCAGTGAGACTGACAGGTCATATGGTATGTGTTGAAATATATAAGAAACTGGCAAACCATTCTCCAGGGTGACTGTCATACAATTTTGCATTCCTTCTAACAGTTATTCTGCATCCTCAATGGCACTTGGTATTGTCAGTATTTTCCCAAACATTAGCCATAGTAATGGGTTAGAAGTGGAATCACACTGTGATTTTAATTTCCATTTTCCTACTGACTAATCATGTTGAGCATCTTTTCATGTGCATATTTACCAACTGGATATCTTTGTTAGTGGATATCTTTCTTTAGTGACTGGATATCTTTCTTTAGTGACTACTTTTAACTCTTAAAATCATTTGTCCATTTTTATGATTGGGTTGTTTGTCTTCTTGTACTTCCATTGTACTTTACATAGGCAAAGAAAATGTGCAAATGAATTTTAAATATGATATTATTTATAATGCTATCAAATATGAAATATCTAAAGTTAAAATTTTACAACATGCACAACTTTTAAGTTTAAAGCATTACTGGGAGAAGTTAAAGAAGCAGTAGTTAATGAATAATGAATGAAGAGATACACTGTCTTTATCAAGGGACCCAGCCCCCAGTATTTCAAAGCAGATTCTTTTCTATTTTCCCTAAGTGTTGGCTGGTCTGAGAAATGAAGAGAAAGAGTACAAAGAGAGAAATTTTACAGATGTGCCTCTGGGGGTGACATCACATATTGGCAGGTTCTGTGATGCACACCTGAGCCGCAAAACCAGCAAGTTTTTATTAGGGATTTCAAAAAGGGAGGAGTGTACGAATAGGGAGTAGGTCACAGAGATCACATGCTTCAAAGGCAATAAAAGATCTCAAGGACAGAGAGGCAGAGTGAGATCGCAAGGCCAGGGTGAAATTAGAATTACTGATGAGGGTCCATGTCCCACTGGGCATACATTGTCATTGATAAACCTCTTAACAGGAAACAGGGTTCAAGAGCAGACAACCGGTCTGACTAGAATTCACCAGGCTGGAATTTCCTAATCCTAGCAAGCCTGAGGGCACTGCAGGAGATCAGGGCATATTTCATCCCTTCAACCACATAAGACAGACACTCCCAGAGCGGCCACTTTAGAGACCTCTCCCTGGGAATGCATTCCCTTCCCAGGGTTATTCCTTGCTGGGAAAAAAAATCCAGTGATATTTCTCCTATTCGCTTTCTGCAAGAAGAGAAATATGACTGTTCTGCCTGGCCCCACAGGCAGTCATATCTTATGGTTCTCTCTCTTGTTCCCTGAAAATTGCTGTTGTCCTGTTCTTTTTTTAGGATACCCAGATTTCATATTGTTCAAACACACATTTTACAAACAATTTGTACAGATAACACAATCATCACAGGGTCCTGAGGCGACATGCATCCTCAGCTTATGAAGATGACAGGATTAAGAGATTAAAGTAAAGACAGGCACAGGAAATTATAAGAGTATTGATTGGGGAAGTGATAAGTGTCCATTAAATCTTCACAATTTATGTTCAGAGATTGCAATAAAGATAGGCATATGAAATTATAAAAGTATTAATTTGGGGAACTAATAAACGTCCATGAAATCGTCACAATTTGTGTTCTTCTGCCATGGCTTCAGCCGGTCCCTCCGTTTGGGGTCCCTGACTTCCCACAATAGTCTTCATGGATTGGCAGTCTCGTTATTGTTAAGGTGACAATTCTCCTCTATTTGATCTCTGTATTTAATGTAATCCAAGTCAAAATCATAGTAGACTTTTTGTTGAAATTAAGAAGTTGATTCTACATTTTATATGGAAATGCAAAGTACCTAGAATTGCCAAAATACATTTGAACTCACCAGAAAACAAACTCCACTTGGCTAACATGTACTATTTATTTTATATATTGGTGGATTTTATGTGTTAATACCAAATATTTTTGTGTCTATATTCACATGGGTTATTTGTTTGTAATATTATTTCTTTGTATTCTTTTTTTTTTGTTTGTTTTGAGATGGAGTTTCACTCTTGTTGCCCAGGCTGGAGTACAATAGCATGATAACGGCTCACTGTAACCTCCACCTCCCAGGTACAAGCTGTTCTCCTGTCTCAGCCTCCCAAGTAGCTTAGATTACAGGCATGTGCCACCACACCCAGCTAATTTTTTTGTATTTAATAGAGACAGGGTTTCGCTGCATTAGTCAGGCTGGTCACAAACTTCTGACCTCAGGTGATCTACCTGCCTTGGCTTTCCAAAGTGCTGGGTTTACAGGTGTGTGCCAATGTGCCCAGCCTGTTTGGTTTTTAAAATCGGAGTAATGTTGACCTCATACAATACATTGAAAAATGTTGCTTTCTCTTCTATTTGGAGAGAAAAAAATAGAGGACGTTTTCTATATGATTTTAATATTAGCTATGAAACTATAGTAATCAGAAGAGTAGCATGAAAATAGATTCATGGATTAGTAAATAGAACCCAGAGTCCAGAAACAAATCCATCCATATATGTGAAAGTGACATTTGACAGTTTTCCAAAGTAATTAAATGGGAAAAGAATAGACTTTCAACAAATGCTGCTAGAACTGTTGGAGATGTTCATAAGCAAGAAAATGAACCTTGATTCACTTCATACCATATGTGAAATGTGACTTGAAATGGATATTAGATTTATGTGTAATAACTAAAATTATAAAACTTCCTGAAGAACATGTATGAAACATTATTTACAATTTTAGGAAGAAACATTTTTTTAAATGGTGTGTTTGCTAGGGTTCCAGTAGAATAGATGTGTGTATACATATATCTGTAGTATGGAATTAGCTCACATCATTATGAAGGCTGACAGGTTCCAAGATCTGCAGTTGATAAGCTGGAGACCAGAAATGCTGATGGTGCAGTTCCAGTCCAAAGGCTTACAGGCTTGGGATCCAGAAAGACCTGTGGTTCAGTATGAGTCTGATGGCAGCAAAAACATTGATGTTCCGGCTTAAGGCAGTCAGGCAGGAGGAAATTCCCTTTTATTCAGGCATTTTGTTTAATTCAGGTCTCAGCTGACTAGATGAAGCCTACCCACATCAGTAAGGTCAATCTTGAATATGATCCCAGACACCCTCACAGATCCACCCCAGATAATGCTTGACCAAATATCTGGGGATTCTGCCCAGCCAAGTTGACACACAAAATCAACCATTACAAATGGTCATGCACACAAACACAAATATCTTTAATGAAAACATTTGGATAATCAGACTTCATCAAAGTGAACAACTTTGCTCTTTAAAACATACCATTGAAAAATTAAAAGACCCCAGACCTTAGTATCTGACGTATTTTAGCATATGTCAGTATGAAAGTATTTGCAAAATGTGTCTGATAAAGGACGTATATCCAGATTGAATAAAAATTTTTTTCAGCCTAATTTTAAAAACATGAACAGCTGTATTTAAAATAACATGTTATATATTTGAACAATCATCTCATCAAAGAAGATAGATGAATGGATATTAAATAATCACATAAAAAGATGTTCAACAGTTTTAATCGTAAGGGAAATGAACGTGAAAACCACAATGAGATACCATTGTGCACTCATTTGCTTGGTTAAAATTTAAGAAAGTTGACATTATCAATATCAATTGCTGCTGAAGATTAGAAAAACTAGCACTCTCATACACATATACCTAGTTAGTAGAAATGCAAACTGTTATATTTGGTTTGGGAAGCCATTTGACATTTTCTGATAAAGGCAAATATTCACTTACCAGAAATTCCACTGTTAGGTATTTGCCCTACAGAAATGAGCAAACACTGCCACACAAAGATTTGCACTTGAATGTTCATAGCAGCTTTATTTAAAATAACCAAAATATGTAAGAAATTCAATGTTTAACTGGCTAATGAATAAATAAATGGTTTCATATCAATAAGACAGGATACTGCTGAGCAAAACAACAACAAAACCACTACTAGATGCAGAAATATGAATAGATCTCAAGAACATTATGCTAAGTGATAGAATCCAGGATCAAATGTTCATGTACTACATGATTTCATTTCTGTGACATTCTGGAAAATACAAACTATAGTGAGAGAAAGCAAATGAATGGTTGTAAGGTTGTCAGGGGCAAGGGATAGGGGAGATAATTGTCTGCTGAGGAAGGGGTAGGAGACCATTTTGGAGGGTGCTGGAGGCATTCTGTTTCTTGATTTTGGTGATGGTTTCCACAGCTGTATACATTTGCCAAAACTGATCAGATTTCACACTTGAATGTTGTGAATATGATTGTGTATAAATAATATGCTAAAACTTCTGATAACAATGATAATGTCATGAATGAAGGGCACGAGAACATTTTGTTCCTCTGTATATGACACTTTGAGGAGAGATCAGTTTTGTAGTTTTCTGATTATGGATGCCTAACATGAATCTAAATGTGAGGAAACCTCAGAAAAAATTCAAAGCGATGCATGGTCCATTAAATAAATGATCTCTGTTCCTCAACAGTGTAAGAGACAAAGATTAGCTGAGAATTTGTACCCAATTAAAGGATACTGAAGAGACAAGACAACAAAATACAATGCATAATTGTATACCAGAGGGAGACAATTTCCATAACAAATCATTATGAGAATAATTGAACAAACTGGAATATGGACTATAAAGTCTTATTACAATGTTACATTTTCTGACTATTTTAATTGTACTGTGGTTATGTATTCCAGTTCATTTTCTTCTTTTCTCTTCTGTTTGAGATGGAGTATTGCTCTGTTGTCCAGGCTAGAGCACAGTGGTGTGATCTCAGCTCACTGCAACCTCTGTCTCCCAGGTTCAAGCAATTCTCCTGCCTCAGCCTCTCAAGTAGCTGGGATTACAAGCACATGGTGCCACACCTGATAATTTTTAGTAGAGACAGGGTTTCACCTGTTGACTCAGGCTAGTCTCACACTCCTGACCTCGTGATCCACCTGCCGCGGCTTCCCAAAGTACTGGGATTACAGGCGTGAGCCACCATACCCGGCCATATCCTAGTTCTTATGAAACACCCTGGATTATTGTAAGGTAAATTTGGTAAATACTCTGATAGCTGTTAATGTATATCATGGGGGAGACAGAGGGTGAGGCAAGACTGAGTGAGAATGAGGCTTATAAAGAAAATAGGGCAAAAGGTAAAAAATTAGTGAACCTTGGTACAGGATTGTGGTGGGAAAAATAATGACTCTCTTCAAAATGTCCATATCCTAATCCTCAGAACCTGTTAATATGTTGTTTTCATGCCAAAAAAAAAAAAAAAAAAGAAAGTTACAATTGTAATTTAGCTAAAGATTTTGAGCTATAGATGGAGATTCTCCTGGATTACCCAGTGGGCCCAATGTAATCACAGGGATCCTAGTAAGAGGGAGGTAGGGGGGTCAGAGTCAGGCAGAAAAGATGTAGGGACAGAAACAGGCATTGGAGAGGAGAGAACATGCTATGTTGCTGGCTTTGGGGATGGAGGATGGAGTCCTGAACCAGGAAATACAGAACTCCAGAAGAAACGCAGGCCTGTGGACCCATTTTTAGACTTCTGGCCTCCAGAAGCCTAAGATATTGTAAAATAATAAGTTTTTCTTGTTGAAAGCCACTAATCTTGGCTAGGAAGCCAATACAAGTGTAGAGAACGTTCTGTGTCTACCTCTGTAACTTTTCTGTTTAAAATTATTTTTAAATTCCAAAACAACTTCACAGAAAATGATGAGCCAGGGAATAGGCAATTAAATATGTATGATTTGGGGAAGTTAGTCATCAGAAATCTCTAGAAGCAGATCATTAGATCAGGCTCAAAAATTGGGTCATAGGAGCCTGTCAAGGTTTAAGGCTTGTAATATTCCTGTCAGTGTAAAATCTTAACACAAAGATGGGCCTTGTTTGGCTGGAGATGGGCTTCAGTGTGCTGAGGAAAATAAAAATTGCGATTTAAAAGACAGAGTTTTCTATTGTTGCCCATTGCTATAAGCTGCAAACTGGAGTCTTCGAGTGTGAAATTACAGAGTATAATAGGGACAAAAACAGTAAATAAGTTGGTGCAAAAATTTGCCATTCCTAGAACATGTATGAGAACCTAATGCCCTGGTAGTAGCAGGTCAGTTTTGCTATTTTTGAAAGCACATTACTAAGGAGATTTAATTCTGGCTCATCGACTTCAGTTTCCTAAAAGAGATCTGGAAAGTAAGTCTTCAAGATCTCATTTAGGTAATATTTTTATGAAATTTTCTGTATCCCACTACTCATTTGACAGTTTCTTTTCTATGCATCCATATGTTTGTTCTGACATTGTATTAGAATATTTTATTTGCTTCTTTACTTTTGACCAAACATGCCATCCTAAATGGGTTTATCTCCAAACCCTGTCCAGAGCATGAGTGCTCGAGGTGAGTGTCACAGGTTCTTTGAGATGTGATATTTGCATGACACAGAGCATTAAAACATCCCTTTACATCTTTCTAGTAATATTCTTCACAAATATTACATACTTTCTTCACTCAAGATTTTGGGAAGATACAGATCTGTCTCAAAAAAAAAAAGCATTATAATGTGCAAAGAAGGAAATTTAAGTGGAATAAATAAATCTTTTTTTTTTTTTTTAACCACTGTGGGAAATGTCCTAGTAATTTCTGAAAGGATTCATTTATCATTTTACAAGTACAAAACAATAATAATGTTTTTATTTAAAAATTGTTGTTTTTTATTATGTAGAATCCTGTACAATTTTAATGAATATCATGAGTTATTGGCTGATTGCCCTGTATAAATTTCACAAATTTCACAGATACTTGTTTAAAGTAGACAGATGTAAAAGTCCCTGTGTGAGATAAGTGAGCTTTATTTTTCAGCTTATAATGCTACACATTCTGTATCTCCAACAAAATTAGACAAATCATTTTGTGCCAGTTGAAGACATATGCACCCTGGGTCAAGCCTTTCCTGTCTTGCTATTCTGGATACCACTGATAGTATTTATTATTTATCATTATCACTTATATTTTGCATAAACTGTTTAAGAAAATTCATTTTTCTGAATCCCTGCTATAACATTATACTGTCCTGGAGACATTGTAGAATCATTATCATCATCATTTTAGTCAATACTATCAAATAAGAAAGTGAATGGAATAATAGTAAAAAACTCTCAAATTAATTATAATTTCACAATTATGCATAGATATAGCAAATAATATCTCTGCCTAAATATTATAAAATGAATAAGTTCTGGGATTAAATAAAAATATGTTATAAGATATAGCAGAATGTAACTAAGAAGGTCTGCATAATCTATGATTAGCCTCTCTTGTTCCATTTTTTCTTAACAAGTAAAGTCATATAACTTATATCACTCTTTAGTTGAATGGCATTTGTAACCAAATTAGATGAAATTGTGTAATGATTATAGCTACATATATATGTTACATATGACAAAAGGTTTCTCTTTAAAATAAAAAGCCAATCTTTATTTTTTCTTTAAAAGATTTAAAACAAATAGCAATAATTTGCATTCTAAATTGAGGTTCTGTTAAATACCATAAACAGAATAAATCATAATATGACAAGATACACATTTCCTACATTTTAGCAAATTCACTGTGCATAAATATGCTTGAGGCTTTGCAGTCAGTTAGTGACACTCTAGGCCCGTAAGAGTATCGTCTTCTAGCATAGGAAGCTTTCCTGGGAGTTAGGAACTCTGAACCAAAACCTTGGATTTAGTTATCAGTTTAGTTATTAGTTTCACAAATTGATTGTAGAACTGTTGAACATATGTAAATGTTGTTCACAGTTAGATCCAGCTAAAATTAATTGCTTGTCTGATATTGGCTACAGGACACATAAGTCCTTTTAGATTCTTCAACACAGAGACTGGTCCCAACATGCAACCTTGTACAGAAGATCATGTGGGCCTCTTCGTGTGCATCAGTACATGTTGGCTGTCAGCCCCACACAGTCTAACAATCATTACCTCCTCCGACAATATCACTCCCAGTGCCAAGAGGCAACAGTCGGCTGCTGCTAAAGGAATCCTTCCCAAGAGTCTCTGACGTGTGGCTGAACGAATGGCATGCCTTGGTAGTCCCTTGGTAACTCTTGTTCACATCCTACACTGACGGTTCATAGCACCGTTGTGCAGGAGCCCTGCTGTGTCTCTCCTGTGCTCATGTCTAAGTTCAGGAGGCAGAAACTGCATCAGGCCTTGTGATGCTAATGGCTGGCTATACAGTATGAGTAGGAACTCAGGGTTATTCTTACTCTTTGTGCATTTAGCTTTGAATGCAAGTGTAGGTGACAAAAACGAGGTGGATAAAATATCTCTGAAAAATCTGAGCTCGGTAGCTGTGGTGGACCCACTCAGAGGTTTCAAAGGTAATTGGGACTAAATGCTGTTTTTGGTGGGATGCTTCGTCTACATATTGGAGTAGGGGTTTTTACTGCTTCTCTTCAGCGTGGTGTGGGCTTTTCACTGTAATATTTCAGAGACAGCTTTTTGCATGAGCTTCCCAGTGAAAGCCACTGAGTGAATATAGAGTTTTACTAGAATGAATCAACCATGGCCTATTTGCCTAGAGTCAGAGGCTTTCCTGTTTTTGGAAAACAGAATCTCAAAATTGTAATGACGTATGTGTATGTGTATGTGGGTGTTTATGTATCTTTGTGTATTTATAAATATATTTCTGGATAATTTATGCTGAAATGTTTTTTATTTGCTTGGTTGTCTTGTCTAAACCAAGATATATTAAGAAAAAAGGGAAACTAAAATTGTGTATGAAGGAAGCTATTTCTGTTTTCAAGTCTATTCATTTATGTAACAGCATGAGTAAGCTGCTGACACAGAAGCCTTCATGCTTAAATGATCTTATAGAAAAGGCTCATAATATCTAATTTTAACTGTATTAGCTGTCATGTTCACTGATTTTTAAAATTGCATATGAAAGCTCACCATTTATGTAATATTTTTCCAGAAAATATTGTGTGTGTGTGTATATATATATAGTGTGTATATACATATAGTGTGTGTATGTGTGTATATATATACACACACACACACACACACACACACAAAATGAACTAAGAATTTGGTGGTTGTCAGAGACAATAAATAATTTTAAAATAATGTTTTAATTCTTCTTTTTCCTATTAATTAATGAAATAAGATAGAATAATTACATAATTGTATTCAGTGGCCTAACTGAATGCATTTATTCAAAGTATATTCTTATTACCATCAATTTCATCTTGAGGAAGAATTCCTTCTTGTGTCCTCTTTTCCTCTTGATCCTTTCTCTTTTGCCTCCTGCTAGATTTATTTATCTTTTCTGAAAAGGATATCTCCTATTTTTCTCAACTCTTCAAAGAATTCTCCTGCTTTACCTGCTCATTCTGTTCTATAAACACAGATTTCATTTTCATTCTCCTCAAACAATTAAAGTCTTCTTGTCAATCTTGCACTAAGTCAACTATCTCTTCATTCTTCCTTTCATGAAGGATTTCTTGAAGGTCCATATTACTTTCAGCAAGTTCTCTTCACCCATCAATTGCTTTTTTAAAGATCACCTGTAGTCTTTGACTTAATACAAAGATGAAATCTAATAACTCTAAATGTGTGTAATTCTGCTTATTATTGAAGTCATTTATTTTTCATAGCAAGTAAATTAAGAAAGTAGCATGTATTAAATAAGTATTATAGTCACTGGTGGTATAGAGATTAAAGATATAACTCAGAGTGTGAAAAACTTAGTTTAGTGAGGGCAATGGACATGAAATAAACATCATACAATGCAAGGCAACAACTCATAAAGGTATATTTTCTTAATAGAAACATGACATTTGTTACTTGCTAACCAAGAATGTTTATCTAGAAACATGAAAAGTTTCTTAAAGAATTTTATGATGTATTATACCTTAAAAAGGGATTTTTTTTAACTGTGAGAAAAATGTTGCTTACAAAAATCTTTGGTTTCTTAGATGTAAAACATGAACTTTCAATTCAGTAACAGTATTTAAATAAACAAATAAAGAATCTCACATTTAAAAAAGATTAAGACAACTGATGCAATTATCCAAATAATTGCTTTTATGTTCTATGAAGTGCCTAGGTTATGCCTTCTAGAATTTTCCCATCTTTTGTAAAAACTTGATTTTTTCCCACTATTTAATATCTGTGACACATGATCTAGATTTCTGTAATATTAAATGTATATATGCTTATATATAGATACAGTTGATTGATGATAGATAGATAGATAGATAGACAGACAGACAGACAGACAAACTCTCCTTGGTAAAGTGGTACATGACCCTTTAAGGAGAAGTAGTGAGTTAGGTTGACTATATATTTTCAAGAGTTTTTTTTATGACCTATGATAGATCAAAGGCTGAATGTTTTGGCGTGGGAAATCTTGTAAACCTAACTAGGAAGAATAACCCAAACCCTTATGAGGGCAGTTTAAATAAGATCCTACTTAAATACATACAAATAATGGTTTGAGACTGAAATCCCATTAAAAAGTTGCATTTTCTTTAGTCATTTTTACAATCTGTTTAATATATAATCTTTGCACAATTTTACAGGAGACAAGTTCATGACACACTAAGTACCTTAGGGGGCTATGCTCCCATCTGAATAATGTGACCACAGCAGCTTCTTCTTTATAATTCACCTATAATTTTATCATATGCTTTCGTTTTCATGCAAGCCATTGATTGACCCAACCCTACAGCCAACATTCTCTATGTAGGCTAGATATGAAGTGACTTGGCTTGAGAACTGCTCCTGATGGGGTGATGACTAATGATATTCATTCATACTCTCATTTTTGTTACATTTCAATTTCAGGAGCGAGAAGGAGAATCAGAGACTGTATTAGAGGCACAGACAGTGGGGTTAAAAATAGTAAAGAGCTCAGTTGTCATTATGATGAAATCAATAGATTGGGGGCAGAAACAAAAGCTAGCTTCTATAAGATCGCCTATCAGTGTCCAGTACTTCTTCTGGATCACAAGAGTCTCCATAGTAACTGGAATAGTTCCAACTATTGTTTTAGTCCACCAAAGCCCAAACAAATGTTTGGCTTTTGTGTTTATATAATAAATGCCTAACAGGTTACTTAGCTATTGTCCGTTCCTTGTGATTCAAAATGCCTAATGTACTATTTTGGCTTTATTTAGGAATGAATAAATGCTCTACTATTGTATTATGCATTTAAAAAGCTGGCCAACTTTACATTATATTATTAGCACATACTGATAATATATATGCCTTTTCTAGTATTTTTCCATCAGCAATTATTATATTTGTTGGTAAATAATGTGAACAGTGTTATGTGCTATTGCTTGAAATTCTGGGTTTCTTCATGTATGCTGGTGATGTAAAAATGTGTTGAAAAGAAAACTAACCAGTTCTGTTTAGAAGAATTTTTATAGTACACATTCTCTGAGAACAGTTATAATTTAAATGAAAATATCTGCTTTTATTTTTAATGCATTTCTTATACATTTAAATAAAATTATGGAGGTAAACATGTAATTTCCATTAAATGGAGTGTGGATAATTGGAGATAAAATATTTTTATAAAAACTTGTTTATGTACATTTAAAATTTTATGTTGTCACATGAATTAATCAGCAGAAACAAATGTACAATATGTAAATTTATTTTGGGGGACCTGTGAGGTTTTAGCCATATTTTTTTCACTTGTTCCCTAAGCCACAAAGGCAATTAAATAGTATGAATATAAAATGGAGACCTTGATCTGAATCATCTCTTTAAATTGATGTTCCACTTGGTGATAGATATGCAATTTTGGTATCTCATGTTATCTATGACAGTGCTTTGATTATATTAATGTTTAATGAATGTGGATGCTATTCTTTGAATTATTTTAGGTTACCTTCTGACTTTTCCATATTATGTACTCCTATAACCACTATCAGTCTTTGCCAGTATCCCTTAATGAAAAAATGCATCTTTCAATTTGTTAAGGCATACATTGTAGAGTTTGATTTAACACCTACTGGCACTCCAGAAACATATGATAATCATTATACATACAGTAACATCAGAAATTTAAATTAAAATAAACAAAATCTACTCAATTACTTATATATTTGATTTCATAGAGCTGATACCTATTTGTGGTGTTAATGATTGACTGGAGCTCTAACATAATATATACTACATCATCATTTTAGATTATTGACTTTGATAATTAACCTAGCCCAGGTACTAGCATTTTATTGTTCCCAGACAGAACTGAGTTGTTCAGCCTGTAAGATGATATAAACTCTTTTAAATTTTCACTCTTTTTATGCCTTTAGCAAATATGACTTCAACTAAAAACTAGTGAAACACATTAAATCTTTCTACACATCACAAAATTCCTCTGAAAGGTCTCCAAGTGTGACCACTGTAGTTCAATACCATCATTATCACTGGAAATTTTAGACATGTGCCTGACATGATTTGTTGAAATCAGCTGCTTCCTTCTGAGAACTTTAATAATAATTCAATTCATATGATACTGAGGATGGCATTAATGTGTTTGTTTTTCCCCTAGAATGATTGTCACATAATGTGTAGAGACAACGAAGAGTCAAAGGCAAGGCAAACCTGTACAGTGGAGACACAAAGGGTCACTGGCAGGTTTCAAATGAACCAAGACATCCTCAAGTAAGAGAAATAGTTATAATTAATCCAGTCTTCAGCTCATGGCTTTCTCTGAGCAATAAACTTAAGGAATCAAGACTAAAAATAGCATTACCCTTTGCTCATTGGGATGTTATTTGTTACACTGAAAATCATTAAGAAGGCAAAACAATAAAACCAAGCTTTTGTACCAGAAAAGAGCCAACATTTGGTTTGATGTTTAAAATATATTTTAACATTTAGAAATGCATTTTAATATATAGATATTAATTTAAAATTTTATGATAGGAAATATTAGTTAAAGATTGTTCTTTACACCAAATTTTTAGTCAACTGTCTCCAGCACAGTGAAAATTCACAGGGTAATAATGATCTTCAACCAATTTCCTCATCCCACTGGCTTTTCCAGATAACACCTATACTAGCTGTGTAAATTTGGACATGTTGCATAACTCCTCTGAGATACAGATTTATTTGCAGATTATTAGCACATTTCTGGATGTTAAATTAAAAGCATATGCAAACCAGAGTGATTGGTCCCCAAGAGTTTCCCAGTAAATGTCAATTCCTTAAAACAATTTAGAATTCAGTCAAAAACCTATATTAAAGAATATCTTGGAGCTTCCTTGAAGGACGCAGCTGAAAGTCAAAGGATAAAGATGTTTAATTGACAAGATACTTTACGTGAATTATAATAATGTCTTACATTTGTAAATAACATTACAGTTTCCAAAGTACTTATATCTCACTTGGGAATGAAAAATTTTCTCTGAGATATGTATGATAACATTGTTAAAATACCCATATGTGTCTTAAAAAATAATTGTGTTTCATTGGCAGTGGAATCAATAGATTCTATACATACTACCCATGTCTTAAACTTCTCTGTAAAATATCATACCTCTGGACTTCTCAGGTAGAACTTCTTCTAAAAACTCCTGACCTCTTTCCATACTCCATACACCTCACACCTTTCCACGGAGATGCAATGAGTTGTCTGATTAGTGAATGAAGCCATTTGTCTGAATTTTATAAAAATAAAGACTATTTAGCCTCTATCTGCTCTCTCCTTGGTGGAGCACTGTCTTGAAGTCTACATGGTGGGGTAGGTCTTCTAGCCAGTCGACTTAAGTTATATTTTCCAATTTTAGTTTTATTAATAAAGATAACATTGTCCTCTCCATTTGCCTTACCCCTGTTGGTTCTGAACATTGGTGAAGAAAGTTGAGCTATTTCTGTTCCCTTCAAACTCCAATATAACTAAAAAAAAAATAAAATCAAGATTAAAAGAGTTTGAATGACTAACCCAAGAGTACAGAGTTAGTAAATGGGAGATCCAAGATACAAATCCACATTTCTAGACACCAAGTCTGGAGTCCCTTCCAATTTACCACTCTATTTATCATCTCACTTTTATTTTACAATTTTTTTTTCCAAACCTAAAACTTTTATTGGTTGGGCAAGCACTTTGAAACTGTGATATGCAAAAGTTACTCAAACTCTCTGAGCCTTGTTTATTCATCTCTAAAGTCGAAATGTAATACCTCACTGGGCTATTGTGAGGGTTAACAAAATAATGTACATGAAACACATCTTCTAGTAGGCACTTCAGAAGTCATGCTTACATTTTCTTTTTTCTTCCTTCATTCGTATTAACACCAAAGGGAAAAATTTCAGTGTGAACTTTTCAATCAGTTTATTGAAATATGTTTCCACATGACATTCACTGACTTTATTCTCACCATTAACTCTTATTAGGAAAACTGACATTTTGCTTCATGATTGTTATTAGTAGAACATATCATTTCTTTCATCAGTTTTTCAGTTACATTTTTTATAATTCCAAACTATAATCCCACACTTGAAATTTAAATAAAACACCTCAAGTGGCCTTATACTACCATTCTTAAAAGAAAAGTATGACTTAGAAATTGTTACATTAAAAATACTTGTTGAGTGACTGTCACAAAAAGTATTTCTGACATTGTAGCCTCAAAAAATCATAAAAATATAATTGAGGTAAAAAGAGAAGAAAATTCAGTAAAAGAAATAGACAAAGATGACAGGAGAAAACAAATAGGAGAGAAAATAAATTATATTTTATATAATAATATTTTAAAAT
>NW_016809446.1:1385768-1409836 GCF_001698545.2 Rhinopithecus bieti
TTTTTTTTTTTATTGGTTCCCGCGCTTTTAGTAAAACCACACGGCTGTGACCTTATCGGGGCTCTCCAGGTGGTGTTTTCTAAAGTTGAGATATATGGTTGTCTCTGAGTCGAAAATGTGTTTGTACTGGGCTCAGGAAGTTGAGAGATATATGGTGGGATGTGTTTGTACTGGGCTCAGGAAGTTGAGAGATATATGGTTTATCTCTTTCAATATCTGTTTATCACTTATCACACTCCACACTCCTAGTCTTTCAAGTCTCCAGTTTTTTGAATTTTGGGCTCAAGACACTTCCATAATTTCTACAGAAAAATTTTTTTTCCTTAATAGCACAATTTACCTGGGTTATTTGCCATATCCTCAGCCTCTTGACCTCAACCCAGAATCAGCAAATACTCAAAGGAAGTTAGCCAGTTAGCCAGTTCAGAATGTTGGCTTACCTCTCTGTGCTGTTCAGTCACCTACATGTTTTTGCCATTTGAAATTCTGGTTATATTGGCTAATCTCCCCTGTCTTCATACATAATTTTCTTTTTTCTGTTTTTTAATTTAATTTTATTTTGTTCTTCTTCTAATTGTCTTCTAAGGAAGATTTACCACAAGTTACTTTATTCACAGCTTTGAGTGGCACTTTAATATCATATTTTAAAAGAAACAAAACAATAGAAATGTATTAAAATATCTTCTCAAGGTAAGAATATATTGTGGTACTTTATAAACACAAAAGTAGTCACATTGAAAACTGGTAAGTTCTTGGCAAATTCGATTATACATGTCTACCTTCAGTATTTTATAAAATGCATGGTTTCCTCAAAGCTGTAAAAGCATAAATGTATTTTTAAAAGGTATTATTGTCTCCATAAGTTAGGTCTCCACAAGATTGCATGTCTTTTAATAAAGTTTCTGTTGCTCCTGGGCATACTTATGCAGTAGATTAAATCTGTGTTGTTTTCTTGGTTAGTGTGGGTTGATGGTTTCCTCTTACAGCTGCTGCTAGCTATTCAGGAAGAAACTTTGTAAAAGTGTCTGTGTGTTGGTGGAAGCTTAATTGTTCAGTGTTTTATTGGTTTCCAAGCTATTTATACCTTGACTATCCTCTATTTCAATGTCAAGTATCAATTACATAGTAAGACTTTTAAAAAAATAAAACAATATGCACATTCTAAATGTGTGCTTTGGGATAAAGACACCAGTTACTAGCTCGCATTGCTTTTCCATCAATATACATTCATTTGACCATTTTGAATCAACTTGCCTCTGCTTTTTTCATTATCTGCTGTCAACATGAAGAATGCTGACTCTTTACACTTGTATAAAGTTTTATGTCTGCAGAATGTACCCTAGCCAATCAATATGAAATTAATATTTTTAGGTTAGTAGTAAGCTAGAGTTCCTGTCATTTCCCTCCTTTCTTGAGACAATCTTAGCTGGAATAGATATGACTTTAATTAGTGTGAGCACTCTTAAGCCCTTTCAGTTAATGTAAATTAAGGCCCCTAGATGTCAGTATTCTGCTAGTAAAGCATGCTATAAATAGTCACCAAATCGCAGATACTCAGCCAAAGAACTCTGTGAACAGTTAATCATCACTTTACATACTACAAGTATCAAGTTGTTTGATGGTTTACTGACACTGGACTTAGGCTTCTCATTCTATGAGAAAGTAAGTGATAATATTGATAGGATTATTCTTGGTCTCTAGCAGCTCTCCAGATGTTATTTTATCAGACACACACTCGCTGGCTCGCAGTAAGTGATGTTTCAATGTAAGGTACAAGGTTTATTATCTCATACAGTGGGGATCATTTAGATTTTGAAACGTACCTGTTTCATACTTTGGATAGCTTACTTTTATGACATTTTCTAAGATGCCATGTCTATAAATTGATATTAATTTACTTTACCACAGGTTACTTTATCATAGCTTTGAGTGGAACTTTGAGATCTTATTTTAAAAGGAACAAAACAATAGAAATGTATCAAAATATCTTCTCAAGGTAAAAGTATATTGTGGTACTTTATAAGCACAAAAGTAGTCACATTAAACAACGGATAAGTTCTTGGTAAATTAGGTTATGTATGTCTACCTTTGGTATTTTATAAAATGGTTTCTTATAAATTGATATCAATTTATAGGCCTGGGATCTTAGACAATGTCATAAAAGTAAGCTATCTGAGGTATCTCTGCTTTAATGATCCTAAAGCTGGGACATGCTACTAAGACATATTTTATCAGGCTCTTCTAATTATCCTACTTATGTGAATGATACTAATACTGTTAGATAAGTTACTATGATGTTAACTGTCAGCACATTTACAAAGAAAGTAGACTAGTTCTTCTGTCCTCTTTTGTTTCCCAGGAGATCCCTTAGCAGTTAAAATATAAATGGATTATAGGTCAATGCTTAATTCCTTCTTCTCCAATGCCATGGACAAAATTACTTAATGTGAACATTGTTTTTATGCAAATAAATTTCTGTTTATAACCACAGCTTTTCACCAAGATTTTCTTAGACCTCACAAACTGTCTAATCAAATTATAATTATTCAGCCATCAAACTATTTATCTGGGACAATATTTATTTTTATATGTTAAGTAATAACTAGAAAGTTATGTATACTATGAGAGATGTCTTAAAATATAAAATCAGTTGGAAATAGAATAGTAAAAAATAGATTATGATGGATTATAAAATTATTGATGCTTTGCTGAGTTTAAAATGAGAGATTCTATAAGCAATCATTGCAATCAGCAAAAGAAGGCTATGACCTTAATAGGATTAGTTACATACATCCCTAACATAAGATACACTATTTATGGCACATTTATGAAGATTCAGGTTTAACTCTATACAGTGTCCAAAGCTGTAATTATAAACTGGACATTCAAAATAGATAAATCGAATCAATTCACAGGATAATGTTTGACGTCTCAAGTACCATCCTATACTAGCACTATGCCATTAAACTCTTCTGTCATCTCCTTTTATACTAGAGTCCTTCCAAACCACAAGGAAAATCACCAGCCCAAAAGTGAGGTTTGAAGTCTGGATATGTACTGGTTTTCTCTAGCAATCAACTCTCAATGTTTGGCAAAATGAGGTTATTTAAAACCCTCTCCTTAATTACACATATTTATGTAACTCATCACTCTACCTCCCAAGTCCATATGAAGGCTTTCAGGTTTTGAAATATCAGAATTATGATAATTGTGGGGAAAAGAAAGAAAGATCAGCCTGTTATTGTGTCTACATAGAAAGCAGCAGACATAAGAGACTCCATTTTGTTCTGTATTTGAGATGCTGTTAATCTGTGACCCTACCCCCAACCTTGTCCTTGCAAGAGACTTGTGCTGTGATGACTCAAGGTTTAATGGATATTGGGCTGTGCAGGATGTGTCTTTGTTAAACAAGTGCCTAAAGGCTGCTTGCTGGTTTAAAGGTCATCACCATTCTCTTAATCTCAAGTAGAGAAATGGCATTTGTCTCCTTTGCCTGGTCCCTGGGCAATGGAACATCTCCGGTGTAACCGTTGTATGTCTTTGTTTACTGAGCAAGGAGAAAAACCGCCTTTAGGAATAAGGTGGGACTTGCTGGAGCAATTTGCTGCTAAAAGGGTTTATGGAGGATGGTTTGCATATGCATCTCAGGGCACAGCATTTTCCTTTAAACTCTATTCATGTCACCAGGGATTTTTGTTCATGTCTTACTGCTTATGCCTCCCTACAATGATCCTATTGTCCAGGCCACTCCTTATCTTTACGCTGGTAAAGTATTATTATAAATACTTTAGGGAAATCAGAGACCGGTGCACCGCGTGGGTCCGAGCGCGGGTCCCCTGGGCCCACTTTTCTTTCTCTATACTTTGTCTCTGTGTCTTGGGCCCACTTTTCTTTCTCTATACTTTGTCTCTGTGTCTCATTTCTTCTCTTCTCAAGTCTCTCGTTCTACCTAACGAGAAACGCCCACAGGTGTGGAGGGGCAGGCCACCTCTTCAATAATCCCATAGAACAAGGTGGGAAGAATTCCCCTTCTTTCTATTCTCTGGAGGAATTTGTGTAAGACTGTGTGAAATTATTTCTTCCTTAAATATTTGAACAAATATGACTGTAATTGTGAAGCTATCTGAGCCAGAAGAGTTCCTTGTGGGAAAGTTTTTAAAGTATGGATTTAATTCCTCTAATAGATTAATAATATTCAGATTTTTGATGTGTTTCTATCAGTTTGGGTATGTTGTTTTTTAAGATGATTTTTTTTCGTCTAAATAATTAACTGTTTTAATATATAAGGTTTTCTTAACATCCTCTTATAGACTTTTTCATATCTGTTGGGTATATACTGATGGTCACCCCCACCACAGCTTCATTTCTGATATTGGTAATTTGTGTTTTTCTCATTTTTTTTTGTCTTGCTATCACTTATTTATTCATTTTCCCAAAGAACCAAATTTTGACTTAGTTCATTTCTCTATTGTATACTTGGACTTTTTCTAATGTATATGTACTTTATATTTTATTGGTGTCTGCTCACTTTAAAAAACATTTTCTCCCTCCAGTATATTCTTTGTGTTTAATTTACTGTTCTCTTTCTAGATTTTGAGATGGAAGCTTGAATCACTAAGTTTTCCACTTTTTTCTTCTTTTCTAACATATGCATTAAAAGTAAAACAACAACAAAACTCTTTAGAGTTTCACTGTTCAGCTGCATTTTACAAATATGTCTATGCCATATTTTATTGCTGCTTAGTTTAAAATATATTAAAATTTCATTATGATTGATCTTTGATCATTAATTACACAAAAGTATGATGTTTAATTTTCAAATCTATTCCATTTACTTCAGAATTATTAACTTATTTTTGTGACTTAGAAAGCTGTTTTCTAACTCTATCATTGTTCTTAATGATCGTTGTGATATTTACCCAATTTATAATATATGAATACGTTCTATGACACTCATCACTAATTAATAACTCTGAAAGATGTAAAATAACTGAATGTTCCTAGAAACAAAATAAGAATCATGCCAGAATTGGCTGATTTAACTTATTGTGGATTTTTAGTTATGGTTAGATGGGTCTTCTTTTGGTATCTCTCTAGATTTACTCAGTCAGGAAAAGGTAAAATCAACAATAAAATTAAATTTCTAATATGAAAAGTAACTTTTAATAAAGGAGATTTTGTTAAGTTTCCGAAATAATTTTTCACTTTAATAAGTATATGACAGCCAGGTGCGGTGGCTGTCGCCTGTAAACCCAGCATTTTGGGAGGCTGAGGCGGGCGGATCGTGAGGTCAGGAGATGGAGACTATCCTGGCTAACATGGTGAAACCCCGTATCTCCTAAAAATACAAAATATTAGTCAGGCGTGGTGGCGAGCGCCTGTAGTCCTAGCTACTTGGGAATCTGAGGCAGGAGAATGGCATGAACCCAGGAGGCAGAACTTGCAGTGAGTCAAAAGATCGTGCCACTGCACTCCAGCCTGAGTGACAGAGCGAGACTCCATCTCAAAAAAAAAAAAAAAGAAAAAGAAACATATGACAATGATAAGAAGGCTCGGATTTGTCTTTCACTTATTACTCCATTCCCCAAATAATTACTGCATGTCAGTTGTAGTCTTCAGTATATCGCTTTTGTTTTTCATTGCAAAATCTCTGTACGTTCACAGAAATCAAAGTGACTCCTGTCATTTATTTCATTAACAATGCCATATTACATAAAAGAAAATCCTTGAAAGTACAAGAAAGAGAGTTTAAAATGTATCTTCTTAAGTGACAGTGTGATTTCTGGTTAAGTATCTGCAAGGTCTTTTACCTTTGGCATTCTATGAGCTATGGGAATGGGCATTGTACCTGTTTCTCTCCTGAGTCTGCCATGTTTTAGCTTTGTGATCTTATAACCATGTTTAAGTCTAAAAATAAGAGTTACAAGTAGGACTGGCACATGTCACTATATTTAATTTAATGAACTCCAACAGAATGTTTGTTTCTAAACCCAGGACATTGGGATCTGCTGGTTGGAGATCTTAGTGTCCAAGGAAGAATGCTTGCACAAGGAGATGGAACAGTGTTTCTATTGCACTGGCAATTGAGAATATCTGGTTAATTTGAATTTGTCACAGTATGCAGCTAAAAGGCAAACAGGAAAAGAAGAAGGGTTTACCATGTTGGATTGGTTGTTTGATCCTGAAAATCAAGTGGAAATATAGCTACCACAAAATGAGGTCAGAGAGCGATTCATATAACGTTCAAGGTATCCCCTTGAGCATCTTCTGTTACTGTCCTGGCCAATGATAAAAGTTAAAGAACGATGACAAGTCAATATACAGAGCATAATACAACTAGAATTATGATAGTTACCCATACTTTTTCTTGTTATAATGTTTATATTAAAATTAATTTATACATTCTTAGTGTATGCTAATTTAATAAAGGTTAATATATTAATTATTTGTTAAATTATTTTATATTTTTCTTTCCCCTAATGTTTTGTGTAACATATAGCTGGTGTTGGTACTGCTTATCTTTATGACATAGCACATATATTTCACAGTATCAAGGTGTAATTATGACTGAATTAGAAGAGGAATAGCAATCATCCAGAAATTGATGTATAAATTGTTGGGACTTTATTTATTTCTCTTTAACAGACAGTAAGAAATTTGCATTTGTATATGGGATGGTTGTGTAGTTGTTATTACTGTTTGGTAACTTTCAGTGTAGGGAAAGGTTGAGAACTATGCATTACTGTATTCCATCAGTTTTCTTTTAGTGTAGCGGCTAGAAAACTTAAAGCTACATTTCTGAAGCTCACCTTTAGCTGGGGTACTTTGTATAGTTTACTTCCACCTAATTAAATGCAGTTGCAGAAAATAAGAAAAGTAAAATAAAAGTGGAAGTCATGGTTCAAAATTTATTTACCTGTAACTTTTGCTACCATTGAAAATGTCTGGTTCTTCAGTGGCTTCCTGATATGAAAGCAACTTCATCACAGAAGAGGAGGTAGCTCCTTGTGGCTTAATTCTATGGCAGAATGCTAATAAAGTCTTTCTTGGTTAAGTTAGCCATAATGATTTCAACTACCTAAAAATTCAATTTTGATCAATAGAATTATGACGTATGTCAATACGTTGCTGGATACAGTTTTCTAATATATAAACCTTATCTAAAAATGTCTTTATTTTGCCTTTGTTTCTGATATAGAGAACAGTGATTTGAATGATAGCAGATTTCGCATCAGGAACCAGTGGAGCTAGATAAGAACGGAACATCTTTGATGTCTAAAAGACACAAAAAGCCAACCTTGAATTCTTTATTTAGTGAAGTTACCCTTCAGAAATGAAGGCAAAATGAAGATGTTTTCAAATAAAAGACAACTATGAGAATTCTTCACCAGCAGTCCTAATTGTATCAGAACAGCCAAAAGAAGTTTGTCAGCCTACAGGGAATTATATCAAAGGGAAGACTTGACCTTGAAAATAAATGAGGAAAGTAAGAAATTGATATTATCTGGGTAAAAAGAAAATAATTTTTTATTCTATCATCTTTAAAAATATATGACTATTTAAAACAAAAATTATAATATGGCCAGTGTGAATTTCAATGTATGTAAATGCATATTGTAAGACTACTTTAACATAAAAAACAGCAGCAAATAGAAATATTAGAAACCTATATAGATGCAAAGTTTCTAAGTTTTACAAGAAGCAATGTAATATTAACTCTAAGTGACCTATGAAAGAATACATATATATGTAACTACAGCAACCAATATAGATAAAAGTGAAATAGGCAAAATAAAGTAGACTACTAAAAATGTTTAAATAATCCAAATAAAGGCAGAAAAGGGAGCGAAAAGAAGAAGAAAAAAAAAACCAATAATAAAATAGTAGACATAAATCCAACCATACCTTTTGAGTGACAGAAATTAATAGAATGGATAAAAAGCAAGACTCACCTCTATGCTTTCTGCAAAGGAAACTTTAGATATAAAGACATAGGTTGAAAGTAAATGAATAGAAAAAGATATACAATAAAATAAGAAAAATAAACTTGGAGGGTTATATGAATGTCAAATAAAATAGATTTCAAACCAATGTATTACTAGAGATACTGAGAGACATTACATAATGATAAAAGAGACATCTCATCAGAAGCATATATTTTAAATGTGTATTTCCTTAAACAGAGGCTTAATTATCAAACAGGAATTAAACTGATAAACTGGCAAATCTTTAATTATAGTATGAAAGTTTCAAAACTCAATCTTAGCAATTGATCAAGCAACTAGGTCAAAAATCAAAATTATATTTGATGATATGACTCACACTGCTAACCACCTTGATTTAATTGGCATTTGTAGATCAGCGTATTTGAAATTCTTTTCAAGTGTACATGGTGCATTCATAAAGAAGGACCATATGCTCATCCATAAAACACATCTCAAAGAATTTTAAAAAATTGAAACCATACACAGAATATTCACTAACTTCACAGAATTAAATAAAATTCAATGTCAATAGGATACTTAGTAAACTCACAAATACTTGGAAATCAAACAAAAAACTTCTAAATAATTCATAGATCAAAAACAAAATCAAAAGGAAATATAGAACACATTTTGAATTAAAAGACAATAAAAATCTGAAGTGTTGTGATAATTATTTGATCTGAGTGGCAGTTACATAGTTTTCACTTTCTGTCAACTTGTTAAATTTAGGGTTTATGTTATTTTCTGTATGGGTATGATCTGTTATACTTACATTTTAGTTAAAAATACAAGTTATTAGCATGTAGCTGACACTGGAAGCCTAGCTAGTGTATTTGAAGAGGCAATAGTGAAGTGAGAAATAGAGGAAATGAAATGGTATCCTAGAGAATAACAACGTTGATGAGGTTCATTCCTGCAGTGGTAACAGGAGACAGAAAACAATTATTTTAGGCAGATAGTGAGGGCAAAACACTCCTTGGCAGAACTTCCCTTCTAACAAAAAGCAGCCCAAGTAATCACTTCTTTTCTAACAAATAGCAGGCTGGAAGATCAGGCTGCAGACATAGATAAGGAAGCTGGAAGCTTGCAGAGGGGAGTGCTCACAGCTGCACAGACAGAAAGGGCTAGCTGGGGCCAGGCATGTCCACCACAGGGGCTCCACCTTTCTTTTTTTTTATTAGCACATGCACAGTAAGAAAAAAATAAGCAACATGGATTAGCTCAGGCAAAGGACTCACCTCTACAGTAAAAGATTGGGGTGAGGGCTTCCAGAGATTCATGCCCTGTGCAGATGGCACACGTGGTCCTAACCACTTTTTTACACCCTAGGTAGATCAAATACCATCTCCCCACTAGCTTGTCTATAAAAAACCTTGCATTTCACTGTGCATCAGCAACCCATTTTTCTGGGACGCCCCTCTGTAACAGAGAGCTATTCTCTTTCTTTCACCTGTTAAAATTCTACTCTAAACCTCACCCTTTGTGTGTGTGTCCATGTCCTTATCTCTGTGGCCATGAAACCAAGAACATCAGGTGTCACCCCAGACAACAAGGTTGCTTCAGCAGATGAGTGGCAACTATCTGGGCCGGTGGTGTGGGGGTAAGAAGAGTTTACCAAGACAGTTGTAGGTTAAGAAAGGCAGATTTATTAGAGGAAGTATGAAAATACATGGCCAGAAAGCAACGAGCAAATAAGCATGAGAGGAGCTGACTGTGCAAGGAAACAAAGGCTTGTGAGGGATTTTATAAAATAGTGCTTATGCTAAAGAGCACTACATGAAGTACTGATAATGCCAAGGCTGCAGTGAGCAAACTTGCAGGTGTCTGGTGATAGCTGGGTGCAGGAAGACTGTGACTTATTTCAGCAGGAAGACCATGAGGAAAGGCCGACTTACAGCTTATCTGCTTTCTCCTTTTGCTTTTCCTTTGTTCCACCAGCCTGACTCCTTTTCCCTAATTAGGACTCCACACTCATGAAGATTAATAGGAAGGTGCAGATTAGGAGGAAGACCAAACAATGATGTTAATAAAACCCACATGGTGAAAATTATAAGAAAAGAGTAAAAATCAAATTGTTTTCTGCTAGAGTGAGCCTGAGCAAAAAAAAAAAAAAAAAAAAAAAAAAAAAAAAAAAAAAAAACAAGTGCAGTCTTAGTGATGCCTAAAGTCAGGGTCCAAATTAGAGTATACCAAGAGAAGGTTAAAAGTGAAGGAGTAGAAAAAAGATTATGCTGATATGTTTTAGAAATATATTTATGTATGAATAAAAACATTCTTTCAACTTTATTGGTAAAATAAGTACTTATTTTTCCTGTATAAGAAGTATAGTTTTAGGCAGCCACCAATGTTGAATCAGAAGCAAAACAAATACAAGGTTGAAATCTGTGTAGTTTTCCCCGTGATGCCATTCAAAGGTAGAAAGAAGTGGCCACTTCTTTCTCTTTTTATCTGACGTCCAGCTCCAAGAGAAGCTGGGACAGTGTGTGCTTAGCTAGGCATTTTGTTGCTCCAAGCAAAATCAGAGTTCTCTTGGCAAAAAAGAAGTGAGGATGGAAGGTGGGAAGGTGACTCGGAACACATGCTTCTTCCATAACATGCATCTTTTCCATTAGGGGAGCTACCCCAAATTCTCATCCAGGTATCCCATCTACCTTGAAGTCTTGACTCTGTTGGTGAGGTAGTCTTTTTCATCATTCATTCATTCGTGCAACAAATATTTACTGAGTACCAGCTGCTATATGTCAAGCATTGTTGTGGTTCTCAGGGTGTATTAGAGACCAAAAAAAAAAAAAAAAAACAATCTCTGCCGTCACCCTAACTGAAAGTCAGGTTATGTGTATCCACATACTTGTGGCAAAGAACAGGCTAAGTGTGTGAAATCCCCATTTGGAAAAGGAAATGATGGAAAATCTGCAGAAGTAACTTTTCCAGAACTCATAGTAACCCTTGCTGGACAGTATTGTAATTCCTTAGAAAGCAGCAGTGAATGAAACCTTGAGAATCAGTGGTGGGAAAGCCTTTTGACAGCTAAGAGGTATTTTTACCACTGCAATTGTGACATAGGGACCAACCATTGCTATTGAACACACACACAGTGTCTTTAGATATGTTAATTCAAAGTAGCTCTTCTAATTAGTGAGTTTATATGCAAATTATATATGTAAGCTAGAAATAGAAATGATAGGTACTGTCCTAGTGTGAGTATTAACATAAGGAAACACAAGTTTCTATGAGCATCTGGAGACTTTTTGTTTTGCGGGGGGAACACAGGGTGGTTCCTGAACTATACATAGAAGACTCCTGTTAAACATCACTGGTTTAGGGAGGAACATTTAGGCAGCTGTTGCCTTTGTTGTGCTGGGGCTCAGAAAACAATTCCCCAAAATGCAGGCCTCAGAAGGAGAAACTTCTCCTTGACCTTCTGTCCTCCTGTCTCTCAGCCTCATTCTCCCCTGAGGTTAGCCACAGAAACTGGAATCCCTCTTCCCCAAGAAGGGGGTCACAGAAATTAGAACCCCTTTTCCCCAAAGCTAGTCATAAAACCTAAAATTATTACTCTAACTTTCTCTCCACATTTCTGAGTAAAAACTGGCCATAAAGAAATTATCTGACCTACCTTGTTTGACTGCGGGATACAAGAGCTCCATTCCAGAGATGGTCCTGCTCATACCCAGAGGCAAAGAATAAATGCTCAGAAAGGCCAGGAAGAATCTAGACAGACAAACCTTGTGGGGCTTCCCCACTCAACCTGTTAGCATTAAATTATAACCTTTTTGTTCAATTATATTTTTACATGCTGCCCATACTTTGTTGAACCTAAGCATAAAAATGGACAGTTTCCTCTATATCTTTGGGTCTTCATTCTGAAGGCTCCTGTGCATACACACTGAATAAATTTGTATACCTTTCCTCCAATTAATCTGTCTTTTGCAAGTTTATTTTTCAGTGAAGCTTCAGAGGCCCAAGGTTCCCATGGCCCCTACTATTCAACCATACTTGCTTATTTATATCTTCAGTAAATTGTTGCGGGGAAGTGATGACTACCTGGGCCAGTGGCACAGGAGTAAAAGAATTTACCAAGACAGTTGTAGGTAAAGAAAGGTAGATTTATTAGAGAAAGTATGAAAATACGTTGCAAGAAGGTAACAGGCAGATCAGCACGAGAGAAGCTGACTGCAAGGAAACAAATGCTTGCTGAAGATTTTATAGAATGGAATTTGGGAGTCATAATGTTTAATGAGTTATGTACGTTATTTATTCAGGAGGTCAGTAAGTCCTGGGCCGTAAAGAAAACCAGATCTATAATTCTGCTTCCTCTTTTTGTTTATATGTCCTGAGCCATGAAGAAAAGCATATTTATAGCTTATTTGCTTTATCTCTTTGTTTTCTCCTGGTCCCATCAGCCTGACTCCTTTTCCCTAATTAAAACTCACATAAATGTTACATGAAAAATTATTAAAAAGCAACAAACAGAGTAGAGAGAAAAGGTAGAAAGGCTTGGGTCCAGGTGGCTGAATGATTCTTGATGAGCATATATAATGCTCTTTCCTCTAAATGATGATAATGTAGTAATATAAATAATCTAGGCCAATATTAGTGTATTGTCAATAATTTCCTAATGTTGCTGCAGTCACTACTGGAAGATGCCTTAACAGCTCAGCAATTTAATCTCAATGGACTTGAGTAAAGGGCCTCAAAATGTTTCATCATATCATTCATGTTTCTAAGCAACTATTTATATGGGAATGTATCACAAACCTATGATTAAATAAATAAGCACTCTCTACATATGGGGGTTGAGTAATGGCCTTTTGGAAAATTTGAAATTCATGAAACAATTTGCATCCTAATTTTTATTTTGGCATTTCACTGGTTTTATCCAGTTTGGTTTTAAGATGTTAAAAACTCAGGTGTGTCACACAAAGGGGGAAATACATGAATTTCAGTGAAAATACTAATGAAAGGGTGAGAAGTATGGCAACTGGCTGTGTGATGATTAAAAGATGTTGTGATTTCACCTACAGATGATGGCCATCACAGTCCAGGCAGAAAGCAGAGAGTACGTGACATGCTCCTCTTGAGGTATGGAAATAGAATTATGTCACTTATCTTCCCACCCTTCTCAGGAAAGTTTGGAAGATGAAACTCTGAAGTTTACTTAGCTAAATAATAGTGTATGTGTAAAAGTTGACAATGAAATGAGGGATGACAAAAACCAAGAGATAGTTAACTGTAGAATTAACTGGTAATTTTGTGGTTTGCAACAGTTGGCCTTTTCTTAAAAGAGGGTTATGAATCAGTAAGATTAGGTTGAATTCCAAATAAGTGTCAGGAACATTGTTAAAGAAGGCATCGTTTTAAAAAAAAAGGTAGAAAGGCCTGGGTCCAGGTGGCCAAATGACTTTTGATGAGCACATGGAATGTTCTTATGTCTACATGATGATAATGTCGTATTATGAATAATCTAGACAGATATTAGTGTATTCTCAATAATCTCTGCACACTTCTATGGCCACTACAAGAAACTGCCTCAATCTTAACAGCATGGCAATTAAATCTCAGGGGCTATAGTTCAGCAGTAGTTTACTAAGTTGCTCAGTGCTTCTGAGTAAAGTTTCCTGATAACCTCAGTCTTCAGATGAGAAAAACCTTGAAGTAACAATTAGAAGAGCAAAATAGCTTGCCATTCCATTCTTTCAGGGTAATAAGAAAATCAGAGAAAGGAATGGAATAATAAATGAATTCCAAAATCTCTGGGTAGAATTCAGCCATACCTAAAATAATATAGTAATGTGCTTTTCTTGAGAGATTATGTATGTGTGGTGTTCCCTATCTATAGAACAGATGGCATACAACAAACATTTGTGACTCGTTTCTTTAGGAAGTAGCACATGAGACTAGCGGGAGTAAATGTTTTATACACTGGGCCGCGCAAAAATTCTGCAATCACTGGGAATCAGTAAGCTGGTAGAATGAGAAAACAACGTAATACTGAAAAATCAAAACACCATCCTACAGAACTTTGATGCATTCAGAACAAAGGGATTTACCTAGTTAGGAATTGTTTACTTTTTTCTCTGTGCCCCTTCCCAAGCCCAGGGTGAGTCCAAAACTCAGGCAAGAAAAGCACTATAAGCAGAAGGTGTACTGGGTTGCTCTGCATCCTACCCAAGGTGCAGGGAGAGTGAGAATCTGACTCTTCCTACCCTAGGAATTTTGCTTTCAAGGGCTTTCTTTCCAGTAATGATGCTGGAGAACAGCAATTGAGACTAGGAGGTTCTGCAACTGCCTATTATTTGACACTGACTCCAAATGTAGTCCATGAAAGAAAATATAAAAGCTCTCTGGAGCACCCACACTCAAATTATCCTTACTATACGTCAGCCATACTGTTTCTCTTCATAATGCCATTTTGCTGGCAGGAACAAACACCTCCAAAACTCCTTCTCGGATTTTTCCCCAAGCTTGAGTTCTGATATCAGGTGTGGTCCTTTCTCTAATTACTATTTCCTGTGCATGTATTTTTTTCTTTATATAATTTAGGAATTCATTCTTCATAGGAGTTAGCTTGGAATAGAGAATGCACACGGCAGCTTTGACTCAGACATTCAGCCTACTTGCACCTAGCAAATTCTTGGTTTCTTTTGCTCTTGGGATTAAAAGAGTGAAAATTATTTCATATTTCTTTCAGTTTCCTTCTCTTCCTTTCCTCCTCCTCTTCCTCCTCCTCCACCTCTTTTTTCTTCCACTACTTCTCTCATTTACATTTGGGTTATTCATTATCAGTCTCTCCTTAGTCCTATCTGTCACCTACTGTGTGATTTAGGCAGATGACTTTCTAGCAGAAAGAGAGCAATCAAATCTGTAATTGACTGAAATCTTGACAAATTCAGAAATTATCAAGAGTTTTTTTCTTTTTTTCTTTTTTTATTTTTTTGAGGTGGAGGAAGTTGGGAAATAGAAGAAATTCAGAACTGACTGGAGAATGTCATAGGCAGGCCAGAGAGGGAAAAAGTACAGAGAGGTTTCAAGGTAGAGAGCAGAGGGAACCTGGAAGGAAGCCTTAGCCAATATTGTTCATTCAACGTACCCACCTGATGAAATTAATATGAGCCAAGTCATTTGTTTCAGTGTCTTAGTTCCAGCTGCAATAGCAAAATACCATAGACCAGTGGGTTAAAACAACAGAAATTTATTTCCTCACACTTCAGAAGCTAAAAGTGCACAATCAGGATGCCAAAATGGTTAGGTTCTGAAAAGGGCTCTCTTTTAGCTTTTAGATGGCCATCCCTCATTGTGTCCTCACATGGCAGAGAAAGAGAGAGAGAGAGAGACACAGAGACAGAGAGAGACAGAGAGCACGCTGTCTAGCGTCTCTACTTACAAGGGCATTAATCGCATCATGAACATCCCACTCTAATGACCTCATTTAACCCTAATTACCTCCCTAAGTCCCCATCTCCAAATGCCATCACATTGGGGGTTAAGGCTTCAATATATGAATTTTAGGGAGACACATTTTAGTACAAAGCAAATGTTTTCCAACTATGCCTTAAAGATGTATAAACATACAAAGTAAGATAAAATGTACAGCCTTTATTTTGCTTTCACATCAGATCACGAATCAAGCTGAAAAACTAAAGCATTCTGTGAGTTGTCGAATGGAAATTGCCTCAACCATCTCACCACTTGATGATACTTGTAATTTCAGTGACCCAATTCAAGGCAAGAGAACTCAGTTTTTCCATGTTTACAGCAGTACTCTTAAATTCTTGATTCTGAGTTGTTAGGAGACACAGTTTCAGATGTACTTATTACATAAGTTTAAAACATTTTCTTTTTTCTACTAAAGAAAACTACACTCAAAGGATAAACATAAGCTTTTGATTTTAAGGTTGTATAGTCTACAAACTGTTTTCCCATGCCTAATTCTTCACTTGATTTTTTGTATGTTTAACTTTTGAATTCTACTTTGTGTTATAATTAAATTACTTCTCAGAGAGATAAACAACATTTATTCATAAATTAAGAGTGTGATTAACTTTTTGATGACTAAAGGAGCTTTGCTTCATACATAGTATAAGAACTTGAATCTTTAAATTCTGAACTACATTTGGTTGTTTAACATTTTTAATATCATGAGAATTTGTTGTATCATTTTTCAAAGCCTATAAATTTTGGAAAGTAATCCAAATTCTCAAAATCATCACCATATTAAAATATTAACATGAAATATTGTTAAAAAATTCAATGACACAATTGTTAAAGCAGAGTAATGAAGATTTTATTCAAGACCATCACAACATATAGAAACCACTGCAATGGGATTTTGCAGCAGTGGAACTCAGTTGGGCTCAACTTCAAATACAGCATGGTCAAGTGGGAATTTATAGCCAGGGAGCAGGATGGAAGTCATTGAAAAGAAAATTTCTAAGAGGAAGCATCAGAGGTATGGGGGATTCTGGCTTAACTGATTTAGCAAGCTTCTTGCTGAACACAACCAGGGTGATCAGACAACCATCACCTGGGAGATGGTTATGAATGAGAAATAAGATCAGACCTTGAGGGTGTATTAGTCTGTTCTCAATCTGCTAATAAACACATACCTGAGACCGGATAATTTATAAAGGGAAGAGATTTAATTGACTCACAGTTCCACATGGCTGGGGAGGTCTCACAATCATGGCTGAAGGTGAATGAGTAGCAAAGTCACATGGTGGCAGGCAAGAGAGAGCATGTGCAGGGGGACTGCCATGTATAAAACTATCACTATCATGAGAACATAATGGGAAAAGCCCACCCCCATGATTCAGTTACCTCCCACTGGGTCCCTCCCATGACACGTGGGGATTATTACAATTCAAGGTGAAATGTGGGTGGGGACCACAGAGCCAAATCATATCACAACCAGGGTGGTCAGATGACCATCACATGGGGCATGGTGAAGAATGAGGAACCCGATCAGACATCGAGGATAACTAGATACTGAGGGTGTGGGGTTTTTGCTAAACTAACTTAGCTGGGTTCTTGCTAAAACTGGATTTCATAAGGAAATGCACAGTTGGGGTTATTATTATATGTTGTATAATAATTTTAAACTGTGATGGTTAGCAACATTGGTTTTCTTTTAGTTATTTAAAAACTCCTAAGAAGAAATAGGGAAAATTTTCTATAATACTTCATTGCCATGACACGGTAATTTATTATGAATTAGGTTTTATAATGGAGGACAACATATATTTTTCTAAGGTTTTCCTATTTTTTAACGTTTATTTTAGGTTAATGGGTACAAGTGCAGGTTTGTTATAAAGGTAAATTACATCTCATGAGGGTTTGGTGATTTTTTCCAGTTTTTTCTGCCATCCAGGTAAGAAGTATAGTATCTGATAGGCAGTTTTTTGATCCTCATTCTACTCTCTCCCTCAAGTAGGCCCTGGTATCTGTTGTTTCCTTGTGTCCATGTGTTTAGCTTCAAAGTTGAGCTCCAACTTCTGAGAACATGTGGTATGTGGTTGTCTGTGTTAGTTGACTTAAGATAATGCCCTCCAGCACTTTGGGAGGCCCAGGAGGGTGGATCACAAGGTCAGGAGATCGAGACCACCCTGGCTAACATGGTGAAACCTCGTCTCTACCAAAAAAATACAAAAAATATTAGCTGGGCGTGGTGGCAGGTGCCTGTAGTCCCAGCTACAAAGGAGGCTGAGGCAGGAAAATGGTGTGAACCTGGGAGGTGGAGCTTGCAGTGAGCTGAGATTGCGCCACTGCACTCCAGCCTGGGCGACAGAGTGAGACTTCATCTCAAAAAAAAAAAAAAAAAAAAAAGAAAGAAAAAAGAAAGAGAGAGAATGCCCTCCAGCCCAATCCATGTTCTTGCAAATGACATGATCTCATTCTTTTTTATGGCTGCATAGTATTCTATGATGTATATGTACCACTTTTTCTTTATCTAGTCTACCACTGCTGGGCATTTAGGTTGATTCTGTCTTTGCTATTGTGAATAGTGCTGCAATGAACATACGAGTGTGTGTGTGTCTTTTTGGTATAATCTATTTTCCTTTGGGTATATACCCAATAATGAGATTGCTGAGCCAAGTGGTAATTATGCTTTGAATTCTAAGAAAAATCACCGTGCTGCTTTCCACAATGGCTGAACTAATTTACATTCCCACCAGTAGTGTATAAGCATTCCCTTTTCTCTGCAACTTCACCAGCATCTGGTTTTTTTTTTTTTTTTTTTTGATGTTTTAATAATACCCATTATAACTGGTGTGAAATGGTATCTCACTGTGGTTTTGATTTGCAATTCTCTAATGTTAAGTGATGTTGAACATTTTTTTAATATGCTTGTTGGGCTATGTGTATCTCTTCTTTTGAAAAGGGTATGTTCACGTCCTTTGTCCAATTTTTAATGAGGTTGTTTTTTCTTGTAAATTTGTTTGAGTTCCTTATAGATTCTAGATATTAGAGCTTTGTCAGATGCATATCTGGAAATACATTCTCCTTCTGTAGGTTGTTTGTTTACTCTATTGATAGTTTTTTTTTTTTTGCTCTGCAGAAGCAAATTAGATCAGTTAAATTAGGTACCACTTGTCAATTTTGCTATGTTGAAGTGGTTTTTGGCATCTTCGTGGGCATCTTTGCCCATTCCTATCTCCATAATTGTATTTCCTAGGTTATCTTCCAGACTTTTTATAGTTTTAGGTTGTATATTTAAGTATTTAACCCATCTTGAGTTGATTTGTGTAGATGGTGTAAAGAAGAGATCCAGATCCAGTTTCAATCTTCTGCATATGGCTAGCCAGTTATTCCAACACCATTTATTGAATAGGGAATTCTTTCTCTGTTGCTTGTTTTGTTGACTTTGTCAAAGATCAGACAGTTGTAGGTGTGTGGCATTATTTTTGGGTTCTCTATTTTGTTACATTGGTCTGTGGGTCTGTTTTTGTACCCATATTATGCTGTTTTAGTTATTGTAGCCTGTAGTGTAGTTTGAAGTTGGGTAACATGATGCCTCCAGCTTTATTCTTTTTGCTTAGTTGGGATTCCCTTGGCTATTTGAGCTCCTTTACAATTCCATATATATTTTAAAATATATTTTTTTCCAGTTCTGTGAAGAATGTCGTTGGTAGTTTGATAGGAATAACATTGAATCTCTAAATTGCTTTAGGCAGTATGGCCACTTTAACAGTATTGATTCTTCCTGTCCATGAGCATGGAATGTTTTTTATTTGTTTGTATCATCTCTGATTTTTTGAGCAACGTTTTGTTATTCTTATTGTAGAGATCTTTTACCTCCCTGGTTAGCTATATTCTTAGGTATTTTTTTTTCTTTTTGCGGCTATTGTTAATTTGACTATGCTATTAATTTGGCTCTCAGCTGGATATTGTTGATATATAGGAATGCTATTGATTTTTTTACATTAATTTTGTACCCTAAGACTTTGGTGAAGTTGTTTATCAGATCTAGGAGTTTTTGGGAAGAGACTATGAGGTTGTCTAGGTATAAAATCATATTGCCCGCAAATAGGGATAGTTTGACTTCCTCTCTTCCTATTTGAATGCCTTTTATTTCTTTCTCTTGCCTGATTGCTCTGCCAGGGTGTCCAGTACTCTGTCGAATAGGAGTGGTGAGAGAGAGCAAGCTTCTCCTATTCTGGTTTTCAAGGAGAGTACTTCCAGCTTTCACGCATTCAGTATGATGTTGGCTGTGGGTTAGTCATGGATGGCTCTTATTATTTTGAAGTATGTTTCTTCAGTGCCTAGTTTGTTGAGGGTTTATAACATAAAGTGATGCTGAATTTTATTGAAAGCCTTTTTTGAATCTATGGGGATAACCATGGCTTTTGTTTTTAGTTCTGTTTGTGTGATGAATCACATTTATTGATTTGCTTATGTTGAACCAAACTTGCATCCCAGAGATAAGCCTACTTTATCATGGATTAGCTTTTTGATGTGCTGCTGAATTTGGTTTGTTAATGTTTTGTTGAAGATTTTTAAATTCATGTTAATCTAGATATTGGCCTTAAGTTTTCTTTTTTTGTTGTATCTCTACCAGGTTTGTATCAGGATGATACTGGTGTCATAGAATGAGTTAAGGTGGAGCTCCTTCTCCTCAATTTTTAAAAATAGTTTCAATAGGAATGGTACTGGCTTTTATTTGTATATCTGTAGAATTCAGCTGTGAATCTATCTGGTCTGGGCTTTTTCTGGTTGGTAGACTTTTATTACTGATTTAATTTCAGATCTCACTATGGGTCTGATTAGGGATTTAATTTCTTCCTGGTTCAATCTTGGCAGCTTGTGTGTTTCCAGGAATTTATCCATTTCTTCTAGGTTTCCCAGCTTGTGTGTGTAATGATTTTTTTTCTTTTTTTTTTTTTGAAACAAAGTTTTGCTCTTATCTCCCAGGCTGGAGTGCCATGGTGTAATCACCTCGGCTCACTGCAACCTCTGCCTCCTGGGTTCAAGTGATTTTCCTGCTTCAGTCCTGCTAATTTTGTTTGTATTTTTTGTAGAGATGGTGTTTCACCACATTGGCCAGGCTGGTCTCGAACTCCTGACCTCAGGTTATCAACCTGCCTTGACCTCCCAAATTGCTGGTATTACAGGTGTGAGCCACCATGCCCGGCCACATAGTGATGTTTTTAGCAGTCTCTGAGGGTTTTTTGTATTTCTCTGGGGTCGATGGTACTGCTATTTGTTTGTGTTTATTTGGATTTTCTCCTTGTCATTATTAGTCCAGCTAGTCATCTATCTATCTTATTTATTCTTTTCAAAAACCAACTCTTGGATCTGTTAATGTTTTGTACAGATTTCATGTCTCAATTCCTTCAGTTCAGCTGATTGTGGTTATTTCTTATCTTCCACTGGCTTTCAGGTTGGTTTCCTCTTGTTTCGCTAGTTCCTCTTGGTGTGATGTTTGGTTGTTAATTTGAGATCTTTCTGACTTTCTGATGTGGGCTTTTAGCACTATAAACTTTGTTTAAAAACATAGCTTTAGCTATGTCCCCAAGCCTCTGGTATGTTTTATCTTTGTTCTCGTTAGTTTCAAAGAATTTCTTGATTTCTGCTTCAATTTCATTGTTTACCCAAAGGTCATTCAAGAGCAGGTTGTTTAATTTACATGCAGTTCTATGGTTTTGAGCAAGTTACTTAGTATTGATTTCTATTTTGAGTGTGCTGTGGTACAAGAGTGTGGTTGGTATGATTTCCTCTTTTTATGATTTTGCTGAGAATTGTTTTATATGTGATTTTGTGGTCACTTTAAGAGTATGTTCCATGTGCAGATGAGAATGTATATTTCATTGTTTTGGATGGAGAGTTCTGTAGATGTCTAATAGGTCCATTTGGTCAAGTGTAGAGTTCAGGTCCTGAACATCTTTGTTATTTTTGTTCCTCAATGATCTCTCTAATACTGTCAGTGGGGTTTTGGAGTCTTCCACTATAATTGTGTGAAAATCTAAGTCTCTTTATAATTCTCTAAGAACTTGCTTTATAAATCTTGGTGCTCCTGTGTTGGGTGCATATATATTCAGGACAGTTAGGTCTTCTTATTGAATTGAACCCTTTACCATTATGTAATGCCCTTCTTTGTCTTTCTTTCTTTCTTTGTTTTGATTTGAAGTCTGTCTTGTCTTAAATTAGGATATAACCCCTGCTGTTTTCTGTTTTCTATTTGCTTGGTAGATTTTTCTCCTTCCCTTTACTTTGAGCCTATGGGTGTCATTGCATGTGAGATGGGTCTCTTGATTATAGCATACCTTTGGTTCTTGCATATTTATTTAACTTGCCATTCTATGCCTTGTAATTGGGGCATTTAGCCTATTTACATTCAAGGTTAACATTGACATATTCAGACTTGTTCCTGTCATCCTATTGTTAGCTGGTTATTATGCACACTTGTTTGTTTCGTTGCCTAATAGTATCAATAGTCTATGTACTTATGTGTGTTTTTGTAGTGGCTGCTAATAATCTTTCCTTTCCATTTTTTGCATTCCTTTCAGGACCTCTTGTAATGCAGATATGTTGGTAATAAATTCCCTTAGCATTTTTATATCTAAAGAAGATTTTGTTTCTCATTCACTTCTGAGACTTAGTTTGGCTAGACATAAAATTATTGGTGGAAAATTCTTTTATTTAAGAATGCTGAATACAGACCTAAATGTCTTCTGTCTTGTAGAGTTTCTGCTGAAAGTTCTACTGTTAGCCTGAGGGGGTTTCCTTTGTAGGTAACCTGCCCCCTTTCTCTAGCTGCTTTTAACATGTTTTTCTTTCATTTCGACCTTGGTGCCTGATGACTTTGTGCCTGATGGTCTTTTGTAGTATCTTGCTGGGATTCTCTGCATTTCCTGATTTGAATATTGGCCTCTAGCAAGCTTGGGAAAATTTTCATGGATGATATCCTTAAATATGTGTTCCAAGTTGCTTACTTTCTCTCCCTGTCTTTCAAGGATTCCAATGAGACGTAGATTTGTTCTCTTTACGTAATTCCGTATTTCTTTGAGGTTTTGTTCATTCTTTTTTGTTCTTTTTTCTTTATATTTGTCTGTGTTAGTTTGGAGAACCAGTCTTCAAGTGCTGAGATCCTTTCCTCAACTTGGTCTATTCTGTTGTTAATACTAGCAATTGCATTATGAAATTCTTGTTGTGTGTTTTTCGGCTCTATCAGGTCAGTTTGGTTCTTTCTTATACTGACCATTTTATCTTTTAGTTCCTGTATCATTTTATTGTAATGCTTAGATTCCTTGGATTGGGTTTCAACTTTCTCCTGAGTCTTGATGATCTTCATTCTTATCCACACTCTGATATATATTTTTGTCATTTCAACCATTTCAGCCTGGTTAAGAAGCCTTTCTGGGGAACTAGTGCAGTCATTTGGGGGAAAGAAAACACTGTGGCTTTTGAGTTGCAGAGTTTTTGTGTGCGTTCTTTCTTATCTGTGTGAGATGATGGTCCTTTCACTGCAGTGTACTTTGAGTACAGTGAGGTGACTTCTTTTCTTGATGTTTTCAGAGGGCTGAGAGTTTGTGCAAAGTCTTTAGTTGTTGCTGAGTTCTTCTCCTTGATTTCACAAGGGGGTGTATTAGCGAAACATTTTGGTGTTGAAGTTTGGGCTGTGATCTAGTAGATGGTTCTTAAGCATAATGAACTGTAGGTAGTCTCTTGCTCAGTCATGTGGCTCCTCTGTATTTCCTCACAATTGCAGCCTGCTTTCTCTCAGGGCCCTGAAAGTGTGGGCTCCTCTCCCACTCGAGTGCTGGCTGCAGATCTTGGCTTGGCACTTCTGAACTGTACACCACTGTCCTGGGTTAAACTCAGCCTTTTAGGCTTTATTTTCCTTCCCCAGCTTGTAAACAAGAGGAGAAGGTACCTTGGCAGCAGCTGTGGCAGAGGGCCTTTCACTTGTTTTTTTGGGCTCCACTCCAGAGAAATGCAGAATCACTACCAATTGGTGCAATTAGCCTTGGATGGGGAGGTTGAGTTGTGAGCCTGAGCCTGGGGAGCTCTGCCTGGCAGCAAGCAGGGTACCAAGGAAATGGGGCAGGCTCTTGGAGGAGGAAGACTGGCTTCTTCTCCTTAGGGCAACTGCAACTGCAACTTTTGGGTAAAGCACTTACAGTCTTTGTTCCTTCCCCAGTCCAAGGGCAGCAGGGGCAGTACCACTGCAGAGGGGCTTTTAGTTGCTTCTGGGTGCCCCTCCCCTAGGGAAACACAGAGCCGCAGTGGGAATGGTCAGCTGTGGGTGAGGTGGCTGTTCTGTAGTCCCAAGCTGAGTCTACCTGCTGAAGACTGGGTGGGGACTCACAGGGGATAGAGACTGAATTCCTCTCCCTATGGCGGCTGTGGCATGCTAGATATCCTGGCATAGCAACCAGGCCCTTTGTTCTTTCCCCAGCCCAAGGGGCAGTAAGGATGGTGTTGCGGGAAGTCAGGGACCCTGAACGGAGGGACCGGCTGAGCCGTGGCAGAAGAACATAAATTGTGAAGATTTCATGGACACTTATCACTTCCCCAATCAATACCCTTGTATTTTCCTATGCCTATCTTTACTTTAATCTCTTTTTTTTTTTTTTTTTGGTGAGA
>NW_016809446.1:1410188-1428359 GCF_001698545.2 Rhinopithecus bieti
GTGCTGGGATTACAGGCTTGAGCCACCGCGCCCGGCTACTTTAATCTCTTAATCCCATCATCTTCGTAAACTGAGGAGGATGAATGTCGCCTCAGGACTCTGTGATTGTGTCAACTGCACAAATTGTTTGTAGAGCATGTGTGTTTGAATGATATGGAATCTGGGCATCTTAAAAAAAGAACAGGATAACAGCAATGTTCAGGGAACAAGAGAGGTAACTTTGAACTGGCCGCCCATGAGCTGGACGGAACAGAGCTATATTTCTCCTCTTTCATAAGCAAATAGGAGAAATATTGCTGAATTCTTTTTCTCAGCAAGGAACATCCCTGAGAAAGAGAATGCGCCCTGAAGGTAGGCTTATAGACGGCCCCTTTTAAAGCGTGCCTTCTTTTATGGTCGAAGCCAAAGGGATGAAATAAGCCCCGGTCTCCCGTAGTGCTCCCAGGCTTATTAGGATGAGGAAAATTCCCGCCTAATAAATTTGGGTCAGACAGGTTGTCTGCTCTCCAACTCCTTTTCCTGAAAGGATGTTATCAACAACAATGCATGCCTGAAACTTCATTAGCAATTTTAATTTCGCCTCATCCGGTGGTCCTGTGATCTCTCCCTGCCTCTGCTTGCTTTGTGATATTTTATTACCTTGTGAAGTATGTGATCTCTGTGACCCACACCCTATTCATGCACTCCCTCCCCTTTTGAAAATCGCTAATAAAAACTTGCTGGTTTTACAGCTCGGGAAGCATCACGGATCCTGCCGACATGTGATGTCTCCCCTGACACCCAGCTTTAAATTTCTCTCTCTTGTGCTCTTTCCCTTTGTTTCTCAACCCAGCCGAGACACTTAGGAAATAGAAAAGAACCCACATTAAACATTGGGAGCAGGTTCTCCAGATAGGATGGTACCACTGTAGTTGCAATGGTAGAGAGCTGTGGGTTGTCTCTGGAATTTCCTCTCTAGAGAAATGCAGAGCCACCACCAACTGCAGTGTTCAGGCATGGATAGGGTGTTTGTGCTGGGAGCCCAGATTGAGAGGCACTGCCCAGTGAAGACTAGTGGAGATAGGACCTGTGTGTAAAACAGTCTGGCTGCTTTTCTATAAGGCTGCTGTGCTGTGCTGGGGGCCAATGTTACTTCCTAATATTATTGCATTTCCTCCTGAACCTGAGGGCAATAGAAGTGAGGGCTGCAGAGCAGCAAAAATGGTGGCCTACCTTTCCCTCTGAGAGCTCTGTCCCAGGAAAGTTCAGACCTGCTACCAGCTCAAGAGCCCAGGCCCAGTATGGCTGGGATCCCAGATTGGGAGGCCCTGCCCTGTGAGGAGTAGTGGGTTCAGGGACCCACGTGGGAAACAGTCTGGCTGCTTTTTCGTCAGGTGGATTTACATTGCTGGGGGTCCATGTTAGTCTTGAATCACTGTGCACCCTCCCAAGCCTAAGGGCAAAAGGACCGAAGGTTGCAGCAGCAAAAATGTCAGTCTGCCCCTTCCTCTGGGACCTCCATGTCAGGGAAGTGGAGAGCTGCTCCCAGCCCAAGAACTCAAACAGGGTTGGGGTGGCCTTGCTAGCATCCCAGGCCAGTGAGCTGTACCCTGCCCTGTGAGGTGCAGTGGAGGTGAGACCTGCAGTCCCTCATTGCTCAGCCCTGTAGATTCGGGCCCTTTCCTGGGAGTCTGCAAGGGAGCCTGGCCTCTCCCATTACCAGAATTGCAGCTACTGGTGTTGGGGTGCTGGAGAATCCAAGCCTCCTGCGACTCTGCTTGTGCCTGTGTGGCTTGCTCTGCTCAGACTCCCCACAATTCTTCATGTGAACGTCGAGGCTCCTGTGTCGGGAAATCACAGGGAATGTCCTGAGTCCAGGGATCAAAGGCTGTGGCAGCTGTGGCTGGGGACTGTCACTCAGTCACTCACCATTTCCCCACAGTGTGGGGGTTTCCTCTAGCTCCATGCCAGTTCCAGGTAGGGGGTTGTCCTATCTTGCTTTTCTCTGTTCTCTGTGAGTAACATTGTTTCCTTGATGAATCCCAATGTGTCCACTTGGATGTTCTAGTTGAAGAGCTAGTGTTACCTGGTACTTTTGCTTCTTTCCATGAGAGAAGCACACACTAGCTGCTTCTAGTCAGCCATCTTGGCCCCAGAACCTGGTTTTCTCATATTTTTGACTTGTGATTTATGATGCAAAAAAAGTGTCAGTTTGTGGACACATCAGAAATTTCATTAACTGTTTCTAATATGTCATCTCCAAATAAAAATTAAACCTGTACTATCTCTCCACAATTGTTACTAATTGAAATATTTAAATCTCTCAACTGCTAAATAGATCTCTAAATTATGTGACTACTGCAAGACCGTGTAAGTGGCTTGGCACTGTTAGATGGGGTGCTTTATTACAACCTAATGAATTAAGTGTACTAAATTTTTAATCATTAATTTCTAGTATCAACATGGTGAGTGTAAGGTGTGAAGTTTTATTTAATGACTTAATTTTGAGTCTTAGTTCCAGGAAACCAAAATGCTTCTAAATTAGAATTCACCCTAGGATAATTACAATTGTATTTGCAAATTGGAAGCATTACAGAATTCATTAAAAACATTTTATTTAGAAGACACCCCTGCTGCTTATGCTAATAACTTTTTTACATGATTAAGTGTCCATATGAGACAGCCTTTCAAAATTATGCATATGCATGCAATTTATAAGCTTTAATTAAAAAATCAATAATGAATGTAGACATTTGCTTGCTTCCCCTTCACCTTCTGCCATGATTGTAAGTTTCCTGAGGCCTTTTCAGCTATGCTGATCTGTGCGTCAATTAAACCTCTTTCCAATTACCCAGTCTTGGGCAGTTCTTTATAGCAGTATGAAAATGGACACATAGAGTAAACTGGTACTGCAGGGACTGGGGTGCTGCTATAAAGATATCTGAAAATGTGGAAGAGGCTTTGGAACTGGCTAACAGGTACAGGTTGAAACAGTTTGGAGGGCTCAGAGGAAGACAGGAAAATGTGGGAAAGTTTGGAAATTCCTAGAGACTTGTTGAATGGCTTTAACCAAAATGCTGATAATGACGTGGACAATGAAATCCAGGCTGAAGTGGTCTCAGACAGAGATAAGGAACTTTTTGGGAACTGGAATAAAGGTTTTCCTTGCTGTGCTTTAGCAAGGAGACTAGCAGCATTTTGCCCCTGCCCTAGAGATCTGTGAAACTTTGAACTTGAGAGAGATGATTTAGGGTACCTGGTGGAAGAAATTCCTAAGGAACAAAGTGTTCAAGAGGTGACTTTGGTGCTCTTAAAAGCATTTACTTTTATGCATTCATGAAGAGATGGTTTGGAATTGAAACTTCGTTTAAATGGGAAGCAGAGCATAAATGTTTGGAAAATTTGCAGCCTGATGATGTGGTAGAAAAAAAAAAAAAACCATTTTCTGAGGAGAAATTCAAGCCAGCTACAGAAATTTGCATAAGTAACAAGGAGCCAAATGTTAATCACCAAGATAATGCAAAAAATGTCTCCAGGGCGTGTCAGAGGTCTTAATAGTAACCCTTCCCATCACAAGCCCAGAGGCGTAGGAGGAAAAATGGTTTCACGGGACAGGTCCAGTGACCTGGGCAGTCTTGTAACTTGGTGCCCAGCATGAATCACAAAAATCAATAATGAATGTAGACATTTGTCTGTCTAATGTGTATTTAGTTCACTGATATTTTTACATTCATTGGATGTATTTTTAATTTTTTTTCTCTATTCACTTATTTAATGACTGCTAGCTAACTAGGTTAGTACTAGGCTATCACATCATTCTTTGACCAGTGTCACTTGGTCTGACCCTTCTGAAAACCAAAGTTTGTTCCAGATAAACCCAAGCAACTAGTGAATTATTCTCCAGAAATGAGAAATAGAGGTGATAGATACAAGTTCTCTAATTTTCCTATTAGTGCCCAATTTTTCTTACTTCAAATAAAAATATTATAAATACATGAAGCTGTAATCACAATGAACTTTTACCATTTCAGTGATATGAGTAATATCAATGTCAGGAAACATCAAAGATTTTGTAGAACTACTGATTGTCTGGTGAGAGGATTCCTTGGTGATATAACCCCCACAGGTCAAGGGAGAAACCAGGTGGAGGTAATTGGATCATGGGGGCCTGAGCTGTACATTGGCCCCTTTTAACCAATGTAAAGAGCTTCAGAGGGTGCAAGCCCCAAGCCTTGGCAGCTTTCATGTGGTGTTGGGGCTGTGGGTGCACAGAAGTCAAGGACTGAGGTTTGGGAACCTCTGCCTACATTTTGGAGGACCTATAGAAACACCTAAATGTCCAGGCAGAGGTGTGCTGCAGTAGCAGAGCCCTCATGGAGGACCTCTGCTAGGGCAGTGTGGAAGAGAAGCTTGGGGTCAGAGCCCCCACACAGAGTCCCCACTGGGGCACTGCCTAGTGGAGCCATGAGAAGAGGGCCACCACTCCAGACCCCAAAATGGTAGATCCACCAACAGCTTGTACTTTATGCCTGGAAAAACCACTGAATGCCAGTCTGTGAAAGCAGCTGAATTAGGGGGTTGTACCCTGCAAAGCCACAGAGGTGGAGCTGCCCAAGACCATGGGAGCCTACCTCTTGCATCAGTGTGACCTAGATGTGAAACATGGAGTCAAAGGAGATCATTTTGGAGCTTTGAGATTTGACTGCCCTGCTGGATTTCAGACTTGCATGGGGTCTGTAGCCCCTTCATTTTGGCCAGTTTCTCCCATTTAGAGTACGTATATTTACCCAATGCCTGTAACCTTATTGTATCTAGGAAGTAACTAAATTGCTTTTGATTTTATAGGCTCATAGGTGGAAGGGACTTGCCTTGTCTCAGATGAGATCTTGGACTTGTACTTTTGAGTTAATACTGGAATGAATTAAGACTTTGGGTGACTGCTGAGAAGGCATGATTAGTTTTGAAATGTGAAAGGGACATGAGATTTGGGAGGGGCCAGGGGGAGAATGATACAGCTTTGTATCCCCACCCAAATCTCATCTTGACTTACAATCCCCATAATCCTTATGATCCCCTCAGGTCAAGGGAGAGACCAGATGGAGGTAATTGGATCATGGGGGTGGCATCCCCCATGCTGTTCACATGATAGTGAGTTCTCACAAGATCTGATGGTTTTATAAGGGGCTCTTCCCCCTTTGCTGGGCACTTCTCCTTCCTGCCACCTTGTGAAGAAGGTGCCTTGCTTCCCCTTTGCCTTCTGCCACGATCGTTTTCCTGAGTTCTTCCCAGCCATGGGAACTGAGGTCTTCCCGGTCATGCTGAACTGTGAGTCAATTCAACCTCTTTTCTTTATAAATTACCCAGTCTCTGGCAGTTCTTTATAGCATTATGAAAATGGACTAATACACTTGGGCAACTGGCATTAAAGCACTGGGTTTGGAAGATATTAAATTTCACTATCATGAATGTGTAAGATACTTATCCAGTATCCCTCTTGAATCTGATTCTAATTTAGGCATCAAAAATTTTGACAACTAAGGTGCTCAAGTCTGAATGTTTTGTTTTGAATGTGTGTGTGTGTATATATATATATATAATACGTATTTTATATATATGCAATGAGGGAATCTTTGATATATATGACCTGAAAGAATGCAGTGAAAAGAAATGAGTTTTAATTAATTTAGAGCTGAAGCCAAACACAAACTTTTAAGAAGTTAATTAATAAGAAATATTTTTTCAGGAGTTTTTTTTATTATTATTATACTTTAAGTTCTAGGGTACATGTGCACCATGGGGAGGTTTGTTACATATGTATACATGTGCCGTGTTGGTGGCACACCATTAACTGTCATTTACATGAGGTATATTCCTAATGCTATCCCTCCCTTCCCCCCCCTCCCATAATAGGCCCTGGTGTGTGATGTGTCCCTTCCTGTGTCCAAGTGATTCTCATGTTCAATTCCCACCTATGGTGAGAACATGCGGTGTTTGGTTTTCTGTTCTGTGATAGTTTGCTGAGAATGATGGTTTCCAGCTGCAATCCATGTCACCTACAAAGGACACGAACTCAATTACTTTTTTATGCTCATAGTATTCCATGGTGTATATGTGCCACATTTTTCTTAATCAGTCTGTCACTGATGGACATTGTGGGTTGATTCCAAGTCTTTGCTATTGTGTTTTGAGTAGTTTTATGTTTAAACTCTGTTTCAGCATTTCTCTCTTTTTCAGGTACTAATTTAATGCCTCTCAGCTGTAAATTCACTTTGCAGTACCTGTTCAGTGGTAATGGACTGGACTCATCATGTATTTCTCCTTTAGCGTAAACACAATCAAGTGGGCAGTACAGGGATAAAACAAAAGGAAGACTCCTTCTCTTTCTAGTTACTGTGGCCTCTGTTTTGTTATTTCTTGTTCCTGTTGTATGGTCTATTAGCAGTGCATGTGCATGGAGACATCTGGTGGTGCTCCAGATAAAGGCAGTTTCTTAGTAACTGATGGCTGCCTGGGGACCAGTGACTACCTAGTTATGTCACTCCTGATACAATCATGGCATATCTCACAATAGTGTCCACGTTCTCTCTACCTACCTGTTCACTAGTATTGGGTCACATGCACCAGGAAGAGTTGTTTTCTGATGCCTAAGACTGTGAACCAGTTCTGACCTCAGCAATCCAGAAAACTCTGCCACCCTATAGGCTGCAGCCATTAGCTTCTCCACTAAGGTTTGAAACTCATCCTTGGGGAGGTATCCCTTTATTTTTATATTCCTTGGAGTTCTCTTTATATCTCCATAGTTAATGTCCTGTCATAGTTTAATAATTCCTTATATTAAAGTTCCCATGTTTAAATTACTTTGTGGTTTCTGTCTCCTGATTGATTTTAGAGAGATACACTTAAAAATTACATATACCACTTTACAATGATATCCATATTATGGTGCCCTACTTCTTAAAAATATTTTGAACATTTTGTAATCAATATTTATCCATTGTGTAGTTCATTTACTCCACAATAGTATCAAAGTGACTATCCTGAATCCACATAGATTGAGTTTTAATAGTGGTTATATTAAATTAATATAACATTAATTATTTGAACAAAATTAGGTAGACATAACTTGTAAGAAGGTACACATATTCTGCCTCTTTACAATAGTATTATTATGACTTAGAAATAAGAGATAGACTGTTCTTGAAAGAATGCCAAACTATTCACTGGTTGTAAACAGTAGTTAACATTTAGAAGCTAAATGATATTTGAGTGGAATTTAGATTTAACTGGGTCAATCCCATTTGAATGTGTTTTAAGGAAGATTATAAAATAAAGATAAGAATTTTCCATATAAAAAGTTCCTAGTATTTTCTATGCTACCATGTTGGCTTTATTTATTTTCTAGGAGGATAACACTATTTTTTTGTTCCCTGTGGAATAAACATCTAAAATATACCTTTTACATAACTATAGTCTTTGCACAAGGCAATATACTAGTGGGTAGAAGTTGCCAAACATACAAATTTGGGCCTCTTACCTCCTTTATACCTTTGTTAATTTTGCCATTAAAAATACTGTCACAGGAAGTAGAAGCTAGATTGCATAATTATAGTTATTTGAAATTTTAATTACATAGAAAAGTTTATAATAAGATGTAAAAACATAAACAATTCTTTTTGTTGTTGGGTGGTTATTTAAAATATTAAGTTCAATTAACAAGCTAATATCCAAATCACTAATAATCAGTAATTTACATCTTATTTTTTATTTTACTTTACCCCCATTCTTTAAAAGTGCTTAAATCATAAAATATGATTTCAACTTCAATTTTGTCAAATATATCACTCTTCCCCAAACACAGAAAATATTTAATTGAATAAATATCTTACTATATTTTAGTAATATATATAACTTTTTTAACCTTAATACTAAGGGTCTGCCATGTTTTTCTCCCTATGAGTTTAAAAGATAGTATTTTTATTTCTAAATTATTTTCCCAAATTCCCATTTAAGAAAATATAATGATTAATCTCATTACAATTGCTTGTAAGGACATTGTCTAACAAATTTATGGTGAAACTAGTTTTATCTTTTTTTTTCCGCAAGAATATGTTTCACTGACTTCATTATAGAATAGACATTGCTTGGATTTATTTGCTTCATTTCTAATTCAGATGAATATAATCGTTCTATACTCTGAATTCTGTTACTCATATCAAAAAAATCATGTTTGCTCATTCTTAACAATAAAATTGAATATAAAGAAAATTATGCAATGAAAGAACATATACAGTCTGGGCATGGTGGCTCAAGCCTGTAATCCCAGCACTTTGGGAAGCCAAGGTGGGTGGATCACTAGAGGCCAGGAGTTTGAGGCCAGCCTGGCCAACATGGCAAAACCCCATCTCTAATAAAAATGCAAAAATTAGCCAGGCATTGTGGTGCATGCCTATAGTCAAGGCTACTTGGGAGGCTGAGGCATGAGAATCATTTGAACCTGAGAGGCAGAGGCTGCAGTGAGCCAAAATTGCACCACTGCACTTCAGTCTGAGCAACAGAGTGAGACTCTGTCTTGAACAAAACAAAACAAAACAAACATATACTATGTCTTATTTGGGGCGTGACTACTAAATTAAAGTAAAATATTAAAAATGTTTGTTTTTTCATATTTTTAATTTTTTGATAAATTTCAAAAGGAGAAAGACCAAAGAGGAAATAATGAATGGATTTCATTCAGAAAAAACTACAAACTTATTTTTTTTCCTGTTCCTGGATCTTTACACCAATTAATAAGGCAACTTTAATTCCTGGTTCCACTTTTTCCTTCATTTACACATCTTTTAATCATATGTTTCAGACTCATTTATTTATTCTTATTAAAAATGGCATTTTATCTTTATGTCAGAAGCCACCTGCAATTTTCTACTGTCAGGGGAAAATACCATATTTATGGATTGTTATATAAAAGTTCCTATCCTTATAATAACTAAGGTCGTTTTCATGATGCCAAGCTTTAAATTAGAATATTTTAAATATAAGTTGTTATTATTGTATTAGTTTGTTCTCATGCTGCTAATAAAGACATACCTGAGGCTGGGTAATTTATAAGGGAAAAAGGTTTAATTGACTCACAGTTCAGCATGGCTGGGGAAGCCTCAGGAAATTTACAATGATGACAGAAAGGGAAGCAAACATACCCTTCTTCACATGGCGGCAGCAAGACATGCAGAGCAAAGTGGGGGGAAATCCCTTATAAAACCATCAGATCTCATGAGAACTCACTCTCATGAGAACAGCATGAAGGTAACTGCCTCCATGATTCAATTGCCTCCCATCTGGTTCCTCCTAGGACATGTGGGGATTATGGGAACTACAGTTCAAGATGAGGTTTCAGTGAGACACTGCCAAACCATATTAATTATAATCAGGAAAAGGCTGTGTTTCAGTGCGTAAAGTATCTCAAATCAGATTTATTTGGTTGAATTAATAGAAAATAAGTGTGGAGACATCTGGTTTTACAAAAAAATGGAATAAGTACATCTCCATCTTAGTCCTCCTGTCTAAAATCCTGGAAAAGATAAATGAAACAAACTGCAGAAGACTCTAAAAGGGGCAGATAAGAAGGTAGTCTGCCAAGAAATGTCGAGGGCCAAAGGAATTACTTAGTGGCTAGTACCTTGGTTTGGTTTGTTTGTTTTTGTCTTCTTTTATTCTTGTTGTGGTCTGGGTGTAGAAGAAAGTTGCAACCTCAAAATACCAATGACACATACAGAAAACAAACAAAACCGAACAAACAAAGTAAAACAGGATAAGCCTGCTGTCTTTGGCTAGGGGAGAGAAGGAGGCCCTGTAGGACAGACATTTTGACAACATGGACTTTACTTCTGAACACCACACAAAAAACTGCCCTCCACCATCACCCTATTTACAATATGATTATTATGACTTATAAATATTATTTAGGTTTCTAAATAATAGTGGACACTAGAGCTGCATGGGCAAAGCCCTATTTCCTGGTTAGAGGGAGTCTCAGAGGTTGTGTGTGCTCCATTTAACCCTGGATATGATGGGTGGCTTCACCTAATGGTTGTTGGGCATCTATAGGGGCTATGTATATGAGCAGAGCCTAACTCTCTCCTGCCCAGGCAATGAAGCAGCTCCACCTACAAGGGTGGGCATTGCCTGAGACTTGATTCTATTCATCATTCTGTTCCAGTAATGAGGCAGCTCTTTTTTTCAGCCATAAATATCTACAGAAGCTGTAACTGAGAGATAAATCTATCATTCCACCTTAAAAATGAATCAGCTTGCTCTTTCAGCATACCACCATCCGTGAGGGTTGTGAGTGGGAGCTGAGTTTTTCTGTCATCCCAGCCAAGCAACAAAGCAGCCCCATGGCTTTGCTGACCTCTTAACTCATTAACTAGTAGTTTAGAAGTTGTACCTGAGAGCTGAGTCTATCTACCATCTCACGCTGGCAGTAAAGAGGCATCTCCTTCTCCTAGCTGGAGCGTGTCTGAAGATGCATGTCTATGAGTAGAATCTGATTACTATCCCAGTGTAGCAGTAACAAATAATAGTATTTAAGTAAGAATCAGAGTCTTGTAAAGCAACAGGCATAATCTTCAGGATACAATCATAAATAACTTCACATAGCGAGATAAAGGAAAATCTCAGCTTGAATGAGGAAAGACATTCGATAGACTTGATGCCTAACTAAGACTGAGATAACATGAATGATGGAATTTTTGGATAGAATTTTAATGTATATGATAAAAAGTGTTTCAGTGTCAATACATTCTAGAAACAAATACAAAACAGAAAATCTTAGCAATGAAATAGAAGACATAAAGGAGAACCAAAGAGAAATTATAGAACTGGAAAATGCAGTTTTGAAATTAAAAGCCATTAGAAAATGCAATCACAGAATCGAGGTAACTAAAGAAAACGTCTAAGGATATAAAAAATTAGCAGATAAAGACAAACTCTTTTGGATGTTGAGAAGAAAGAGTCTGGGAGAGAAAAATGTTGGGGTACTTTCATATGTTACCAGATTATTGGAATAAGCATAATCCAGTATCAGAAATGAAACAGCAGCTCCAGATTATAGTTCCAACAGAGCAGAAGTTAAGGAGCATTTCCTCTTGGCAGCTGATGGGAGTCCTGTGCCATATATAGAGACTCTAGTCCTCAATCAGTTATTAATCTGATATAAACTGCTCTCACATAAATGAATATAAGTTACTTTCCCAGCACACATCTTTGGTCTTTAGGAACTGAATTCTGAAGTAGTTATTTCAAACTGGGTCTTGATCACTCCCTTTTTAAGTCTTATGTTAATTCTTATCTTGGCAGTTTCCTGGGGAAAATGTAATAAACATTGTGTCATCCCTGATCCCATTCACGGTAGCAGAGTGCTATGAATGCTTTCACACAACCCTCAGCTGCATTATGATTCATACCTAAATTGGATCCTACCGCTATGTAAATACTATAATCAGAAATTAAGGGACAATAAGTTAGCTATAAGCTCTGGATGTCTTCTGATTCCTCAGAACCCCTATAATTTAATGAACAGAAAAAAATCTGTATTTATTCCAAAAGGCCAATTATCTGCACACATGATCTCAGTTACTAAATAACCAATTTAGTGTTGGTGGTGTCTTTTCTTTCATCCTTTCCCAAATATGTACTTTTTAGCATTGGAACTGGAAAAGCATGGTATCGTATTCAACAGATAAAAAAATTAAACATGATTCCTCGTTTAACTTTTAATTATTTGACTAAAATGCATTGCTGATTAATGAAACTTTTCTAAGAAAAGGCAGAGCTCCAAAACACCATTCTCTCTAGGTGATTGTGTATGTATGCATGTGTGTTTTGTACCTGTGTATTTAATAGGACTTCAAATCTACTTTTTCCTTTTAAAATTTTTTATATAGTTCCTTCTTGATTTAAGTCTATAAACCTAGAACTAGGAAGCGATTAAAAGAAAACTTTATATGGAACAAGATAGTTATGTTATAAAAATTCCTAGGGTTCAAGTCTTAGTTCAGTCATTTACACCTTGCAGGGCATTTAACCTCTCTTAGACTTGAATTGCTTGTAGTAGCAGACTTAGTTTACGCTCATACTAAATTGTACACTTGCCCAGTATTTTGGCTAGAGCGGTCTGAGGAGCAGTTTGCATTTTGCCCAAGATCTGGAGCCAGGTTGTCACTCCTGCTACCGATGTAATATCCACTGCCAAAGAGCAACCACGACAACTGTACATTGGCTGGCTGGGGTTTATGGAACTATTGCTTTTCCAACAGCTCCTTGTAGAAGCCAGGTAACTCAACCAGAAAGTGTGGAAAATTTAATTTGAACAAGTGGGAGATAGGGGTAGAAGAAGGCCAGTGGACAAATTTGTCTCTATTTTCCCCAAAGCTCCTGGGTTATTCTGCTCCTCAAGAGTTCACATACCTTTGGGATGATGTGACACTGAGAAACCAAATGCACTCGTTACAAAACTGAAACCAGCTTACTTAATAGCTCTCATGTGTGCTTTCCCTGTCTCATTCCTCCTTTCCTCCCACCTTTGCATTGTGGATTGCCTTTTCCATTTGAGTGTCATTACATAAATTCCTTCTCAGGATATGCTTTCTACATCATTAAGGATAAGACATTATAATATGAAATTAGCCTATGAAATCAAAGAAACTACATGTCCTAAATAATAGAATAGCTGTCAGGAACAAAAGGCACTAATTAAATGAGTACAAGAATGAGTGGATGAATAAGCTCATTAATTTTTTGAGCAAATATTTATTGAGTACCTACTTTGGGCTAGGCACTGTTATAGGCAATGTAAATGCAGCAGTAAACAAATTGAAAGCATGTTCTGCCTTCATGGAGCACACTTTTTAGTGACAGGGACAACATATTTATTCCTAGCCTCTTTGTCCACGTAAAGATCTGTTTTTGGGGGGTGGGGTGGGGATTCTTAAGCTTCTCTCTCTCATGCTATTCTAAATGAAATTCTATCTTTTCCATATGATTCCTAGACATTATGGTAAGGATTGTTTGCATCAAGAAAATGAAGTAAAGAAATAAAACTGAAAAAGTAGAAGGAAATAGAATAATGAGACTAAATTATTGTGTTTAGGACCTTTAGGAAAATATGGGCCAGGCATGGTGGCTCGCCCCCTGTAATCTCAGCTCTTTGGGAGGTTGAGGTGGGAGGATTGCTGGAGCCCGAAAGTTTGAGACCAGCCAGGGCAACATGGTAAGACTCAGTCTCTACAGAAAAAAAAAAAAAAAAAGGTGGGCATTGTGGCTTTCACCTGTAGTTCTAGCTACTTGGGAGTCTGAAGTGGGAGGATGGTTTGAGAACAGGAAGCCAAGGATGCAGTGAGCTGTGTTGGCGCCACTGCACTCCAGTCTGGGTGACAGAGTGAGGCCTTGTCTCAGAAAAACAAAAAACAGAAAAACTCAAAAGAAAGTGTAGAGGATGCGAGTTTTAGCAGCTGAGATACCTGGGGCAACCATAGAACTATAAGAGAATGAGAGTGTATTAGAAATACCTGATGTAGATGACAGGTTGATAGGTGCAGCAAACCACCATGGCACATGTATACATATGTAACAAACCTGCACGTTCTGCACATGTATCACAGAACTTAAAGTATAATTTTTTTAAAAAAAGAATGAGAGTGTAAAGAAAAGGAAATTTTTACAAGTATTTTGACAACTTATTCATTGGGTCACCATTAATGCATGTCAATAGACATGAGCTTGAACTAAGTTTTAAAAGTTACTTCTTGGTACTGGAATGTACTTTGTTGAATTCAATTCTGGGCCATAAGGCCTAAGAATTAATAAATGTAAAATGTTTGGTGTAGCTTTAAAATTGAGTCATTTAGTTACATATGTTGGTTGTCAATGTGAATCTTTCCAAACTTCTCAATTTTATCCAAATCTTATGACTTCTAATTTGATTGTTGCTCTTCTCTTACCACTTGAGGAAACATATTTTATCAGTAAAGTTATATATTTATTTATTTGGAAGAAAAGTAGAAGAGATAAAAGGGAAAAGGAAGATGGAAACATGTTGGAGGTTAAAAGAGAAGAAGGATGAGTTAAATTATTCAAAAGAAAAAAACACACAGAATGGAGATTTTTTCTTATTCCTTAGGAGGAGTTCTCTCTCCTCTAGTATTACTTCCTCATTGACAAAATATCATCAATGAGATAAAATGAAAAACTTCAGGATCCTGGTTCCTTTTGCTTGGCATTTCCCATTTCACTCTGTTGATTGCTATTTTCAACAAGCACACTCAAGCTTTAGGGGAAAAGTGTACAACCAAACAAAATCCATCCAGGAATAACTTATATAAGACTAAGGGAAAGGGGAGCAGAGCAGAAGGGACACTGGAGACCAAAAGGCTGCACCAGTAGTCCAAATTGTGCTTTAAGAACAAAAAGAAATGCATTCTCATTTTAGACTAGTTTTCTCCCCAGATCCATGTTTTGCATGAAGACCAAGAAATCAAGAAACCATAGGAGAGCCAGGGAGTCCAGAGGAAATGGGGGTGATGGAAGTGATCTGACTCTTGATCGTGACAATGGTTACAAAACTATAGGCATTTGTTAAAATTCACAGGACTGCACAACAAAAGGTAAATTTTACTTTTAAAAGGAGAACAGGAGAATAGAAACAGGATGTTCTTCTCTAGTGGTGGCTGCACCACAAATGTAAGCTAAGTGATCATATGGCTGAGACTGCAGATGTATGACTGCTTCACTGGCCACTTCAGCTGACCAGCTATTACTAAGTGTTTGAAAGGTTTTTTCCTTCATCTCATGAGAGAAAAAATAATGAGTAAACAAAAAGTGTCTGTGAATATGTCAAAGGATATTACTGTTTACAACGCCTCCATGTGTCATATGCCTATATAAAATTGTCAGTCAATCTGAGTCTACGTGGGTTTCTGTGACTCATTTCAACATAGAATATGAGTAAAAATAATGTGCCACTTTGGGCGTAGGGGAATTAAGCATGAGCTTGTTTCAGTCTTGTTCTTGCCCTTGCCCATGTGGATGGCAAGCAAGAGCCCATAAAGTGGTTGAATTACACAAAACTGCTTGTGTCTCTAAATTCTTGCTTCTGACCTCTAATTCTGGGAGAAGACAAAAAGTAAGATCATAAAACTTTTCAGGTTTTAAAAAACTGATTTAGAAAAAAAATCACTTCTGCATGCCCTTCTTATCTTAAAGTATACAGATTCTTTCAGAGAGAAGTGTTACTAATTAAGAAGCATATTGATAATAATAATCAAAGTAGATTAATTTTTAATCTTTATAGAATGGCTGAGAAATCTATCACATACCTTTTCAGCAGAAATCAATAGAAAGGATTGTAAATCTCATTATTTCCCAGCACTAAGAGTCTTTATCTCTTTTTCACCCAAGCCATTTCTCTGGCAAGAAACCATTACACTGAATATTGTAGGCTCATTTTTAAGATGCTCGTAATATATTATATGAATATTTTACAGAGCAATCCAAGAATACATAGACCCCTCTCAGAATCTGCAAGAGCCGTAGCTCTGAAGTTAGCCTCTTTCCTGCAGGGTTCTCAAGGAAGCCATTCTTTAAGCAAAGCAGTGACTGCAGGGAAAGGGAGCCACTGCAGCTTGTATCCAGAAGAAATCAGCAAGACCACGATACTTTTTAAATGACCTGTAAAATTGAGCAGTTTCAGATCTCATTCAACAAGGTCTGCCAGGCCAGGAGCACTGGAAGTCAATTACTGTATTAAGCTAATATTCAGAGATGTTGAGAATTAGAGATGAAGAGCATCTAAAAATGGAACTGCTCATGCTGTTTCTGTGTCTTAATGGAAGATTATGTGTGCCTTTTAGTGGCTATGATAATAAAATTAATTTTTGTTCCTTTTAATTAGGGTTAAAATCTTTAACGCAAAACAGGTGGTTCTAGATTTATATAAACAAGATAAAAATTATGCAAAATAATTTACTTTTAATGATTCATATTTTATTCATGAATAAAATATGTGTTTGCAAAATGGCTAAGGAAATATTTTGCTTAACTTCAAGAGGTAAATGTCTCAATGCCAGAATTAACTGAACTAAAATTCAGAATATGTGGCTTCTATTTTCAAGCAATGATGAAATATCAATAAGTAGCTTTTTAACAGGGTAGAAAAGAATATTTTGGCAAAATAATAATAAAAGCTATACTTATATTGATATAGTAAATAATTGTTTTACCATGGCTTGAATTCCGTAGAGAATCTTTTAAAAAAATATATACTTTACAGTTTGAAAATGTTTTCTCCTTACTCTGCTTTTCTGCATTCAATTATTCTACTTTGGTTTTCTGTGCAGTTTCTGACTTATTTAGGGAATTTCTTTGCTGAGAGGTACATGGTGAATGAGGACAGAGTACCACATTCTTTGCCTGATATTGGGGGAGGGCATTGCCTACTCCTATATTCCTCTGATAGAAGGAATAAATTTTCTTAAAAGCCAAACTACAGTAAAACATGATATATGAAATTTCCTTCTGAACATCTGATAGAAGCACAGAATGACAGCTGAATCGATAACCATGAATTTTCTTCCAGGAGCTGGAAATCTTTGGATCTGTGCATGGGGCGATGGGGGCGGGGAATGTGGCAGAAAGCATGATCAACAGAATAGATTTTCTTAACTTGAAATACATAGCTAAGACAGGAAAGGAAAGAACAAAGCTATAGCAAATTGTCACTCAAGTTTGATTATTTTTGTGAGCTATATTTGCAATACAGAAAAAGAAGCTTTGGAATGCGACCTGATTTTAGGATAGTGATATACATGAAATGGAAGGAACAGAAGGAAGAAGAGGGGAAAATTTATATAGAAACTTCCTACTCAAAATTAGCTTTCAAATGAAAGTTACAAACCATATACATAAATAAATGCCTTGGTAATAATAATAAGAAAGAAATTAATATATTGAATATGTATTTGCTTTGGCTGAAAATAAAATCTGAGGAATGTCTGAAAATTAAATATTTTCAGATTCTGCAACAGACAAATGAGAAAATAACATTATTAAGATAGAATAATATTCTCAGCATTTATATGTAAACCATCATATGCCAGACATTGTTCCAAGAGCTTTACATATAACAACTCAATAATTCTTATAACAATAGTAAGAGAAAAACATTCGTTTTGCAAATGATGACCCTGAGACAAGGGGAGTTTAAGTGATATGTCCAGTCTTACATAGTAAATGAAAGAGTGAGTCCACATTTGAACCTATGCAATCTGACTCCAGAAACTGAGCTCTCAACTACTGTATGCAAGAAATAACAAAAAAAGACAGTGGGCTGAAATTGAATAAGTACCAGTAGATATAAAAATATTAAAATAGAAATTTTGACAGTGAAAATTTAGTCACTGAAATAAAAATAAGGTATTACCAAGATAAACTACAGATTTCATACAAAATGAAAATAATAAATAGGAAAATAATTGAATCTATTAGAATGCATCCTGGCAAGCAATGAGATAAAATGTCTGATTTATTTTCAAACATTTAAAAGAGATTTAGAAACTCCAAGATTTTAAAATAGGAACTAAAGAAGAAAAGAATAGAACAAATCTTGGAGAAGCAAAAACTGAAGATAGATGACAATTTTTCACATAGAAAGAGACAAGAGTTCAAAATTGAAATTTCAATCCAAGTTCAATCCAATTATGAATTATCACAATTTATTTATCTCCCATGTATGTTTCCCTGGGAGAAACTATGCATTCAGTATGGACAGTTTAATTTTTTTTCTTTATAATATGTATGTCATTTGTTTTCTTTTCTTATTTATCTCCCATGTATGTTTCCCTGGGAGAAACTATGCATTCAGTATGGACAGTTTAATTTTTTTCTTTGTGTATGTCACACAAAATGTGTATGTCATTTGTTTTCTTTTCTTAAGTCTTACTTCACTGGCAATAATATCCAGCCCTGTTGAATAAGACTGGTGAGGGTGGACATCCTTAACAATTGCAGGAGGAAAGCATTCCAATTCAGCCTTTCATCACTAAGTGTTAGCTATAGCTTTATGTGGTTGCTGTTTGTCAAGCTGAAGAAGTTCCCCATTTAAAATTCTTTTATTTTTAATTTTTATGGGTATATATATATATA
>NW_016809446.1:1428673-1431560 GCF_001698545.2 Rhinopithecus bieti
ATATATATATATATTTATGGGGTACATGATATATTTTTATACAGATATACCATAGGTAATAATCACATCAGAGTACATTGGGGATCCATCATCTCAAGCATTTATCATTTTAGTGTTACAAACATTTTCATTATACTCTTTTGGTTATTTTAAAATGTACGATAAATTATTGATGACTGTAGTAACCCGGTTATGCTATCAAATACTAGATATTATTCATTCTATCTAACTATACTTTTGTACCCATTGAACATCCCACTCTCCACTCCTATCCACTACCCTTCCCAGCCTCTGATAACCATCATTCTACTATCTCTATGAGTTCAATTGTAATTTTTAGCTCCCATAAATAAATGAGAATGTGTAAAGTTTGTCATTCTGTGCCTGGCTTATTTCTCTTAACATAATGACCTTTAGTTCCATTCATGTTGTTGGAAATGACAGGATTTCATTTTTTTAATAGCTGAATAGTACTCCACTGTGTGTATATGCCACATTTTCTTTATCCATTTGTCTATTGATAGACACTTAGGTTACTTGAAATCTTAACTATTGTGAATAATGCTTCAATAAACATGGGAATGTAGATACATTTTCAACATATTGATAGCATTTTTTTAGACAGGATTTTGCCATTGCTCAAGCTGAAGTGCTGTGGCTGGAACATAGTTCACTGCAGCCTCGAGCTCCTGAGCTCAAGTGATCCTCCCACCTCAGCCTCCTGAGTAGCTATGACTACAGGCATGCACTACCACACCTGAATTTTTCTTTTCTTTTCTTTTTTTAATAGAGGCAAGGTCTCACTACATTGCCCAGGCTGACCTTGAACTCCTGACCTTAAGCAGTTCTCTGATCCTGGCCACTGAAAGTGCTGGGATTAAAGGCATGAGCCACCATGCATTTCCTTTGGACATACAGCTAGTCTTGGAATTGCTGGATTGTATGATAGTTATATTTTTAGTTTTTTGAGGAACACCCATGCTATTTTTCACAGTGGCTGTAGTAGTTTACATCCCCATCAACATTGTGTAAGTGTTCCCTTTCCTCCATATCCTTGTCAACACTTGTTATCTTTTTTCTTTTGATAATAGCCATTCTAAGTAAAGTGAGATGACACCTCATTGTGTTTTTGATTTGCATTCCCTTGGTGATTGATGCTTTTGAACATTTTTCAGTGTACCTGTTTGGAACTAGTATGTCTTCTTTTGAGAAATGTCTCTTAATGTTTTTTGCCCATTTTTAATTTGGATTGTTTGCTTCTTTGCCATTTAGATGTTTGAGTTTCTTGGACATTCTGAATATTAACTTATTGTCAGATTTATTGTTTGCGAACATTTTCTCTTTTTTTGTAGGTTGTCTCTTCACTCCATTGTTTCTTCTGCTGTAAAGAAGCTTTTCGGTTTGATGTAATCTCTTTTGTCTATTTTTGCTTTGTTGCCTGTGTTTTTGAAATCTTATCTGAAATAATCATTGACTAGATCAATGTGATGAGGCATTTTACCTATGTTTTCTTCTAGTAGTTTCATAGCCTTAGTTCTTACATTTAAGGCTTTAATCCATTTTGAGTTGATTTCTGAATATAGTTAGAGATATGGATGCAGCTTTATTTTTCTGCATGTGCATATCCAATTTTTTTCACACCATTTATTGGAGAGACTGTCCTTTACCCAGTGTTTGTGCTTGGCACTTTTGTCAAAAGTCAGCTATAGATGAATGAATTTATTTCTGGGCTCTCCATTCTCTTCCACTGGCCTATGTGTCTATTTTTATGACAGTACCATGCTGTTTTGGTTATTATAGATTTGTAGTAGATTTTGAAGTTAGGCACTGTGATGTGTCCAGTTTTGTTCATTTTGCTCAAGATTGCCTTAGCTATTTGGTGTATTCTCTGGTTCCATACAAATATCAGGACGTTTTTTCTGTTTCCGTAAAGAATGTCACTGGTATTTTGATAGGGATTACATTAAATCTGTAGATTGCTTTCAGTAGTATGGACATTATAACAATATTAATTCTTCCCATTCATGAACATGGGATATCTTTGTGTTTTCTTCAATTTCTTTTGTCAGTATTTCTTAGTTTTCAGTGTAGAGATCTTTCACCTCCTAGGTAAAATTTATTCCTACATATCCTTTTTGGTAATTATTGTAATTGGGATTGTTTTCTTAATTTCTTTTTCAAATAGTTTACTATTAGTGTATAGAAATGCTACAGATCTTTGTTGATTTTGTATCCTGCAACTTTACTGAATCCGTTTATTGGTGTTAACATATTTTGATGAAATCTTTAGGGTTTTCTATATGTAATATCATGTAGACAACAGGGATAATTTGACTCCCTTCTTTCCAATTGGGATTCCTTTTATTTATTTATCTTGCCTAATTTCTCTGTCTAAGGACTTCCAAAACTGTTCTGAATAGAGGTGGCAAGAGTGGACATTCTTGTTTTGTTCCAGATCTTAGGTTTCTTTTCAGATTATGTAAGCCCTTCATGTTTTCCGATTATTCCTATTTATTTTTTGAGGCTTTCTAATTTTTATTTGTTTTGAGTATATTGATTATTGCTGCATGGAACATTTCTTTTTGTTGTTGTTTACTATAGTTTCTTTAAAATATGTCTCATATAATTTCTAAGATCTCGATTATCTCTATGTTGGCTTGGAATGCCAAGTAAATTTTAACAGAAACTTGAACAAGTTTGTATTATGTTTTAAAATTCTGGCCGGGCGCGGTGGCTCAAGCCTGTAATCCCAGCACTTTGGGAGGCCGAGACGGGCGGATCACGAGGTCAGGAGATCGAGACCATCCTGGCTAATACGGTGAAACCCCGTCTCTACTAAAAAATACAAAAAACTAGCCGGGCGACGAGGCGGGCGCCTGTAGTCCCA
>NW_016809446.1:1433777-1440384 GCF_001698545.2 Rhinopithecus bieti
AAAAACAAAAAATAAATAAAATAAAATAAAATAAAATAAAATAAAATAAAATAAAATTCTGATTGATTGTTATTATAATATTCCAGTTTAGTTGGCTTTCTCTGACATGACTCTGGTAGGGGAAGAGATGCTGCACCACTTACTGCTCTATGGAGGAAGACTTCAGGTTCCCACTCAGCTTCTGTTGACCCCCTGGAGACAAGAGGCTCCAGGTGAGGATGGGAATTCCAATTTCCCCATGTGAGCTCCACAGATTTCATGGTGGGGTAGGAAGAATGTTGTTAGTGGACAGTTGGAATGAAAGTTCCAACTCCCTACTTGGCATTCTTGAACACCATCTATATAGGGATGTTGGAGTACCTTGCTACAGACTTATATAAGGTTCTCACTCAGCCTTTACTGGTATAGGTGTTGGTGAGGTCATAGTTTTATCTATGGTATTTTGCTGTAGTAGAGTAATTATGTAAAAGATTTTTTGTATACTAGGCTTCCCTTTTCCTGATTCTTTGGCTAGAAAGAACAGGCTTTGATTGGGGCCTTTTTGTCTGTGCTTATTGGTTGTTTCCATGTTGCTGGCTTCTTCAGCTCTAAGTATGAAATATATGAGGCAATTAAAACAAAACCAAACACTAAAATTTAGCCAACTCCTCACCATGTTGTTCTTTGGAACCCATGGTCTTGAGCTTGTCTGCCTTCTTCTTTTCACCTTTCAGAGGCTTCTTATTTTAATTTACTTCGTGGGCAGAATAGGAAAAGGGATGTCTACTTTATCTTTGGCTTCCTCTTACTGTTGTTTTAAACAAAGAGATTTTGGCTTATTTTCTTTTATGCAGCAATAGAGAATTGAAACACATACTAAATTATTCCTTGAGTGTTATAGCCTTAACATTAAAATATACAAGGATATTATGAAAAGGCAAAAATCAGGCTTATCTTATACTTACCCAGCCCCGTCTTCCCAACTCTAAGGTGGCCAGGATTCGGGACCTCCCTCAGCTCTGGCTATGAGAGGCATTATCCAAGCTTTCTTGGCCTGAGAAGACCAACATCTGACAGGATGTCTGTGGGCCCCATAATCTACAAACACAGCGAGAAATATCGACACACACTGCTCCGTTGAAATTTCCTGGGGCTATATCAGCTGCGTGTCTAGGTGTACTGTTTCCTGCTGCATATTATGATCAAGGAGTCCACAGAGATTTGGGAGGAATTAATCCCAGATGCTCAGTGTAGCCCAACAGGCTCAGGAATTGCAGAGTATTCCTGTGGCCATGAGGGCACACTTTCACAGACAAGTACATCAAGCTGTGTCTTTACATATTTCTGATACTTCTGACATTTTTGAGGCAGCTGTACTATTTTGCAGGTGACTAGCATAAGAGGTATGTGCATTCTTCTCGTGAGAGCTTCATCCTAATTTTAAAACACCTGACTTGAAAAAAAAAACAAAAATCTATGACTGGTATTATGGATTGAATTGTATTCCCCTGAAGTCCATATTTGGAAGCCCTAGCCCCCAGTGTGATGATATTTGGACATATGGCCTTTCAGGAATAATTAGGTTTAGGTGAGGTCATGATGGGATTAGTGCCCTTATAACAGAGGCACCAGAAAGCTTTATCTCTTTCTCCTTTGCACAAGGAAATAGAAGATGACTGACTGCAATTTAGGAAGGGACCCCTCACCAGAATCTGGACATGTTGGCCCCTGGATGACCCTGACTTTCACGTTCCAGAATTGTGAGAACAGAAATTTCTGTTGTTTTAGTCACCCAAACTATGGCATTTTGTTACGGCAGTGTAAACTGACTAAGATAATTGGGTCACATCGTAATTTGATTTGCATTTCCACAAACTCAAAGCATGAATTTCATTTCCTTCTCAGTTCACCATGTTGGTTTTCTTGTTTAGCACCTGGACTACTGGGAATGAGGCTCCACCATATGTATAGTGCTGGTGTGTCTAGTGAAGGAAGGGAGAGGGCAATGAATATCAAAAGAGAAAATCTACTACCAAAGATGAAAAGATCCTTTAGCACAATGATCCAGGAGTCCAGGGAATGTCACCAGACAGATTGGAACTATAGGGTGTTAAGTAATTCTTCTCAGACAGTAAATGAGGTCCAGCTAACAAAGTTATTATTTTGGCTAGACTGGACTAGTAGTCATCCTGAGAAGTTATATTGGTCACCCTCCCAGGCCATCACAGCACAGTAACAATAAATTAAGATTCAACTATTAAATCTATCTTTCTTTTAAATTTTACCTTTTGCAAATTCTTCCTCTCTGATTTTTGGCTAACCGGAGAGAATGACATTTTCCAATGATCCAAAATTCCATTTAAACATGGTAAAATTTAAGCACTTTTTTAGGATCCTGAAAGGGAATTTCACAGAAATGTTTACTGACCTTTTAGATAATGAGGCTACATGAAAAGGAAGAACTCAGACTGTCCTCAAAATAAATAAGAAAACAGAAATCCTAAATGCAAGATGGTCTGTTCCACCCTATTTCTGACAGAAAAGAAGTCCTCTCCCTGGCAGAGATACACTTGTATGAGAAATATGATGTACAACATGCACCTTGGATGAGATGTAAACCTACAATCTTCAAAAATTACAACTTTAAGCTTCTATGTACACTTCACTTTCCAAACACAGTTCTCTTTCTAGTTATAAAATGTGTCCAGCTATAAACGAACAAAAATTAACTTACAGGTTATACAAAGATCTTTCAAAGCTCAATTGAATTATTGGTTGCTACAAAAGTTGCTGGAAGATAGTACATGCTAAAACTGATGTTTGCATAGATTTCTCCGTTCTTAATTACCAATTTAGATCAGGGATCAGTATGAACAGACTGACATGTTCAAATGGGCAAGGTATTAGAGGAAACATGTTTTGAGTTGGATTCTGTAGAAGGAAAAGAGCCATCACACCACATCTAAATACTTATTCCTGTTGTATGCAAACATCAGGCATACCATTTTTTGTTTAGTACATGTTTGAATATTGTCCCTTTTACATACATACATACACACACACACACACACACGAATTATCATGAAAGATTTAACTTTCATTCAGTTAATAATAAAATAGTTAAATCTTCACAAAATGCATGGGAGTCTATCCAAAATATTTTGCTTAAATATGAATAATTTAAATTTATCTTAACTGTTATACATATATAATGAAACACTAAGCAGCAATTACAAAGCATGTTCGTAGGATATTTGGATACCTGAGAAAGTGTCTGTGGCAGAGATACAGAGCACGCTAATCATTCTATCTGCTTTTCCACCTTCCAGAATTACATGCAGGGGCACATGACCAGTTCTGGATAATGAAATATGAACAGGATTTATTTGTATCATTCCCAGACTAACACAGATAAAAATTTTAAAAACTCTTTTATCTCTTCCTTTGCCACTTTCACTTGATGAGACCACTAAAACGGATTTCATTCGCTTGGTTCTCTGAGTGGTACAGTTTATAATGAGTGAGAAATAACATTTGTGGTATGGCACAGAGGGATTAGGCACCTTGCCTAAGTTCATGGTTAGAAAGCAGCTGCAGTCTACCATGATCTCTCATCTCATGGCATGCACCCTTCACATTTTTCCAATTTTGATTATATTTTTTATTATGACTATAAACTCATTCTCTGTAGTGTCCTGAATACTTCAAAGAGAGGTTAGGGATTTCTCTGAAGGACCCTTGGCAAAATAAAAAATAAAAAAATCTTCAGTAAACAAATTAGTTCATAAACACAACACATAATTTTAGTTGTTTAGGAAATTTTAGGCAAATAAATAAAAATGTGTTACCCATCCAGTCTCTCCTCTTGGAAATAGCTTAACCACAAAATAAAGCTGTACATGGGATTCATGTCAATGGAGTCTTTTTAAAAGTAGTATTAAAGCATTTTGATCCTTTAACTCCACATTTCTTAGAGGTCTGTCTGAGTGGTACTGAACATCTGGGACAAGGGAACGTGTGTAGCAATGGAAATGAAAAATTTAAGTACTCTTAGAGATTTTCACTTAGTTCAAGCATGGCCTCACATTACACTCCTAATTATCTACAACAGCATTTCTCAAAATATTTCATAAAATTCTAATTATACAGAATGGTTGTAAGGTGCTTTTGGGGAAAAAGAAGTTTTATCTGTGATAATATCAAAATTCCTTTACTGAGAAGGCTTCTCAAATTTTAAAGTACATTTTGACTCTATAAGAGTGGGACTTAGGATATTATGTTCATCCAAAGTACTGATTACAGACCTTTTTCCTTGTGAGTCACATCACTGGGCTCTCTCCCTGTCACACACAGGGAAGTGCTGATCCATGTTTTTCTATCAAAGCAATCTGCTTTTCTGTATGTGGTCTTATCTTGAATCCAAGCTCAAGTGACCTGCCTTCTATCTCGTATAACCCTCAAGACTGAGACTCCTAATTCCTCACTTTAATCTTCCATTCTGCTGGTCTCAGTAGTCCTCAGTGAAAAACTCACAAGCTTAGTATATTTTGCAGCTCCTGTGTGTGCTTTTAATGAACAGAGTGGAGACATCCTCTTCGGCTTTCTCAATAAAGAAATGCTGTGTGAGATTGGTTGGATAAAAACAGTTCATGAGCTAGTGATACATAGCTACCCCATTCCCAGTGTTTACTGGAAATAGATGCCCCTTTTAGGTTTCAGAAAGGGAGAGGAAAACATTTAAACTCATGTTTTTGTTTGTTTGTTTGTTTTTTCTGAATGTGTTCCATCTCTGATGGCTATTTCTCCCATTCCAGATAAACCATAGACTCAATGTCTCTGTTATCAGTTTCATGTTACAACTACTTTTTTTGTGTGTAGATGAATGTTCAAAAGTAAAACATGGAAGTTCTGCTCATGAATTGTGGCATTGCAACACAATATAACTATCCAAGCTTCAAGACAATTCAGGCTAGAAATGTATTTTCTTGTTGACATTAGAGGGTGGGAGAGAGGAAAAGGAGGTGGTGGATAATTAAGGAAAAAATGTGAGATGACACAACCATTTACTCAGCAAACATTTGCACTTTAGAGTACTGTAATACCCTTGCAAAAATTGGATCAACCACTCCCATTTTCTTACTTAATGTTTAAAATATGGTGACAGAATTATTTAGGGTTTCCAAAAGCTTCTTAAGCTGATAAACAACTTCAACAAAGTCTCAGGATACAACATCAATGAGCAGAAATCACTAGCATTCCTGTATATCAATAACAGTCAAGCTAAGGGCAAAATCAGGAACAAACTCCCATTCACAATTGCCATAAAAAGAACAAAACACCTAAGAATATAGCTATCAGGAGGTAAAATACCACTACAAGAAAACTACAAACCACTGCTCAAATAAATCAGAGATGACACAAATAAATGTAAAAACATTCCATGCTCATGGAATGAATTCCATATAGATTCAGTGCTATTCCTATTAAACCACCAATGACATTCTTCACAGAACTAGAAAATACTATTTTAAAATTCATATGGAACCAAAAAGAGCCCAAATAGCCAAGGCAATCCTAAGCAAAAAGAACAAAGCTGGAGGTATCCACCTAACTTCAAACTGGACTACAGGGCTACAGTTTACCAAAACAGCATGGTAATGGTACAAAAACAGACACACAGGCCAATGGAACAGAGTTAGAGAACCCCAAAATAAGACCGCATGCCTACAACTATCTGATCTTCAACAAACCTGACAGAAACAAGCAATGGGAAAAGGACTCCCTATTCAGTAAACGGTGCTAGGATAACTGGCTAGCCATATGCAGAAGATTAAAGCTGGACCCCTTCTTTACACCATATATAAAAATTAACTCAAGATAGATGCAAAACCCAAAACTATACAAACCCTGGAAGACAACCTAGGCAATACCATTCAGAACACAGCTGGAAGATAAGTGATGAGAACGCATGGACACTTAGAGGGGAACAACACACATGGGGGCTATAGGAAGGTGGATGGTGGGAGGAGGGAAAGAATCAGGAAAAATAACTAATGGGTTCTAGGCTGAATACCTGGGTGATGAAATAATCTGTACAACAAGCCCCCATGATACAAGTTTACCTAAATAACAAACTGTATATGTATATGTACCCCAAACTTAAAAGTTAAAAAAATTAAAAAACAATTATTTAGGGCTTCAACAGTAGTTATCAATTACTCGTTTTCCACATACCACCACCACAATCACACATAAACACTTGAATTCCTTATGGATAAGAAAACTCTGAACCACTGAGTAGCAGAACAGGCATCTTTGATCACTACTACTTTATGGAAAGTCAATAAGAATTTATTTTAGAGACAAGCTTATGGGCTCCTCAGGAAATAAAAAGGTAATTTAGTTTGTTTCAGGAGTCCAGCTAATATTTTGTTTTGTTTTTTTCTCAAGACAGTCTCCGTTTTGATACCAGTTAATATTAAGACCCCAAGAAGGAACTTTTCTACTTTAGCCTGAGCTAAACTATGTCTCATAGACCCATAAATTGTACACATATATATATATAAAGTATAACAAATCACAAAAGTCTAATAAATGCATATTCTTTGATTTTTTTTTTTTTTTTTTT
>NW_016809446.1:1444056-1465429 GCF_001698545.2 Rhinopithecus bieti
ACTTTGGTGAATCTGGCAATTATGTGTCTTGAAGTTGCTCTTCTGGAGGAGTATCTTTGTGGCGTTCTCTGTATTTCCTGAATTTGAATGTTGGCCTGCCCTACTAGGTTGGGGAGGTCCTCCTGGATGATATCCTGAAGATGTTTTCCAACTTGGTTCCATTTTCCCCCTCACTTTCAGGCACCCCAATCAGACGTAGATTTGGTCTTTTTACATAATCCCATACTTCTTGCAGGCTTTGTTCATTTCTTTTCTTCTTTTTTCTTTTGGTTTCTCTTCTCGCTTCATTTCATTCATTTGATCCTCAATCGCTGATACTCTTTCTTCCAGGTGAGGCGATGCCTCGCCCTGCTTCAGCTCTCGCTGGTCAGGCTGCAGCAGCTGACCAGCACTGATTGTCTGGCACTCCCTAGTGAGATGACCCCAGTACCTCAGTTGAAAATGCAGAAATCACCGGTCTTCTGTGTCGCTCGCGCTGGGAGTTGGAGACTGGAGGTGTTCCTATTCGGCCATCTTGCTCCGCCCCCAGAACTTCCCAACACTACCTACAATTGCTCAAATATGACACTGAGATAATGAAAATTAAAATAATCAACAGTTAGTTTCATAAGGCTGATTAAAATGCACATCAGAGACTGGTAATTAGGATAATAAACAAATGAATGTCATCTGATAACTGTAGCAGGAAGATTTCCATGATGGCCCCACAGTTTCATCCCCTGAGCTACATGCTCTATGTAATTCCATCCTCTGGAGTGAGAACTAATAGGGTAGTCACTCTCCTGACTAGGTTACGTTATATGACAATGGTGAAGTGATTTTGCAAGTGTGATTAAGGCACCAAATTAACTGACTGAGTTAATTAAAAGGGAGACCTATCCCAGGTGGACCTAACCTAATCAGGTGAACCCTTGGAAAGAGGGTCCAAGCTTTCTGTGAAGAGATTTAAAATAGAAAGACTGTCCTGCTGGCCTTGAAAAATAAAAAAGTTCACATCATGGCCAGGCACAGTGGGTGCACCTGTAGTCCCAGCTACTCGGGAGGCTGAGGCAGAATGATGACTAGAGCGTGGGAGCTCAAGGTCAGCGTGGGCAACATAGTGAGACTTCATCTCTAAAATATTAAAATTAAAAATCTGTATATTTATATACACATGAAAACAAAATTCACATTGTAAATTTGTCTGCTGCCTATGGTGGGGGGGACGGGTCATGTGGTAAAGACCTGACAGTGACCTCTAGGAGTTGATAGCACATCCCAGCCACACATACCAGCAAGAGAATGGGGACCTCAGTCACACAATCACAGGGAAATGAATTGTGCCAACAATCTGAAAGGGCTTGAAAGCACATCTTTTAAAATAGAACCTGAAGTTGAAGACACAGCAGGCTAACTCACTGATTTCAGCCTTGTAAGATCCTGAGGGGAAGACCCTGCAAACCTTGCCTGACTCCTGACCCATGGGGAGTTAGATAATACATATATGTTGTTTTAAGTTATTAATTTTGTGGTAATTTATTTTGGTGTTTAAAATCCATACACTATCCTACAAATGAAAGCACAAGACCTGGTAGTTCTTTTTGCTTCCCTGACACAGAATACTCCAACTTGGGAATACTGCTTTGGAAGTACCCACCAGGTGACATGAAGAACTGCCTGTACTGTTACATCAGCACCTTTCTCAGTGCACACTTATCACTACATGTGGAATCATTCATGAGCAGCTGATGCAAGAGGAAATAATCCAAGCTTTTTGGTCATAGATAGGCAGTGTGATATGTGGGTACAAACTGAAAATGGACACAGGCAGCTGTATTACGACCTCACTAAGGAATGGCCTGGAAAGACAGTGACAGATGAATTCCTCCCATTGAAAACTTAGGGCAATATACCCATTTTTCCATTTTCTGTTGGCAGAGAAGTGCCCCAAATTTAGAATATTCAAGAACCATGGGAAGCAGCAAGTGGTCTGGCTGAATGGTCAACAGCAACAAAAGTTTGGAAAATTTGGGGCAGAGGCATGTGGATTGAACATGTGGGACTGAATGCAAAGTGTAAATACCTTGATATCCCATATAAATGCCCACTAGAGAGCATTTTCAATAAAGAGGCATCAAATAAACATGTAGATAAAATGATTGTACAGTTGATATAAGACATCCTCTGCCATCCCAGTGTTGGCATGATGGGCACATAAATGAAGTAGCCACGATGGCAGAGATGAAGACCACGTGTGGGCTCAACCATAAACCCTCCCTCCTTACAAAGGTTATCTAGCCAGTGCCACTGAGAAATACCAACATACCAACAACAAAGACCAATGCTAAGCCTTCGATATGGCACAGTTTTCTTGAAAAGACTGCTTTCCACTTGGTGGCAAGTTGACTACATTCAGCCAGTGATTTATTATAACAAGAATAGACAAATGATACAAATATGAGTGTCCTTCCTGTAATTAGGACTTCAGCTAGTGTCACTATCCAAGAGAATAAGGAGCATGTGATCCTTTGTCACAGGATCTCATATAACATAATATCAGAGAAAAGTACCAACTGTGCACAAGAAGTTGTGGGAATAACTACATTGAAAAGTGGGCAAAACATATGAATAGACAGTTTTCAAAAAAAGATATACAAATGGTCAACAAAGATATGAAAAATGCTGAAATCACTAATTATCAGAGAAATGCAAATTAAAACCGCTATGAGATATCACCATACCAGTCAGAAGGGCATTATCAAAAAGTCAAAAAATTACAGATTTTGGCAAGGATATGAAGAAAAGAGAATGTTTATATACTGTAGGTGGGAATGTAAATTTGTAAAACCTCTATGGAAAAGAGTATGGAGATTTCTCAAAGAAATAAATTAGAATTAAAATTTGATTCAGTAACCTCATTATTGGATATCTTCCCAAAGGAAAATAAACCATTATATTAAAAAAGATACCTGCACTCGTATGTTTATCATAGCACCATTCACAGTAGCAAAGATTTGCAATCTAAGTGTCCATCAATGAATGATCGGACGATGAAAATGTTACACACACACACACACACACACACACACAATGAAATACTATGCAGTTATAAAAAAGAATGAATTAATGTATTTTGCAGTAACATGGATGGAACTGAAGGCCATTATCTTAAGCGAAACAACTCAGAAATATAAAGTCAAATACCACATATTCTCACTTATAACTGAAAGCTAAATAGAGTGTCCACATGAACATAAAGTGTGGAATGACAGTCACTGAAGACTAGGAAGAGTGGGAGGTGGGTGAGAGAAGAGAAATTACTTAATGGGTACAAATCCACTATTATGGGATGATGGTTACACTAAACCCCAGACTTTACCACTCCACAATTTGTCTATGTAACAAAGTTGTACTTGTAATCCTTAAATTTGTGCAAAAAAAAAAAGTTGTGGCAAAGAGCCTATGACCATGGATCCACTGGTCATATTCCATAAATCACAACCCCGATTTGGATTGTGTTCCACTGGAATAGTTTCTGAAGGTACAGTTGAAGCACCACCTCAGAGATGTTACTCGTGGAGCATCGGCCATCCTGCAGAAAGTGATTTGTGCCTAGAATCAAAATACTTTATGTTGTGCAGATTCCCCAGTAGGAGAATGTGTGGCTCCAGGAACACAGGCTGAACACCAGAGTGACGCCACCACCTCTCCCAAAGACTCACTTGGGGGATTTGTGCTTATTGTGCTCACAGTGCTGGACTTCAGGGTTAGATAAAAAAAAAAAATTAGATGTTTTGGTTCCTAAATGTTAAAATCTTACACCAGGGATTACAAGTGTTTCATTGAACTGTCTGTCAGTTTACAGCTATTGCCTGGACACTTCAGGATGCTTGTGTCTGTGAATCAGCACGTAAGAAGCAGAGTGTTCCTCTCAGAAGGAAGCAGGGATGCTATTACACAATGAAGGTAGGGAGGAATATATTTAGCATCCAGATAATCCTCTTGGTCACCTCTTGGTACTCATCTGTTCAATTCTAATAATAGATGGATAAATGCAGCATTAGGGTCTGAGAAGGGCATGGTGACCAGGGGCTCAGAACCTGTTGAAAGAAAAAGCTATCATAGAATACTATCCATTCCCATCTTGTTTCTTCCTCATAGCAAGGCCATTTTAAAAATGAACTGTAATACTACAAAGTAGAACATGTTGACTTTTTTTTTTGACTTATTATGTTAAGAATTACTATGATTATTTCATTCCAGCACAAATAGATTGGGTACAATCATCCATGATGAAAATTAAAACAAGATCAAGATGCTATTTGTGAATCGTTTTATAAGTTAATTATTTACTATACTAGAACTTGGGAGGAAAATGTTTTTTAAAAGTAACATTTTTATCATGACTGCTGATTGATTGTCTTAATATTTAATACTAAACAATGCAGTTGTCATGACATTTGTTAAGATAATAAAAGATATGTGTAATTTTCTCTGAAAAACATTATAGTTCCTTGTTAACATTATCTATCACAGAGTGGCCAGCAAGTTTTATCTGTTAAAGTTAGAAATAATTAAAAAACACCAGCAAGTCTAATAAATAAATGTTATTTTGAAACCGTATTTTCTGTATTTTAAAACAGAGTCATAAAGCCATTTGGAATGTTTTTTTTTCCACTGTATTTTTCTTTTCCTTCACCTTATTGTAAAGTAAAGTAGTAGAGTGTTAAGATTTGGAAATGTTTTCCAAATTATTTGGTTCAACTCCCTCATTTTATTGAGACAAAAACTAGAGAGGTTACTTGAGTTATTTTAAGTCATTCTGCTAATTACTGCCAGAACTCCCAACTAATATGTGTCAAAACTTTTTAAAAAATGTTCTCTGTCATGGTGTTGTTGGAATAATGATAGTGTTTATTTTTTCCTCATTTCTTAATGACAAATTCTTGCTTTTTTATTTCTGTGCTTGTGCTTTCTCCAAATAGCTAAGTAAACATTAAACTGTAGTTTTTACTTCTATTTCCTTCTCTAAAATACAGATATAATATATAAAGAGGCTTGCTTTGTACATCTCAACCTAACATTAAAATATAAAAGACTCACAAAAGGATATTCATCCAATACACAATGTGGTTTTCTAATTCACAAGATGCCTGGAATTTCTTGTTCATATCTCTGATATCAGGATGCTGCTCCTAAGAGGGCGGCATCAGCAGCTCAAAGAAGAAACATATGAATTTGAATTGGTTTCTATAGCAATTCTTGTTTTGCTTAGATTTGCTTTCCTTAGCTTTTGCTTAGATTTTTATGTCTCTTCTGTCTTGAATAATTTTGTAGGCACAAGTGTTTTATTGTAATTTTTTATTTTAATTTTGTGCAGACATATTAGTTATATATATTAATAGAGTACATGAGATATTTACCCCCTCATGCAATGCATAATAATCACATTATGGAAGATGAGCTATCTATTCTCTCAAGCATTTGTCCTTTGTGTTATGAACAATCCAGTTATAGTCTTTTAGCTATTTTAAAATATCCAATTGTTATTATTGACTATAGTCAATATATATACTTGTTGTGGTATCAAATAGTAGGTATTATGTATTCATTTGAACTATTTTTTTTCTACCCATTAACCATCCCCAATTCCCTGCCCAAATACCCTTCCCAGCCTCTGGTAACCATCTCCTACTCACTATGTCCATGAGTTCAATTGTTTTGATTTTTAGATCCCACAAATAAGTGGGAACATGTGATATTTGTCTCTTTGTGTCTGGCTTATTTCACTTAACATCATGATCTCCGGTTCGACCCATGTTGTTGCAAATGACAGGATCTCATTCTTTTTATGACCTAATAGTACTGTACTGTGTATATGTACCACATTTTATTTATTTATTCACCTGTTGATGCACACTTAGGGGTTGCTTCCAGATCTCAGCTATTGTGAACAGTGTGGCAACAAACATGGAAGTGTAGATATCTCTTCTATATATTGATTTCCTTTCTTTTGGGCATATACATAGCAGTGGGATTGCAGGGTCGTATGGCAGATATATTTTTAGTTTTTTGAAGAACCTTCAAACTGTTCTCCATAGTGGTTGTACTAATTTACATTCCCATTAACAGTGTACAAGTGTTCCCTTTTATCCACATCCTCTCCAGTATTTGTTATTGCCTGTCTTTTGAACATAAGGTATTATAAGTGGGGTGAGATGATATCTCATTGTAGTTTTGATCTGGATTTCTCTGATGATCAACGATATTGAGGGGTAAATTCTGCAAACTACCTATTGGCTCTATGCTCATTATCTGCATGACAGGATCATTTGTAACCAAATCTCAGCATCATACGATAAACGTATATAACAAATCTGCACATGAACCCCCTGAATCTAGAATAAAAGTTGAAATTATAAATAAATGAATACATAAATCAATGAGCCAAAAGTTATTTTTGAAGAACCTTCAAATTGTTTTCCATGGTGGTTGTACACTAGTACAACCATACATTGCCATACATAAATACATAAACTCTGAGCCAGGAGTTATTGGGCATAAAAATAGAACCACTTTTTGTTCTTGGCCTAACCAGATGAACATACATTTTCAAATTAAAAAAAAAGGTCCCAGGCCAAATACCAAAATCAGAGGGGATCTCTAGGATCTTATATTGAGATCTCTAAAACATCTATCTAAAAAATTCTCAGAAAACCTAAAGACCTTTTAATAATTTTAATGGATCATGAAGTATGGCTTGCAGATCCTCTTTGTTAAATAATAGGACTTATAGGAATCTTAAGTTCATGTCTCACAGGGAACTTAAGTTGGAGATGAATTTAACTAGAAGAAATTTATTGTTTTTGTTTGGTAATGGAGTTGATTATAACTTGGTACATAAGAAATCACAATATTGAAAAAAGAATCATATTATCTTGACTTGATAGTGACAAAGATACTACCAAATTAAGAAAACTTTGCATCCCCAAACTTAAGCCAAAGAGCTAGCTGAGAGGATTACTTGGTTATAATTTTGACAAAGAAAAAATGATTTAGAAGTTAGAAACAAGATCCCAGAGGACTGAGCCAAGAATTGGGGAGATCTGTAATTGGGGGATCTGCAATAAGAGATCTCCAGTAAAGAAGCTGGAAATGTCTTCCTGGCTGGATTTCAAAATATCTATGGATCAGTAGCTGCTATCTGCCTCCTATTTTTTCCCTTTTTGATAACAGTGTCTATAGTGATTTTTCCAAGTAAGTCATATCATTTCATTGCATTTTGGGTGGGTGGGTGTGTCAGGGGTAGATTCTTTGTGTTCACAAGTATTCAGATCAGGGAACAGTGCTCAACGTGCTGTACCTGAGAAATCACACTTCAGAAATATCTTCCAACATAGAAGAAATTTAGGTAATGGGATATTGAGCTTCAAGTTAATCCCATGATGAGCTGAGTACTGGGGACATTGGGGGAGAAAATGTGCCCGTGGGGAAGATTACAGCAGAGTGTAGTTTCAAAAGATGGCCATGCCAATCTCTATTCCACCCAATATGTTATTCTTACAATAGGACTACTTGTCACTCCCCCCATGCAGAGCTGGGTCTATATCCCTTGCAGGATTTTTGTGACTTCCTTAGCCAATAGCATAGTGGAAACGTGACACTATGTGATTTCTGAGGATAAATCATAAAAATGTCACACACTTAGGGTTTGCTTTTTGAGAAGACTTGCTTTTAGTTGTATACTGTGAAGAAGTCCAAATGAGTGACTTAGAGAGACCACAAAAAAGGTTATATGTAGATGTTCTACATGAAAGCCACCTGAGGTCTAAGATGTAGCTGCCATTTATAGCCTGACATATGAGAGAAGACTCTACCATATTTATCCAGTCATCACCCATCAAGTTAGTTCAGCCTTTGAGTCTTCTCAGCTAAAGCCTCAAAGACAAGTTTTTCTTGCTTTGTGCTATTTTTATTCCTGACCCATAGAACCCATTAATATAATCAAATTATTGTTTTATGTCACTATAATTTGAAGTGGTTTCTTACATAGCATTAGATAGCTGATAAACTCTGAAGTAATTTTGAAAATTAAATATCCAATCACATTTTACATTAATGTCTATTTTCATTATAAGTAGAAATAATTTAAAAGGGTATAATTTCTGGCTTCTCATTAATATAGAGATTTTCCTAAAATTGGAGATGAGGCAATCAAAACTTTGGCAATTTGAAAAGTAAAGTGACTATATAAAAAATACATGAGTATAGTTTTTTTATCAATTGGAAATTTTGCATTGTCTGTTTTTCTTCATGAACTTAGATTCCTGTTCTGTTTCTCTTACAAAATATTGAACTTCTGTAACACACTGTATTTTCAACAATTTCTTTCACAGCATTTTGGAGTATTAAACCTTTGGGGTAGATATTTTGTTAAATAGGACTAAATTGCACCTACTCTCCACCTACTCAAATTACTAGAGAGGTTTGGATTATTTGATTACTTGTAAAACGTGGCCCTGCTGTAATTAGGTTCAAGAACAAAGTGTTTTACCATGTGAATCATAGATTCAGTTAAAATACTGCAATAAATCTTAGATAAGCACCATGAGGGATTTATACATTTATTAATTCTTTTTTTAATATGGTACAATTTTTCAGAGCAAAGGATAGGGATAAAAATAAGTTTCCCAAAATCAAATTCCAGTTCAGCACAGTACAGGACAAGCTGATATAACAGACAATAGTTTTACACCTCAAATGTAATCATAATTTCAAAAGACCCTTGGACACAACTACATTGTATAGGCATACTAATGTGTAAATAAAAACCAAAACATTATCATCAAATATAGTTAAGTTACTGTTTTTATTTTTTCAGGACACACTATGTTGCATAATACTCTGGGATGTAGCGTGTGCTCAGTGGAAATGGCACACACTTGTAGTTAGAAAGTTTGGGAATAAAATTCTTTGAGGAAGGCAACTGTATCAGTAAGGACTCCTTTGGTTGGAAGGTATAAACACATATATATACATATGTACATACATATACTTGAACTTCTGTAACACATTGTGTTTTCAACAATTTCCTTCACAGAATTTTGGAGTATTAAAACTTTGGGGTAGATATTTTGTTAAATATGTATGTACATATGTATGTATGTGTGTTTGCAGATAAAATATATTTAACATACATTTTAAAAAGACTAATAAAAAATTCAAACCAGTGACCCCAAATAGAACAGTGTCATTTGACGTACTGTGTGAGTCTGGTTTATTAATAACATTGAGCTAACTTGGTTCAGTTTATCGAGAGAAAGATATCCTTCTCCTCATTGTTGGTTCTCAATCCCAGGTGGCAAATAGACCAGTGTGAGGCTGTTTGGGGCTGGTACAGGACAGGGATATGCCAACGACAACCAATGAGGGAGTAGACAAGTAATCTAAAACACTCACAATGCTGAGGACGAGAACTCACAACGAAAAATAATTGACTTGCTCCAGTACACTACTGTTGAGAAGCCATATTAGCTGTCACCATCAGAGACTCTGCTTAGAGCCAATTGCTATTAATACTTTCTTTTATATGGACTTCTATTCTCGTATGAGTGAATTGGAAACACATAATTATATATATGTGAAATATACATTTACTCTATATTTATTTATAAAAATGGGATTTTACTATATATACTATTTTATAGTTTACATTTTTCCTCTTAGCAAGTTCTCGTGAATATTTTCCATGTTACCTGCTATTCTTCAACATGATTTTCACATTGTGTTTCTTCAAAAGAACACAATATCTTCTCCTTTGTCATTTGCTTGCTGTGGGACAGGCAGTTGGATTTTGCTGTTATATATGGTGCAACAAAGTAGAAAATCCTTGTACTCACATGTAGCTGAAATCTCAACTTGAACCACAGACTTTGCCCATCACTGTGGTTTATGCAAATATCGGTATATACAGGGCACTGGAGGAAACAAGCCAACAAGAAATACATTTGCACTGGGATGGAAAATCTTTTGAGAAATAGATCATTTGGGGATTCATACATATTTGATAATAGATGGCATAGAATGCCAAGTAGTAAACTAGCACAGTTTTCATTCTTTTGAAAATAACCCTAATATTTAGCTGAGTACATTGCTACTTTAAAAAATGCTACAAATCTTATCATCCTTGTTGAACTTAAATCTCCTGGCATTATATTCTGGCCAATGAGATACTCGATGAAATATTCTATGTAAGTCCAGAAAGTCTCCCTAAAATGAAGGAGTGCTAGTATTTCCTGTCTCTATCTTGCTTCCAGGGATGTGGATTTTCTATCTGGTGCTCTGGCATACATTTCAGTAATAAGGAAAACAACCACGCCCTCAGGAGGATGGCACAATAGTGTAGAAGAAGACTGGATCTCTGACAACTTTTGTAGCTTTCATAGCAGTCTAGGCTGTCCTCTTGTAGACCTTTTTTTAGGTAAAAGAGAAATCAAATTTCAACTTTGTTCAATCAACTGTTATTGGAGTTTCTCTGTGTATTCGTTTTCTAGGGCAGCCATAACAAAATACCACAGACTGAGTGGCTGAAACAACAGAAATTTATTTTCTCACAGCTCTGAAATCTGGGAGTCTGAGATCAAGATGTCAGCAGACTTGGTTTCTTTTGAGGCCTCATTCTTTGGCTGAAAGATAGCTGTCTTCTTGCTGTGTCTTCACATGGCCTTTTTCTCTGTGTGGGTGCATCCCTGATGTATCTATCTCTGTATGTCCTAACATTTTCTTCTTATAAGGACACCAGTCAGATTGGAATAGGGCCCTTCTAACAATGGCTTCATTTATTAAAGGCCTTATTTCTAAATAAAGTCACATTTTGAAGTACTGGGGATTAGGACTTCAATATATAAATGGTGCGGCGGGGGGGGGGGCATGGAATTCAGTCTATCACACTGTAGTATATCTGATCAAAAATAATCTTAAGTGCTAGCGGCAGAGTGTCTGTATGCCTGAGAGACTGGTAAGATGACCTAAACAAAATCTATTTGCCTTCTAGAAAGGAACATCCTAAGGTTTGGCTAGATGGGCCCAGGAACAAAATGCTGGGTGTCTGAGTAAAGTAGTAACAGTTAAGCTGACTCTGTCCTCAGTTCAGCTCTAAGGAACAAAAGTACATGGTTAAGGAGAGAAAAAGCAATAAGAAAAAAATTTTAATAATCTTTCATCATTCCTATAAAATGGATGCATAAGAAATCTAGCTTTGCAATTATTTTGCAATTATTTTTGTTTGATGGATTTCAAAACCAAATTTTAAATAAAAGATATTTTAATTTTAATTTCAACAGATGTTTTCAAATTACTATGCAAAATGGTTCTAATTTACTAACACGTAATAGTAATAGTTTGTTTCTAATAGGTCTCTTTGAAAGATGCTTTGTCCCTAAAAATGCTGAGGGGAATGACTTTAGCAGAAGTTTAGATGTCTTCTATCTTTGCAATTAATTGAGCTCCAAAGTGAGCTCATTCTTTAGACGGAAGAGTCCTTGGGCATAAAGTCAGGTTTTTTTTTTGTTTTTGTTTTTTTTACCAAGGCTGTCACAATTAAAGACAGTGTAGCTTATTTGACATTTATTGAGTTTCAGCTGTGGAAGACCAAGCCAGACTTCCTCTATAGGCTGGTTTATAATCTAATGCCAGAATCTAAAGAAGCAATGAATAAGAAAGCAGGGAAATCACAAGAGCTATGGAGTTGATAGATTGATTTGTATTTGATGTTCTCAATGAACTCTGCCTCAGATGCAAAGTACCACACTGCAGAAACAAATTGGCTATTAGGAAAAAGCTTCATGTTCTAATTGGAAAGGGAATATGCTTTTAATTTTCAAATAGTACAGAATGAAGAGGGGGAGCAAAGAAATAAAAAGATGCTTTAGACATAATTAAGAAAACAGTGTAGAAAAGATAACTGAGAAATGAAACACAAATAAAAGCTAGATAGTAACTGGGATTTAAAATTTAAAAAGATAAGTGGATTAGACTGGAGAATAAAACTTTGAAGCACTAAAGGTATTCTGAAGATGGTAAAGAAAAAAAAAAATGGCATGATGAGATTCAAGAAGCTCAAACATTGAAGAACTACTTGTGAAAGTTCTTCTACATGGCCCAATAAAGGCTGGGGGTAGGAAAAGAAGAAGTCCTAGTCTCTTACCTCAGAATATTAAAGCTTATGATTACTGGGGACTCACTGTGGTGCAGATAGCTGAAAATCTGACTCACAGTGTCTTTTACACAATAAGGTCATTTATTACCTGATGTAGTTGGAATGTGCAGTCTTAAGACGGATTTCATGGTGGTTTGATCTAGAGACAGCAGTTTCACTAAGAATCTGTTTTTTGTTTTTCTTTTTGTCTCTTAACTTTTCCTGTCCATTGTCAGCTTCATAAAGAGACCTCCTTTCCTCAACACATCATCGATGCCAGTGCCAATAGTATCCAGGGCTCCCTGTTTCCTCATTCATGTTTACAAACAGAATTCGTGGATGCTTTCCCAAAACATGGAACAAAAGATCTAGTTTTCACTGGTATTGGACTAGCATAGATAACATGTCTATCTTTGAACTAATTACTGAGACAAAGGGTATTGTCTCAGCAATTATGATTTTTTTACTAACTGCTAACTCGTTTAGGTGTATTAAGATTCACTTTGAATTTCTGAATGCAAACACTCAAACAGTAGGGATAACACACAGGAAAATCTGGGCATTATTAGGAAAGGAGAAGGAAAGACTGATGCTGGGGCTATGTAGGCAAGGCAAAATATGTTCACTATACCATCCTAATAAGTAGTAACAATCATGTACAGAACTAATTCCAACTCAAAGCACAGCTATTTAATAGTAAGTACACTACAATCAGAAGGGTGTAGGGTATATGGGAAACTTTTAATGTAAACTCTCTCTCTTCCACCTCCATGGGAATATTCAGTTTGCCTTTATTCAAAGAGAGCTTTTATGCCTTTCATATTTTCATTCAGTTTTTAAAATTGCACTGTGGTTGGAACTATATATCAATACCTACGTATAAGGAATCAATATATTTTCCTGCTAAGGGTGTGCTACATCATCCATGTCTTTTTCTCCCATGATTGTCAAAATTTATGTAAATATTATGAGGTTTTGCCTCAGAAGACAGAGATCCTTGTAACACAATTTTTAAAATGATGCTGTTACGTTTGTTTCATTTCTCATGCCAGATTTTCTAACCCTTTGCTGACTCCCTCCCACCTCAAATATCACAGCACCAAATTTTATATTAGCAGCTATTTTGAGCTAATTAACTATAGCTGCCAATGAGTAGGATATTGGCAAGTTGTTGATTTGGAAAATTAAGTAAAAGAAAACACGACAAAGAAGATTCCAGAAGTGTTTTGAAGTATTACAAAATTACAATGGTGATGCTTTCTGAATATTTACATATAGGAATCAAAAGGTGCTCAACTTTTGTATTTTGAGCTTAAATATTAATGAACATGCTCACTGCCTAATAAATGAAAGTATATATCCCCTAAATATCTTTTGTTCCAATTTCATTAGACTTCTTTGCAGCAGAGGTTACTCATTCCATCCTACCTCTTTGAAGAATAAAGTGTTTATATCAAACAAAACAAATGAAAAGCCTGATTTCCCTACAGGAGCATGGTTATTAGGAAACCTAAGGAAGTTCTGCTTCAGATAGAGCCTCCTAGGACCATGGCCATGTCCCAGTCAAATTTAGAAGCATCCGTCCTCACAGCTTGCTATGAATAAGGTTCCAGATTATTTGTCACCACACAGGGGTAACTCTAGGCCAGGATGAACATGTCTTTCTTTGCTTCCATTTACCTGGTCTGTGGAAAAGGGGATGGAAATGCACTGTGTTCAATAAGAACTGAAATGAAACAAAACAAAACATAATTTTAAGTAAACAAAATTATTAAAGAATATTAATTATTTTATCCCAAAGAGATAAATGAACTTCTAATTTGGCTCTGCTGAAGAAACAGGTTTGAATTCAATGCTCCCTTACTAATTCCAAAGGTGCAAACATCTTCACAGGTCCAAATGAAATCAAACTAAATGAAATGATAAAAAAGGAACCAGAGTTTGGTTTCATCTCAGATCTAGTAGCTAAGACAGGCTAAATACAATGAATAGGCAAAGGGTATTTGAGAAGACAGTACGTTCTAGGTCTTGGGCTTTTTGTTTGTGTGCATTTTAACTTCTCCCCTAAAAGAAGGCTTTGTTCTTAGGTTCTAAAACCACATTTCCAATACACGACACCTCTGCTATGCTTTCGGCTTCACTAGCCCCAAGGGTGGATCAAGAGCGTGGAGAGAGCAAGGGTTCAGTCTTCTTTGTAAACTGTAATCCTTAGAACTACCTTGTGTCAGCTTCCAATGTTGCACATCAAAGAACCTCCTTATCCCCAGAGAGGGTTTTTGTTTTTTATTTTTTGTTTTCAATTCTGCTCTAAACTTCTATTACTGGGAGTAAAGGAATGCTGAGAGATTCATTACTCCTGAAGTAATGAATATACTTGTATTATTACAAGTGATGTTCTAATATATTTTCTTCTTGTGGTAAATATTCCTCTATTGCTTCTGTGCCTCTGCCCCACTCCAGTTGTTCTGCAGGTTATCAGAAGTAACACTGATGTGCTGTAGTTGACTGGTACTGCCATACAAGACTGATTATTAAGGTCACGGGAATTTTTGAGCTGGTTATTAAAATATTGTCAGCTTGAAATAGGTCAGAGCAGAAGTATTTGTACTACAGGAGCTGCCAGTTGCAGTGGTTTGTCTGTTAACAGCCTCATCTGTTGGGAATAAGTCTAAACTTCTCTTACTCTAACACAGGCTTCCTTCCCAGAACAACCCTTCCTGAAATATGAAGTGAGAACTAAGGAAAGGTTAATTCATTCTCAAAAGGAAAATATGCAATTTTATATAAATAACCCACTAAATGAATAGTATTCCTTATGTAAGAAAACTATATATGCTTGATCACAAATATCTGGATCCATAAATTGGGAAATATTAACACTAGTAACTGTCTTTTATTGTTTAGCATGTCTGGAAAATGATATATTTTGACTCATTAAATATTCTCATTTATTTCTTAAAAATAACTAAAATGCCTAGATCTGTATTACAAATTTTTAAGAAATAAAACATAAAAGATATACTTGATAAAACTGTACAGGATATAATTTGATTTTATCATGATTCAGATGGCTCCTCACTAATTATGAATCATCATTATGAGCAGTGTGTTTCATCACATTTTAGTTGTTTAGAGATTGCTGGTGAATGGCATGTCAGGGACAAAATGCACGTATATATCAGAAAAGTGATAGTGAAGAAATTCAGATTTCAGGAGAAGTTTTTTTAAATGAAAATGTCTTCCTTCTCTGGCATACATTTTCCTGCATACAGAGTTTATAACCTCGTAGGCAGCTTTGGCTTTTCTCCCTCTTGCTTCCTTATCTTTCATCTTTTATTTTATTTTATTTTATTTTATTATACTTTAAGTTCTAGGGTACATGTGCATAACGTGCAGGTTTGTTACATATGTATACTTATGCCATGTTGGTGTGCTGCACCCATCAACTCGTCATATGGATATTACTCTGCATCGTACTGTCGCATTTACCTCTTTTTTCATTTCTCAGCTCTAATCCCTCAACACCTGAACGAATGCATCCTCCTCACTGGACTCCCTTCATTTTTTTTTTAATCATTACAGTCACTTTCTCCTTTAAATAGAATGTTGATAGTGTCACTTTTGCATGGTGACTCTCAACTGCTTGTCAAATTAAATAAAATCCCCTGGCACTGCTTTTAACAGGTATTTCTCTTCAGCTCTGGATGGGTGAGACACTCCCATGGTATCTCGGAGCCACACACCGTGAAGGACAGTAGAATGATTCCATGTGAATGGTAAAGCAATGATAAGAACTTGATCCAAAGGAGCCTTCCAACTGAAGTCAAGCCAGCTGTTACTTGTATGGTCAAAAACCATGATGGTACCTACAAGGCATGTGATTTTGAGTATTAAGTTACTTAATTTCTCTGTGCTTTATCTATAAGGTAAGCTAATTGTAATAGTAACTACCTCATAAAGTCGTAAGATATAAATGAATTTAATACAAGTAAAACATTGAGAACAATGTCTGGCACATACAACATACTCAGTGATAGTCAAGCATACTATTTGTATTATCATCATCTTCATGATCATCATATCCATTTCACATATGTGGGAAACATGGCACAAAGTTCTATTCATGCATAACAAGTATGTGTCTCTCTTACCCATCCCATTGTTAGAATCTCTGGCACATAAGGCCCTTTGTTGTTGTGACATAAATCTCTACAATGTTTAGTGTAGTGCCCTGAACTAACTGTTTAAATCGACCCATGCTTTCTTGTGGATGCAGAGCAGAACTATACCTCTTCCATAAACTTAACAAAATATCCTTTGTTATACAAGTTATAAACTGCATATATAAATGAATATGGACTAACAAAGATTCATTTACCTAACAGTTCCAGTATCCACTGGTACCTGTGGAAGGATAAAATTCATATTTACAAATCATGTTTTAAGTAGTTGAAAATGCTCTCAGTGACTTGTTGGTAACATTATACACTGTCAAGCACGAGAAACAGGTGAAAATTAGAAATACATTTAATACTGATGAAGAAGATTTGTCCAACTTCATAGCATCCTTTGAAAAGGAGAACTTCAAAAACTGTCTGTTCCTACTAAAGGAGAGAGTTTGTAAGTGGATGAGTGGCTGATAATGGGAAAGCAGCTCCTATGGAGTGGGTTAAGAAATGCCCCGTCCCAAAGAAACCACTTGGAAACCTAAGCTTATCTTACAGAGAAGTGAAACCATGGCTCCAACTACAAAATATAAAACGCATCAGGTCATTCAAAGACTTTCCTTTCATATCAAGCCTAAATCTCAGTTCTGTATACAATAAAATGCCACCTCATGAAACTTCCCTCTCCTCCTGATCAAGTAGGGTCGCTGCCCATCTCTGACCTGTGCTTGTTTAGAATTTGGAAACTTGTAGAGCAATTGAAACAAACAGATCCAATAGGATTAGTGTCTTTATAAGGGGAGACATCAGAAACTCACGTCCTCTCTCTGCCATGTGAGGACACAGAGAGAAGGCAGCCAAATACAAGCCAAGAAATGAGCTCCTAGCAGAAAGAGAATCAACTAGCACCTTGATCTTGGGATTCCCAGCCTCCAGAACTGTGAGAAATTAAATGTCTGCAGTTTAAGCCACCCAGTCTATGGTATGTTTTTATGGCAGGCCAAGCTGACTAATACATCACTCTGCTTCCAGAAGAGTTAAGAGCAGCACACTGCCTGCTGATTGGGTGTTTCTATTGCATATTGCATCTTCAAGAACCAGTATGGGTTTGAAGGGGAACTTTCTTACATGACAAGGGAAATTAATTTTATTCTTGTTGGACTGAGAGACAAGCTCAGCAAGCGTGTGAAGCAAAAGAGACTGAAATTAAATTTAAAAAAAAATCAACTGATATTTTTAATAAAGGAAGAGATTCATCTACCAGGAAGCTTGATTTCTCATTCTTAAATATAACATTGACAAACTTTTTAACCTCTCTTAATACCTCCTCTTGTGTAAGAGACTTAGTTTCTTCACCTGTAAAAAAGAAGAATATTTGCCCTCTCACTCTAAAAACACTGGCATGAGAATAAATTGGAAATGGATGGAAAAAAAGCTCTGCAAACTCTAAAACAAACTTTAAGTAACATAAAAATGAGGTAAGTTTTTTTAGGTTTATTGAGAAAGGATTCTAAAAACTCTTAATATAAAACATAGTCACAAATTATAGACTGTATTTTCAGAATACTATACCCTTCCTTATCACAAAACACTATCAAGTTGGTCAAAATTATCAAGTTGATTAAAATTCTAACTTCTAGGCCAAGAGCAGGGGCCCACACCTGTAGTCCCAGCACTTTGAGGGGCAAGGTAGGTGAATCACCTGAGGTCAGGAGTTTGTCCCCAGCCTGGCCAACATGGTGAAACCCTATCTCTACTAAAATTACTATATATATATATACATAATATATATATTAGCTGGGTGTGGTGGTGGGCGCCTGTAATTCCAGCTACTTGGGAGGCTAAGGCAGGCGAATCGGAGAATCGCTTGAACCTGGAAGGCAGAGGTTGCAGTGAGTCGAGATTGTGCCACTGCACTCCAGCCTGGTGACAGATGACACAGTGAGACTCTGTCTCAAAAAAAAAAAAAAAAAATATTGCTGCTTGCCTGGATTTTGATTCCCACACTTGAAATACATTCTGTTCTGCTCTATGTGATGTGTGATTTTCCTTGGGTTAGGAACAACCTAAGGATGGCAGAGGTACAAAAGAGCTAAAGGAATTGTCAAAAAGAAACTGACATACTGTAAACTTGTAAACTTCCGTGCACATTTCATTGGCCAAAGCAAGCCACATGATCACACCCAACCTCTCTGTTTTGTTATTGGCTCTTCCATCCAAAGTCCATCTCTTATTCTCTGCTTTATGATGCTGAAGATGGAGCTCTGCAAACATATTGTTCCTTTTCTAGCTACTCTCTGGCAAAAGAAAATGCTAAAGGGAAATTGGAGGAGTGGAGTAGGGAGGGGGGACTTGTTTCTGCTTGTTTTGTTTCCTGTTCTGTCAGTGGCACCACAACAGTCCTTTTTATCTGAAAGTTTCCATTTTTTTCCCCTGAAATCTCAAAACCAGCTGTGTTGTACTCCTTCAAAAATACTGACAGCTGGCCAATGCCTCCTCCTCAGAGGTATGTTCTTTCAGGAGACACAAGCCCTGCCAGTTAACTCCCTCCCTCAGATATCCTGGCTCAACCCCAGGGGTCCTTTCTCTAAACTCCTGAGGAGCCAGCACCAAGCTGGGGAGCAGCCCTTCCTCTGAGGTAGGGGGGGTTCTTTTCTGTAAGGTTTCTTACCCAAGCTTCTAGCTTCAAATACTTCAGTGTCTCCCCTTTGGTCTGTTAACCTGAAGACTGACAGCTGCATTCTATAAGGAACATCTGTTTACTTCAGTGTCACCTCTTGGCTTTTCTGTTCTTCTGTACCTGTTTAATGTATTTCTTTTATGAATGTCTCTAAACATAAACATAAACTAAACTAGAAGCCATGTTTTTTTCTTTACTAGGCACTTATTGATGTAATTCTTGGAATCAGGATTTTAAAATATGAGACTTTGAGAAGACTATGTTTGAAACACAGAAGATTCTGTAGGGCTCCTTTTAGTACTTCCATGTCCAATGGGAAAAATGAATGGCAGATCACAAACACCTAAAGACAGAGACACAGAGCCATTCAGACCTAACAAATAAAGGTGTGGGTCACTCCAGAAGGTAAGTAACTCCAACCCTGCTAAGGACCCTGGTAAAGATAAGAGAAACAGGAAATGTGTTGTGGAAGAAAAAATGTATAAATATCAACTGTGGCTTTGTAACCACTTATAAAAACTAGAACTGTAGAAACAAAGTAAAATTTCTTACTTGCTTTTATTTTAAGTGTATGTTTGTGTGGATAGATGCTAGATAGGTAAAGACATCAGCAACAAAGAAATCAAACAATGAACACCAAAGAGTCTTCCCAGATGCAACTAAACTTTCAGACTCACAAAGCTATTACTTGGCTCTGATCTAGTTAGAATAATATAGGACAGGAACCCAGCTTGCTAGAAGGCAGAAATTATCAGTGTTTTAATCCCTTCAGGCAACTGTAACAAAACACCATAAATCGGATAGCTTATAAACAACAGAGATTTATTTCTCACCATTCTGGAGGCTGGGAAATGCAAGATCAAGGCACGATCTTGTGTCTGGTGCAGGCCCGCTTACTCATAGAGGTGTCTTTTTGCCATGGTCACATGGTGAAAGGGGTGAAAGCTCCATTGGGGCCTCTTTTAGAAGGGCACTAATATCCTGAGGACATAGCCCTCAAGATCTAATAATTTTCCTAATACCATTCACCTTGAGAGTTAGAATTTTGGCATATGATATGAGTTTTTCTTTTTCTTTTTTTGAGACGGAGTCTCCCTCTGTCGCCACGCTGGAGTGCAGTGGCACCATCTAAACTCACTTCAAACTCTGCTTCCTGGGTTCAAGCAATTCCCCTGCCTCAGCCTCCCGAGTAGCTGAGACTAGAGATGTGCCACCACGCCCGGCTAGTTGTTTTTGTTTGTTTGTTTGTTTTGTATTTTAGTAGAGACGGTGTTTCACCATGTTGGCCAGGATGGTCCCGATCTCCTGACCTCGTGATCCACCTGCCTTAGCCTCCCAAAGGGCTAGGATTACAGGCGTGAGCCACTGCGCCCAGATGGCATATGAGTTTTTCAGGGGACACAAAAGATTCAGACTACAAAAGTCCATCATTCTTGTCTAGAACCTATCTTCTTATCCTCCCAGATTTCTGCCCCTCCGGGTGACAGCTGTGGTGCAAAAAGCCACGATCCCCAATGGGTCGAAAAGGGAACCAATCTAGCTAATGCTTCATATTACACAATATCCACTTTTCCGTTCAGTTTCTCAATACTTTTTTAAATGAATTACTTATAATAAATTTTCTCTGTTGAATAACTAATACGTTAAGTCATTTCCTAACATTGAATTACTACATTAAAATAATGTTACTTCTGTTTTTCTTACTAGACTCCCAACTGCTAGATTCAATACATTTCACTCTGCCCACAGAGGTAGGCATGCACACTAATCCTAGGGGCACAATGACACTAGTAATATTTAAATACAGAAATGAACATATGTAAAGGCATTAAAATTATAACAATTTAAAGCTCCACATACATCAAAATTTAATGTTTCTTGGAAAATTCATTTCAGCTTTTACTTTGTGGTTTTGTTTTATTCTGTTTGATTTTGTGAGTGGAGGATTCATTGCACAGTGATTGAACTAGTCATGATTTATGAAACCATAAAAATTCATCCCGAAATACACACATCTATTTCACAATGCATATATACACCCATACTGAAATGACAAAGTAGTACAGCTATAAACAGGGCTTGTAGCTGCAACCCTTGAAGAGGGTATTTCGGCGTAATGTGACACATGTAAAATGACTTTGTTCTCTCTTGTTTCACTTGAGTTCAAATGTCTATTTGAGTTTGCAGCCATTTTCAAACCTGGCTGGTCTTTTTAAAATCAAGGGTACATTTAAACTTCATTTTGTATGCCCTTCTTAACATCCACTGATTTCTTTGTCCACACTCATACTGTACACCTCCAGACAATACCAGTTGTTTCCTTTACAATTGTCTTTTTTTTTTTTTTTTTTT
>NW_016809446.1:1469892-1474357 GCF_001698545.2 Rhinopithecus bieti
TTTGGTATAGGTGTCCTTCCTGTTTGATAGTTTTCCTTCTGACAGTCAGGACCCTCAGCTATAGGTCTGTTGGAGATTGCTTGAGGTCCACTCCAGACCCTGTTTGCCTGGGTATCAGCAGCAGAGGTTGCAGAAGATAGAATATTGCTGAACAGCGAACGTAGCTGTCTGGGAATTGGAGACTGGAGCTGTTCCTATTTGGCCATCTTGCTCCACCCCCTATAATTGTCATACACAGTTTAATCCCCAAGCCCTTCAATTATTTGTCTTTAATTTGCAGGTGTTTATAACTTTACATATGTATGTATGTACACATGGAGGTATGCCTCACTCTTAGGTTTATGTCTTGGAGCATTAGGAGAAGGGATCACTGCAGGTGGCAAACAATGATTTTCAGAAATGGGCTTGTTGATACTGAAAGTTTTTTATTTGCTGACATAATCCTGACACCTTGTGACACAAGGCAAAATGACACCAGTGTTCCAATTTTCAATCACAATTTTCTGACTTAAGCCATTTTACTGTCATCCTTTTTCCAAATACACACCTTCATACTCCTACTCCTTACACACACACATCTTGAAATTTATGTCTTCAAACAAAAGACAAGGGGAAAGAAGTCAGCGAGTACAGCAGCCATGAGACAACCTTTAAAATCGAAAAAAGAAAGGATTAGATAAATTAGGGATGTTCATTTTCCTCATTTAAAACGGGGGAGGGAGAGATAAAGGAGAAAGGAATGAAACTCAGAAAAGGCTAAAACTCATTAATTCTCATTTCTTCCTGCTCCACCCTCCATTATCATCAAATCTTTATTTTTATTTTTCTGTACCTTAGAAATCAGAATATTTACCAGCCCTCTCCTTTAAGTTGTTTCTAGAGTACTTACAGGGAAAATTATTTAAAAGTGACCGAGTTCCCTAACTCCAATAGCAGTCAGCTTTCAGTTCACTGCGGAAGTTTGCTTTACCTGGAATTCCTACTCCTATTATCTTTGCATAAATTCACGTTTTTGTCGCAGATAATATTAGTTCCCCAGCGGTTCAAAGTGATCTCTAACAAGGTTATCCTACTTCTAGCCAGGCTCTAGAGCCCAGGTCCGAGCGCCCGGCTTCACGATGACCCCTGGAGAGGCTGGGACTGGTGCTTTGGTCAGGTGGGGGACGGGGCCAGGTCGCGGCTGGACAGCTTAGCCACCCTCTGCCTGTTTCCAGGGCGCAGAGTACCCTCTCCCACCTTTTGCCCGCTGAGGTTCCCTGTAAGCTTGAGAGACCCCGGGAGGGAGGTGCAAAGCGCTCTACATGATACCAAAGGTGGGCACAAATCTCAGCTGGGCGCAAAATCTGAATGCACCTGCGGTTGCCTCTCCAGCAGCTGACTGGCCTGGAGACCTAATGGAGTAACGGAAAGGCGGGGGAAACGGAGACATGGGAAGAGAGAAAGTGGGAGAGAAGGAGAAGGTAGACAGGATGTTGCTGCTGCTGCTACCACCCAGAGCCCGCGCAGTCCAAGCGCCCGCCCAGTCTGAGCGCAGCACCCCAGACTGGCTCCCCGTGCGGCCGCTCCGCCCCGCCCAGCCCTTCCTCCCTGCCCCGCTCAGGTCCCGCAAGACCCGCCAGCCTGTGGGCACTCACGGCGGGGCTGACGCGGGTGCCGGTGGCCTCTCTCTGGGGAAGGGTCACTGGCCTCGCCGCACAAACCCAACCACAGGTGCATCCAGAAACGACAAAGGAAATGTGGGGCGCTTGAGTACATAGAACAACTCTTGCTGATACAAAAGGTGCCGTATACAAGAGTTTGCAGAGCTGAATTTTGTTCTCAGCTCTTCTTCTAATTAGATTAATTGATCAGTTCTACAAAGTTACTGGCACTGCTTTATGCCAGGCACTGTTCCAGGATCTGGGGATACATGTGTGAACAAAATAGATGATTAGTCCTGTGGAGCTTACATTCTTGGAACCCAGATTAGTGATTCAAGGAAAAGTCTCCCTCCTCCTCTCTCTCTCTCTCTCTGTTAGTTGGGAAAGTGATGTCTGTCCTCTGCAAACTTCACATATTAAATATAAGAAGATAATAAAAGAGAATGTGGAAGGCTCTTGGAACACTAGGAAAAAACTACGAATCTAACATATTGACTGCACTGAATGAAATCTTACCATTAAAAAAAATCACTTCCTATGCACTTTTAGAGTTCAAAGTTCAACTGAAAAAATAAAAACGTTAAACGACGATAGCATCTGGCACTTTGTCTCTAATCAACTGGAAAACCTAACTAGCAAAAAAAAAAAAAAAAAAAAAAAGATTCCTAGAATTTAATTTAAATTGTGTTATTTAAATTTCCCTTCTGTCTGTACACATCTGAAATTGCCTTCACTTTAGCACCCGTGAGTAGAGGTATCACACTTTCTCTTTTTGTGGAAAATGACTGCAAATAAATAGGCATTTGGAAGGTAAACAGTTTTCATAACCAGCACGAATTACAGAGAGTCTCAAAGTTGGGTTACTTTAAGGAATATAGGGAAAAATTCAATTTTAGAATTTGGTTATATTAGATATAAGCCCTGTCATCTACTTCATCTCACAAGGGATGGTGTTTATAAAACTTCACAAATCAGTTATGACTGTTAAAATTGCCCTCAAACTAAATCCTAATCAGCTATCAGACTGACTGCTACAGCTCTCCAGAACCTGAAATTAATTATGGTTGTTAAAGGCCCAGAGTAACAGAGATTAAGATGCTAGTGACTATCAGGACAGCAGCATCTGCAGAGCATTTTCTGGCCACATGTTGTTCTGTATGTTGTGGGAGTCAGATAGTATTTTAGGTCAGGCCTAACTCAGAGACTGAGGCTTCTGTTGAAGTTCAACAGCTTCAACATTACAATAAGGTTATGCACTACCTTCCACTTATTTGTATTTCTCTCCCTATATCCTTGTGAAAAGAGATGCATTTCGAAAGTAGGAGATTAAGATGAGATGTCCTGGAGACTGCTACCAAATTTCCACAAATTCAATAATAATAGTAGACTATCTTATATCTTATAAATTTACTCATTTAGTACTTTGAATATCCTCATAAGGTAGATGGGTCAAAGAGTGGAGTTGGAGACTCAATCAGACTAAATTCAGATAATATGACTTTAGGTACTAAGCTACACTGACTCCCTGAAAAAAAAAAAAAAAAAAGTAAAATGATGAAAAACAAACACACACAGGCTTACTGTTTGCCCAGAGCAGCCTTAGCAGGTCTGGTGGGGACTAGGAGCCCCTGAATGTCCTTTAAGGATAGAGGTGTGTGACAAATAGGGCGCTAATTTCTGATCAATTTTTCTCCCTTTAGATTAGAGCAACAAATAGCTGAGCCTGAGAGTAGGATATACCACCAGTGTATACAAAGTTAAACTTCAATCAAGCATTTCTCTGAATGAAACACAATACAAATAGTGAAAAGATAAAGTAAAAAGACACATTCTTTCTGACAGACTAGAAATCTTTTCTCCATGGCAAGTTGAATATTCCAATTTGTTTTAGTACCATACTAGTTCTTTTTAAAAGGGATTCAGCTGAAATAAACACCAGTACTTATTTTTAAGAGCAACAGACTGTACCAAAGTTATAGCAACCATTGAGATGGAATATGTATACAAAAGGTAAAATGCTTTCCTTAATTTACCTCCTATATATATATGAAATCCAAGGTTTTGTGTACCCTCTGATGAATGATTGCATGCTATTAATGAATTTTTTTGTCTGATCAATCTGCTTCTTTTATACCATATTGTGGCAATCAAGAGGAGTTCTGTTAAATTGGTTTTAGTTTCTGTGATTAAGAGGTATTAGTGAAATCCATTTATATTTATCCAGGAAATTAGAAGTAGCATATATTCATTCTAAATTTTCAGTGTATATGCCACAGCATAGTTTATTCAAACACATAGAGAACTATTTCAGCAAGTATACCTGCTTGTTTGGAGATGAAATCTGTGACTTAAGACACTGCTTCTGTTTGGAAGAAGCATTATCAGAGAAACTAAGGCTGCTGCTTAAAAGTTGACAAATGTGAGGCGGAGCAAGATGGCCGAATAGGAACAGCTTCAGTCTCCAACTCCCAGCGCGAGCGACACTGAAGACCAGTGATTTCTGCATCTTCAACTGAGGTACTGGGGTCATCTCACTAGGGAGTGCCGGACAATTGGTGCTGGTCAGTTGCTGCAGCCTGAACAGCGAGAGCTGAAGCAGGGCGAGGCATCACCTCACCTGGGAAGTGCAAGGGGGAAGGGTATCCCTTTTCCTAGCCAGGGGAACTGAGACACACAACACCTGGAAAATCGGGTAACTCCCACCCCAATACCGCGCTCTAAGCAAACGGGCACACCAGAAGAATATATCCCTCACATGGCCGGGAGGGTCCCACGCCCACGGAGCCTCCCTCATTGTTAACACAGCAGTCTGTGGCGATCTAACC
>NW_016809446.1:1475645-1487283 GCF_001698545.2 Rhinopithecus bieti
AGAAAACCAAACACCGCATGTTCTCACTCATAGGTGGGAACTGAACAATGAGATCACTTGGACTCGGGAAGGGGAACATCACACACTGGGGCCTATCATGGGGAGGGGGGAGGGGGGAGGGATTGCATTGGGAGTTATACCTGATATAAATGATGAATTGATGGGTGCTGACGAGTTGATGGGTGCAGCACACCAACATGGCACAAGTATACATATGTAACAAACCTGCAGGTTATGCACATGTACCCTAGAACTTAAAGTATAATAAAAAAAATTAAAAAAGAAAAAAAAAGAAGTAAAATATTAACGTTCCTAATATACAAGGGGCAGTAAAATTAATGCCTTTAAGGTAAACTCTTTCAGTGACTTTGCATAAGTAACTCACATTTAATATTGGAGATGGTGATATTTTATCTCATACAGTGTCTCATACAGTAAATGAAGAAAAATATTTAACATCCTTTTCTGTGTGTCCGATTCATAGTATATGTTCAGGAATGGTAGTTTAGTATAGTTCAAGAGTGATCATATGGCATGATATTAATAGTGGAGTCCAACTGTAATCCTCATGAGCATAATCATACCATATTAATGTACTTTCATTCAATCAAAATCATGTAATCGTATGACTGTAGTGTCTGTGGCTTACTATCATCTCCTCCTTTATAGTAAGCAAAAGATCTAGCAATGACAACTTAGAAAAGTAACCATTATTAGTAAGTTAAATATTTTTGTCCTAGCAGATACTTACATAAAACTGAATAATAAAAAGGGTTCAGCAACAGGAGTCAAGACATTGACTGACCACTGATAATAGAGAATAACTACTTGAACCAGTGTTACAATATGGCAAAAAGATTGTATCTGTTGCAGGAACCATGTGATTATGGGCAACTATCCCATCCTGAAAAACTCTTAGTGTGATGAAAACCATGAAATTAATTGATAACATACCTGGGTTAGTTTTTCAAGGATTATTTTCAAAGGCTCTGTGTAATATGACAAAAATCCATAGAATCTCGAATTGGCCAACTGGAGATTTTCAATCCTGATCCCTTTGCCTAAATTGATCCAGCTCCTACCATCCCATACAGAAACTCACCCTTCTATTGAATCTGTGTATAGGATGTTCCACTTTAATAACTCCAATAACAGTGCCAGAGTGACTAACAAAGATACTTCGGTGATCGTTGTTCACTTGCACATCATCCCTTCAATGTATTAGAAGCCTGTCTTTAATAATGGAGAATTAATATGGGTGTTATTTGTAATAAAAATAAATAGAAAATCTTTATTTGGATTATGACTTTTAGAATACTATAATATAAATTTCCGATTATGATGAAGGAAGCATATATTAAAACTATTCTTGTATCTCTTTCCATCAGTATTGAAGTCAATTTAGGAAACGGTTTTTGGACATTGGCTTTCTTTAATTGATGGTGTCTGTCTCTTGCTGCTTCCTAGATTACAGTTTTTGTGAAGAGCCGATAATTTTTTTTCTATTACATTTTGTAGAATTACTCGGCAGGCTGAAAAGCAGTCCTACTTCAAGAGAAAATGAGATTTAGAAACCTCATTATTATAGCATTAGCTTATAACCAGGATTATTACTAATAATTATTTACATTATATGGTACATTGTGAACTGGCTTAATAGCCTTTCAGTGATTGATTTCCCCTCCTTTTTCTCCAATAGCTAACATTTTCTTCTCTTTATGTCAGTTTAACCACTTTTGTAGTGATCTTAATGGCACTTTCCAATGTCCTGAAATATTAACACTTGGTTTGCTGAGAAAGGATTAGAATTTAGATACCTTGAGTTTGCTTTCAGTTTTATTGCTGTGAGATAGTTATGAGGATGTTCACATACATTATAACTTACAAACATGTTTATTTGGGTACATTTAATTTCTCTGTTCAGAGCTAATCTACTTTAAATTAGGGATTTTTTATAGTTTAAAATATTTAAAGGGGAAACTTACCACTAGTCAATATTAGAAATAATTCAAAAGCATTGTTTTCTTGCTTTGGAACATCACCAACCATGCAGACAGAGTTATTATCTTGAAGTAAAGTAGTAACTAATCCTATACTACCTCTAGAAACACATTCCCTGCCTTCCTAAGAAGCTAGCTATCCCACCAGTCGTCAGATTTCACTTCCCACGGGCTCTGCCTAATATGTCAAATTAGCCCACATTATCCAATTTACAAATTCTTATCTCATTAGTGATTATATTTGCAATGTATTTGTGATTGCTCTTTCTCCTAATTAAAAGATAAATTTCTAGTATATAATCAGTGTCCACATTTGGACCTGATGCATGTACCTGCAATAGTTTTACATATTTTAACTGTATTTATAACTTATTTATTTACATTTGTTATTGAATATTTTTCCTAGGTACAATATGCTGCCTTATATTTGTAGGGACCTATATGACTGATGTCATAATGAACAGCTGCAGGTGCATCATAAATTTACATGAATACAAACAAAGTAATCTCCATTCCTGCTTATTTTCCAGAACATCTCCCTGTTCTTGTGCTCACAATCCATTTAACCTCACTGTTCTTAGGTACTGTCTCAGAGGTATTGTCTAAGGGCCCATGATCCATGTTTCTTAGAATCTATGAGTTCAAGGTTCATCTCTTTCATGATTCTATCAACTTCCCTGAGATGCTTCTTGTGTATGGGCCTATATATAAATTGAATTTTTTAAAGTCTTCATGTAGACCTCCAGAAGTTTTAAATGTTCTCTTGAAGAACAGTTTGTCTCTTCTCCAAAAATTTGTCTTATGATATATTTGGGAGGAAAGTATAGCAGAAAAGGATGACTTCCTACATAATATTTACTATCTACATCTTCTGCAGTTATCACACATGATATCATTTATCACACGATATCATTTATTATCACACACGATATTATTTAGGGTGGCAATGTGTTCAGCTAAAATGATCTATTTCTCAGCCTACCTTGCAGATAGGTTTGTTCATATGATTAAGTTTTTAAAAATTGTTTAATTTACTTTTTGCTATTACTTTTGCACCCATCTATGTATGGAATTTGTTGGGGTGGATTTCTGTGAACACTCTTTAATAGGATACAAAGAGCTAGACTCCCATTTACATTTCCCATTTTCCTTTTGCTGCTTTCTAACTGAGAAATTGTCATGATTATCAGAACTCTAGAAAGTTGCACATCAGGCAGTCTTGAATATAGAAGTGGTAAAGACTGAGAAAGACAAAAGAAGCCTGGTTTTCTGATAACTATGAAGCTATCATTTTATGCATGTGTTATTTGTCTCATATCTTTTAAATCATTACATGAAGAACATGTGGGTTCTAGCATTAATCTAGCAGGTTCTCTGTTACTAGTAGTCAAACAAAATTACTAACTGAAGAAATATATCAAAATTAATTTTAACTGAGATTGAATTGATCACATGAGAAAATGATAAGGGTCTTAGTTTAGATTGGGTTATGCTAGAAGCAGCTCCTGAAACAGATATTTGGGTCCCAGAAGTTAATGTGGAAAGTGATTATGTTCAGATTTTTTAAATTTAAGAATTAATCTGGGGCTGGGCACAGTGGCTCATGCTTATAATCTCATCACTTTAGGAGGCTGAGGCAGGTGGATCACTTGAGCTCAGGAGTTCAAGACCAGCCTGGGCCACAGGGCAAAAACCCTGTCTTTGCAAAAAATACCACAAATTAGCTGGGGATGATGGTGCACACCTGCAGTACCAGCTACTGGGGAGGCCGAGGTGGGACGTTCACCTGAGTCTGGGAGGTTGAGGATGCAGTGAGCTGTGATCTTGCCACTACACTACTGCCTAGGCAGCAGTGTGAAACCCTGTCTTTAAAAAATAATAATAATAATAAAAGAATCAATCTAAGAAATTGTGTAAGTGATAAGGAAGGAAATAGTGTCAAAAGAAGAGCTTTAAATGGCAGCATATTACTGTAAGTAATTGGAGTTCAACCCTGTTGGGTTTCTCTGAAACACAACATAGAATCTACTATAGAGATTCCCCATCTAAGCCTATAAACCTGGGATATTTATTCAACAACTTTTGTTTATCATTGTTTAAGGGCTTCTCCTTTGAGCATTCGCTACCCAGAACTTACAGCCTTTCCCAGTCATGGAGTAAGAAAACTTTTGTGGCTAGAGAATGCTCCAGAAGAAAATTTAAGGACTGATATTAGAAAGGCAACGGTATTTAAGTGAGTATTCATGACAAATTATTTTGAACATAGAATTAACAGTATCTGCTAAAGTCCATTTTTTTCACACTCAAAGTCATTGCTTTATCCATTAAAGTTGTTGCCCTGTCACTGATAGCCAGTCACAATTTGTAAAAGAAAAATAAAACTAAGGTAGTAGAAATAATAATAGTAATAAGAATAGCAATAATAATAATGATGAGAAAAAGACAGAGGAGTTATTAGGATACACTACATTCTATGCTATAGTCCTTTATCTGGAGGCTGTAATTGTTATTGATTATCTTTCTTCCTACCCATTTTAGATTCTCTCAACCAAATAAAGTACTTCTTTTAGTCTAGGTTACTCACTCAATTGAGTAACCTCGACAGTCATCCCTAAAGTTGTGATCTCCTGGTCCCTGTATTTCTGTTAGACCATAATTACTGGAGTTGTACTTTCATAGTCACTAAACATGGAAGTACCTGAAAGGTCTGGCAATTCTCCTAAGTCCTAAATATACTCTTTCCTGACATCAATAAGCAAAGTAACACCCTAAAATTAAAAGCATATAAATATCAGAAATGCAAAATCAGCTTATATATTTGTTTCAGAAGAGAAATCTTGGAAAGTTATTTCCTATTTTATAGTTTTCTTCTAGTAAAAAGTAACCTATTTCATCATAATTTATTATGTTTCTATGTAGCAATATTTTGTTTAGGCTTTTACATCATAATTTATGAGAAAAAATGGGCTATAATTTAAGAAATGTACTACTCTTTCTAATTGTTGATATCAAAGAAGACCCAATCTCATACAGATATATTGAGAATCGCTTTCACTTTTTCTTTTCTTTGAAAGGATATGTGTAAAATTAGCATTTTTTACTAAATTATTTGGAAAATATTCCCAGCAAAGCTGGACTAAGAGTTTTCTTTTTGGAAAAGTTTTTTATTACAGTTTTAATTTCTTTCTTAGGTATGACTATATATTTTTTTCTTTCATTAGCATGGTAAACCTAATATTTAAGGAATTTGCTTTTTCATTTACATTTGAATAATATTTTTTGTCTTTTTAAAATTTTACTTTAAGTTCTGGGATACATGTGCAGAATGTGCAGGTTTGTTACATAGGTATACATGTGCCATGGTGGTTTGCTGCACCTATCAAGTTGTCATCTAGGTTGAATAATCTTTTAATTCAAAAAAGGAAATTGCTGGAAAATAGATGTGTAATAGATATGAGAGATTTTTCATTATTTACAGGTTGTGGTGATATTAGTCTGTTTGTCAATGCCACATATAGAAAACACTTGCTTGGATTAGAAAAAATATATGCACAAGTAGATAAATTGCCTTCCTTCTTTTTTATGAGACCTAAACACATTGACATTTTTGGTTAAATAGAAAAAAGTTTCTTAAAGTTGCAAACCTAAAAAAAACTCACTTGTTCAGTAGAAATTTACTGATTAAATTAGTACAAATTTGATAAGAGTTCTGGCATCTCTTAAAGCCAAATGGCCAATTGAGCTCATTAAAAGTTCAACAATGAATTGATTTTTTGAAGACACTGATTTTTTTATTTCTTAAAATATACAGTCTCAATCAAAAGAATGCAACCATGAAAACTTTGATTACATTTTATAAAGTGTTTAAATTAGCTACCAAGCATCCCAAAACATAATAAATATGATATATTTTGTACTATCATATTTTATTTTATTTTAATTACTTTAACTCAGTGATGAGGTTTTTAAAGAAAAAATATCAACTAGACTGAATTGAATTGAATTACTGTACAAAGGCCAAAAGTATGGGGAGTAATTCTGGATACAATGCATTGAATAAATTTTATACCAATTAACCTAACAGTTGTTTTCAATTCAGAAGACAATTGAAGAGCAAATAAATGCCTTCTGAGATCATCTGCTTGTCATCACCTTTTGGCATCCTGCAGAAAAACTAGAATGAATTATGGTATAAGTGCATCAATGAAACAGCTGATACCAGGTAGGAAGAAACGCTTAGAACAGCCTATAGCAATGCAAAAGTGTATGCTGGGGCTACCTTCTTCCCAGAGGACTTTACAGCAAAGAAAGAAAGTAAGTTGAAGCTGCGGAAAGCCCTGCAGATTCAGAGGTTCTTTGATTTCCAGCAGTAGAGTCTGATGCTTCAGAGATGATTCCAAAGATCTCAAGAATCTCTTGTAGAGAGATTCTTATGGTCCTTTTAAGGTTTTCAAGAACTTTCCTTGGGTCATAGAAGTACAAATTGCAGCAGAAATGTCCTTGTGAATAAAACTATGGCAGATGGGGAGCAAAGACTATCTATGGAGAAATGTTTAACACAATAATAAAAACAAAATAAAATGAGATCTGAGAAACCCTAAAAATAAATCAGATCGTAATGGTGATGTCTCCTCAGAATCTCTTATTTCTGTGAGTTGCATTTAGCATCCTCTAACCCAATATAGGGGTTTCCTGAGAGTTATTGCCATGGAATTATTGTATTGTCATCTAATTTGTTTCCAAATAACCAACATACTGCTTTTCCCTTTTTCTGATTCATACCTCTGTATGCTAAAAACTCTAATTATGAGGAATAGAGCAACTCTGATCAAAGAAATCAAACTAATATGTTAACTTGTTAAAAATTCATACCATTAAGATGAAGTAATCTTTATGGTGGAAAGAAGACTGGTGTTACAATAAAAATTCATTTTTAAAATTTGAATTCACGTTTGGACTAAAGCTGTATTGAGGAGAACCACAAAACCTGAGTACTTTATACATAGGTAGCTACAGCTATCGTTAGATCTTAACATCCTATTCACACAAATAATATGAAAGGCATGAGTGCTTTAAAGAAAGTCAAACCAAACAGCCTCATTGTAGATAACAACAAAACATTTAACTCTTTACACATTTTTCTGATCTTACTGTAATACTACACTTTGCCTTGTATGACAGTTATTTGCAAACGTGCTGTGAATAATTTTTGGAAGCCTACCCAGCCATGATACTGGTCTTTCTTTCCTATATCCTAATATCATCCAGATGTCCTTTAGGGATCCAGTCCTCCCTCTTTGTGTAGCATTCACTAGATTATTCCCATTAACAAATTCTGGCAGGAAACCAGATTAGTTTAAAGGAAGTGACGTAATTCCACCTCATTTGCCATAGTGTTTGACTTAATCATGGGCAAGGGATCTAAAGTCAGTTTGAGGATAAATACTACATATGTTTATCTGGATGTGGATGGTGAAGCACATAGCCCTGGGAGCTGTCAGCAGCGATCATGTGACTAGGAAAAAGAAACCATAGGATGAGGCTGACTCTGTGGGAAGCAGATTGGAGAAATGGGGGGAAAAGTAAAAACATAACCCACCTCCTTACTGACATCACTGAGTCACTGGATCAAATCACCCTGAAGCCTACTCTACCTTTGGACTTTATACTGGAAAATAGTCAATATATGTAAACCAGGGTGAGTCTGAGTGTTCAGTTATCAACACTATTACGTGTACTAATATATACAGAATATAAATTAAAATTTTCTGAGAACAATCTGTGAGTTCTTTTTGTAACTATCCTACATTGGCTTTCATGAAACCTTTCAAATATTGGTACTTGGTACTTTGAAGTGCTTTGTGGACTTCTGACCAAGAATATTAACAGGGTTATCTACACTCCAACCTGAAACAACTTTCTGCTCAACTGAATGGACAGAAAGCATGCAACAATGGTCTTTAAGACATTGGACATCAGGCAACAAAAGATGACCCTTGAGACTTGGTGACACTGTTTGGATATTTGTCCCCTACAAATCTCATGTTGAAATATGATTCCCAGTGTTGGAGGTGGGGCCTGGCGGGAGGTGACTGGATCATGGGGGCAGATTTCTCATGAATGGCTTAGCACCATCCCCTTGGTGATAAGTGAGATCTCACTGTTAGTTCATATGGGATCTGGTTGTTTAAAAGAGTCTGAGACCTGCCACTTCTCTTGTTATGTGAGGTGCCTGCCCTGCTTTCACATTCCACAATGAATATAAGCTTTATGAGTCCTCCACCAGAGGCAAATGCCAGCACCATGCTTCCAGTACAGCCTCCAGAACTGTGAGCCAATTAAACCTCATTTCTTTATAAATTACCCAGCCTCAGCCTCAGGTCTTTCTTTTAGTGAAAAAACAAACAAACAAACAAAAACTAATCCAGATGGGAAACAAATGAGGTGAGCCCTATGAATGCTCCATCTCACTGCCCAGAGAGAGTACAGGGCATTCGCAACTAGGTTGTGCCCTGTGGTTCCCCTGAGTTGAGACAGAACTGGAAGTTTGGGGGGGCCAAGTCATCTCAGATTCATAGAGCAGAGGCCCATAAAAGAGACAGTTGCATAGAGAGAGGACTTCAGAGATCAGCAGAGGGGCCTCCTATTTACAAGTAGCTGAGATCTTGCCCATCAGTATGGTATAATGAAAGGTAATCAGGCTTTGTCATCAGACAGATGTCAGCTAAAAGCCTGGCTCTGTCATTTTTCCTTTGTGATCCTAGTCTGGTTTCCTAGGTGACAGGGCACTCATTTTAAAACTCACACACAGGAATTGATCTAGATAGTTATGTTCTTTGAAAATTGAATTGTCATAGCAAAGAGTAGAAAATATACTATATGCTTTTCAATATGTGAATGACTTCAAAGGTAGAGTTTTAATTAAATGGAATACAAGTCCTAATACAAATAACTAACGTAAGAATCTGATCATGATATATTTTTAAGTAAAAAAGGCAAATAGCAAACATTAGAGCTCTTATGTACTCTTCCCTTTGGAAAAAAAACTTGCCAATACCTAGTAAGTTTAAAGATGTATCTACTTTATGGCTGTGTAATTCTACTCTTAATTACATAACCCAGATACACTCTTGCATTTGAACACCAGATATGTGAATTGTCATAGACTCATTGTTTGTAAGAATAAAAGTAAAAAAAATCTAAATAACCATCAATGGCTGACTAACAAGTAAAGCAGAGTATGTACAATATTTATATGCTTGAGGCATATATTGAATCCATGTCCATTTCTATTCTTTAACTCTGACTTGAATATACCAGGTATTTATTATATCTAAATGGAAGTAAAATTCTGACTTTATACAGAGAACCCAAAGTAAAGAGAACATATAGAGGGCAGTCCTATCCAAATTTTGACTAGGTAATAATCATCATTATTATTTGAGAAATATTGCCAACTTGGTTTTTGGTTCTCTAACATAGTGTGTGTGTGTGTGTGTGTGTGTGTGTGTGTGTGTGTGTGTGTGTTCCCAGGCTCAAAAGCAGCATGGGAACCTAAAGAAAAACAAAGTACATGAATATATGGGCTCAAATACAGGATTTACCACAAATTATGTATTTCATAATGAGTAATTTTTTTCCCTCCTGAGGCCCTTTGGAGTAGAACCAGGTTATCTCAAAAGTTATGTCTAACTTAAAAATTCTATTATTTGTCATTCTATTAATACATATATTCTTTATTCTAAAGTTGAAGGCCATGTAATAAAGGAGTTTTAAAATTTTTAAATGTATGCTTTTCTGAAATAAGAATTTGTTGCAATCAAATAAGTCTTTTTAAATGCTAGGGGACTATTACATTTATTTGCACATATATTGTGTGCAATAAAAAGCAGTGTGTTGACGTTTTATAAGAATAGAGTGATTTTTTTTGAGTTTCTGCCCAGTACTATGGTTAATCTCACTCACACTTTAAAGAAATGTGATATTATGATTTTATTAATAATTTTATGAGCTCTGCAACTACAAGTATTATTTTTCTAACTCAGGATATATGCCTTAAGATTCCTGGTTAAACTGATACTCTGATACAAGGTCATTTTTTAGTAGGAGTTAAAACTGAAACTTGATAATACAGGCCAAACAAAATTTAAGCAGAAATTGACATGTTAAGGCTTGTGTTATTCATTTATTCATTCAATTCCTAATTCAACAAATATTTATCAATCACATACAGCAATGGAGAGATTTAATGTTGAGGAAAATGAACTCTTACAGCTAATTGTGCATTGGCCTGATTTAATTTTCCATTAAGAAGAGCATCCTAGATTTGGGGAGAACCTTTGAGGATGAGAAGTAGCTCTTTCAGAAGTCCTGGCAAGTGATTATGATAATCACTTGATGTGATATGATAATATGATAAATATGATTAGTATTGCATGAATTATTGTAATGCTTGTTTATTTTATATATTTTATATACTCATAACTCTGCTTCCATTAAAACAATTATTACTGTTTTTATGCCTTCCTCAGTTAAAAGTACATATTGGGAAGAAATAGTAGTTGTAAAACGTTAAGAATCATAAGCTTAGTGGTGAATAGTTAAGCAATATATGTAGTTTAAAGTACTATCATTTTAATAAGCCAAACCCAGCTTTCCTTAGAGAAGCTAATAAACATTTATTTTACTGTGACAACAAGGGTAGTTGCCTTTTAATACTAAACAGTGTCAGGAGAGATAATGAATACTTTTTTTAGACTTTCTTGTCAAAGACTAAAGATAAAATATGATGCTATTTTGTGACACGATATAAGTAATGCCAGTTCAAATTAAATTATCCACCATTGTTCCTAAATTCTGGTGAAAAATGCCTCAATTCCAAATGCATAGCTTTGCTGTGAAATACAGGCAAAGAAATCTGGTACATTCCCAGGAACATTCTTTAAACAACTTATCAAATACATAAAACAAAAGATAATAAATATTTGTGACTTTTTTTTCTCTTAAGATTTGTTAAGATTGTGCTCTTTACTAGGTGTATTTCACAGCGAAAGCAGCAAATAGAAAATATATTGCTGATTTAGTAAAAAGTTCCTGAGTGTATGATCTAAAATTGAAACCATACCATGCAATATCTGGAGTCAAGCCATAAGCTCTAAGGCGGTTCCTTGGGCATGTTCAGATTTGAAATAATGGAATGCATGAATGGAGGCTCAGCAGCACAGAAGTTTCACTGACTTGTTACCTGCATAGAAGAATGGACGGAAACTGGATTACTAACAAAGAAGTGGATTTTTAATTTGCTTTCTTCTCTTGTTCTCTTAAAATGAGTGAACAGGCTGGCCGCAGTGGCTCATGCCTGTAATCCCAGCACTTTGGGAGGCCGAGGCAGGTGGATCAGGAGGTCAGGAGATCGAGACCATCCTGGCCAACGTGGTGAAACCCTGTTTCTACTAAAAGTACAAAAATTAGCTGGGTGGGGTGGCAAGTGCCTGTAATCTCAGCTATTCAGGAGGCTGAGGCGGGAGACTTGCTTGAACCAGGGAGGCTGGAGATTGCAGTGAGCCAAGATCACGCCACTGCACTCCAGTCTGGTGACAGAGCAAGACTCTGTCTAAAAAAAAAAAAAAAAAAGAATA
>NW_016809446.1:1487711-1498483 GCF_001698545.2 Rhinopithecus bieti
AGATTGCAGTGAGCCAAGATCACGCCACTGCACTCCAGTCTGGTGACAGAGCAAGACTCTGTCTAAAAAAAAAAAAAAAAAAAAAAAAAATGAGTGAACAATCCTCCAGAGCATTTGATAAATCCAATTTCTTTTACTTCCATAAAGACTCTTATCACACTGAAAAGGCGGCACGATATTTTGATATAGCTTACATAAAATACCAGCTCTGAAACAAATGGTTAGTCTAGGTTTGTTGTACCATGTAGGCACTAGCTAAGAGGCCTCTAGAGAAATCTGTTCTGAAAAATCACAAAACTAGTGGCTCCAGAGGTGGCTATTATCAGCCTGTAACATCAGTGTTAGACAAAGGAATGTCTGGACAGAAACCAAGAAAAAAACCCTGAGGCATTTTTAGGTAAGAAATTTTAAGCCAGAATCCATGAGAATATCTTTGTGGCAAAATATATCCATGTATTTCATATTAATAACAACAACAATAAAAATCAGGGGCTGATGTTTTCCTTCTATATCATTTTAACTTTCCTGTAATGCATTATATGCAAGAAAAGTAGAATCAATAAAATTACTTTTTTTAAGGCAAGACATGAACTTGAGTAAATTTGCCTTGAGTTTGGAATTGAATGGTTAGAATTTTTCTTAATCAAATCAAGAAGCTAAGACTTCAAAGTGAGACTGATGCTTGAGGATACAAAAAAAAATCAGTTCCCATGTTCTCATATGCCAAGTGCAACAAGAAAAAGCTAGACTAACTGAAAATCAATGGCTTTCTTGGATCTAACAGAAAACTGAGGTTGAAAAGCAAACCATCACATCAAAGTCTGTAAATGAAGAAGCACTCAGAGGGATACCACAACTGGGGTATGCTTATCAGATGCAGAAGCTGCTGGAGGCATAAACTGGTAGGAACACCTACATGACAATGATCTCATTTAATTCTCAGAACTATCTTATCTGGTGGATAGTATTATCATCACCATCTCACAGAGGAGGAAATTACAACTTTACCCAAGGTTGTAATTTTAGGATGTAAACCCAGATTTGCTGAATTCTAGTGGTGTGGTGGTAAATGATTAACAACTGGCTCTGAGGGATGGGCGTAGCATAAGGGAGTCTGTTTTCTAGCATTTTCCCATTTTCCCACTGTGAATACTTCCGACATGGCTTATTTCAAGCTACCATTAGCTGAATGCAGTGGGGGCACACATGTGCTCCATGGAAGGCAGGACTGGGACAACAATAGCAGAATATCTGTTTCAGAGCTTTAAAAGATAAGCAACATTTCTTTTTAATAACTGCCATATTGACAAAGAAAGGCAAAACATAAATTAACACGTTTGTCAGTTTTACACTGTTTTGGAAATTTACAAAACAAACACCAGGTAGGAAGTTTGCTAACACAGGCTTTAATGAGCAGCTTGGAAATGGGCCCTGCAGAATTGCTGAAGAAGCATTCCAGAATTCTGACTGTACTAAGCAGTATAACATGAATGGTTCAAAGCATGAACCCTACACAGATTGCTGGATGAAATGCCATCCTGGCATCCAGTAACTGGGGGAACTTCATACTCAATTCTCTCCATTACCTTAGATCCTGAGATTTGAGGGTATGAGGCCAAAGGTAACTCATGGCTATCTAGTACATAACCAGTTTTTCTTAGCCCTGGTCCACCAGATTTCTGGCCACTAAAATATGAAGCATTAATTTCAGTGCCAATATATTAGATAAGCAGGTAATATAAAAATCAAGTTAAATAATAATATTATAATACTTTACATATGAAAAAGACTTAACAGTTTACAAAGCAATGACCTGTATATTTTATATGTGATTACTAACTAAATAGCATTCTTCTGAAGTAAGTAGGTTGGAGATGGACTATGTCTATAGAAGGAACAACATTTCTGAGGTAAGAAGTATTCCAGCTATGAACTGAAACTGGATATTCCAGTGTTAACCTCAGCATATTTTCTATTAGGAGATTGAAGCCAAATCTAATGAAAAAAAAAAAAAGTCAGGGATGACAGGGACAGAGCAGGGATGACAGGGACACGGACTGGTGAAATTCATTTAAGATTCAGTCACATTTTAATTAAAGAATAAAACTTATCATTGCCTTTCTTCAGATTTTACATATGGCTGCAATTCCTCTCTTGAAGGATGGCTCTTTCCAAATATGAAAGACCCAAGCCTCATTTACTAAACAAATATTCCATGCCATTAAAAAAGTAAATTTTCTAGAGTAAGACAAAATCAATCAACTGTTAAAGATTTTAAAAAGCCGTTTCACAATTTGTCCATTTGTTTTTGTTAGTAGAACACGAATGCCACAGAAATAGTAACATATTCTCCAATTTGGTTTACTTTGAGTTAGTATTAGGCCAGCCGGTAGGAAATATGTCATGGACTAGAGCAGAAAATGATTAATTGCCATCGAGAGACACCAATTGTAAGTTTTTTAAGAGTTCAGATAAGAAAACGATCTTTTCAGACTGTGGTGGTCAGGGAAGGCTTTATCTCAGGTACACATGGCAACTGATTGTCAGCCAACACTAGCAGTATGTCCCAGTGAGAGGAAACCGACAGAATTACCATAGAGATTGGTTTTATTTAACTTTAATCCTCTGGGCCTGAAATGTTTAAATAGCATGCAGAGAATATTTGGGAGTATTTATCAATTTTAGTACAAGTTGAAAGAAAGTGAAAATGTTGCTGAAATATATTTTTTTGAGTAGTCTAAGAATTTTAAAATGTAATGTAGCACAGATAAATGGAAGCTTATTCACCTGGAGACAAAAACATTTTGGAACCTTGCTTGTTACACTAAAATTAATATATTTTAATATTAGGCACAACACAAGATTACTAAGTGTACTTAGCTGATTAAAAACAATGTTTTAGTATTGAAGCATTCTGTGAGAAGTATGTTACTAGAAATAAAACTGCATTGGTGATTCTTAACCTGCACCCCTTTGAGTCTGAGAGATGAGCTCTCACTTTAGAAAATGATTGTTAAATGTATGCATTTTTCAGTCATTGTTGGGGTTCCTTGTTCCCCTGAAGCCCACATGAGTATTCAGGCTTAAAATCCTAGCTTTATACAAAAATGTATAACATACTTAGATACAAAATTTAAATTTAAATATAAAATTTTAATATAAAATGTATTATTAGGCTTTGAGCCAATTACCCAGCATTATAAGTTGTATTTTACCCTTGGGTTTTCCAATCCGAAGTCTTACCCCACAAAGTGGGATAGGATAAGCTGCTGGACCCTATGTTCACCTTTTTATTGTATAAGGCCTTATGGTTGTGTAATTTGCATAATTTAATTACAATTAGAAAGGGGGAAATGCTGGCCAGATAAAACCAGCAGACACCCTTGAACACACTTTATAGTGGCCAAAATTTGTCAATTTTTTGGTTAAAGTCCACAACTATGTTGAAATGTCTGTTTCTCCCAAAAATTATGTAAGTTTCTGCTTCACATATTTTTGGTTGTTAGGTGCACATATATTTATAACTTTTACATATTCGTGATGGACTAAACCTTTTCCATTACAAATGTGCCTCTATCTCTTATAACAAATTTTGGCTCAAAGTCTGTTTTGTCTCATACTAGTACAAGCCATTCCAGCTGCTTGTATGGTATATCTTTTTTCTTTTTTTCTTATACTTTCAACATATTTGTATCTTTGATTATAAAGCGTGTTTTTCCCAAATGTCATATACTTGGGTTTTTTTTTTTTTTTTTACTTTAGTTTGGCTAGCTTTTTATTGGATTGCTTAATCTGTTCACATGTAATGTTTTTAGTGATATGGTTGCATTTATGTCTTCTCCCTTGCTTTTATTTTCTATATGTCTAACGACCATTTTGGATTTTCTTCCTTCTATGTTGCTTCTTTTCTAACTAAAATATTTTCTAGGGTACCAATTTAATTTATTTAATGATTCTTGAATATGTATTTTAAATCATTTCTTTAGTGGTGGTTTTAGGGCTTACAATAGACATATATACTCTACAGAATCTATTTCTAATGTATATTAATTAAATTTTATTAAGATATAGAATTTAGTTCTGGGTAGTTCCATTGCTCTCCTCTTTGTGCTATTTGTTTACATATTACATCTTTATATGTTACAACCTCAACAATACATTGTTATAATTATTGTTTTATGCAGTTTTATGTGTTTTAAATATTATAATTATTACTTTATATTGTTTCATGTCTTTTAAAGAAACTAAGAGACTAAAAGAGAGCATAAATGAATTTATAAATTTTTTAAAAATAACCTTTTTATGTACCATTGTTTTGGTTCCTTTATTTCTTCCTGTAGATTATAATTACCATCTGGATTATTTTTTAACTTCAAAATAATTACCACCTCTCTCCTTTGTGGTGGTGGTGTTAAGTATATTTCTAAAGTTCATAAGCCCAACAATAAAATCTTTCGACATTGTTTTATGCAATTGTTTTTTAAATTAATTAAGATAAGAAAAATAGTAAAACATATAAATATACAGTATTTCATTATTACTGACATAATTACTGGGGCTTTTTGGTCTTTTTTTGTTTGGATTCACATTATTTTCTTGTGTCATTTCCTTTAGTATGAGGGAATTTCTTTAGTGTTTATTTTAAGGACAGCCCTCTAGGAACAAATTTTATTAGGTTTTATTTATCTGGGACTGTCTTTTCTTCATCTTTGTTCTTGAAAAGTGGCTTTACTGCATATATAGTTCTCAGTTGACAGCTTTTTTTCTTTCAGGACTTTGAATGTGTCATTTCCCTGGTTTTCATCCTCAGTTGTTCCTGCTGAAAAGTCAGTTGCTAATCTTATTGTGATCCCTTTGTGATGATTTATGAGTCATTTTTCTTTCTGCTTTAAGATATTCTCTTTATCATTGGTTTCAAATTTTTTGCTATGGTATGTTTGGGTGTGTTTCTTTTGTGCTCATCCTACTTGAAGTTCAGTGAGCTTTTTTAGATGTGTAGATTAGATGGGTAGGTGTGCTTTTCAGCAAATTTGGGAAAATTTCAATCATTATTTCTTTCAATATTGTTTCAGTCTTATCCTCCCTCTCTTCTCATTCTGGTACACCCATTATACACATGTGGGTATGCTTAATGATTTCCTACATTTTTTGAGACTGTTTTCTTCATTCACTTATGTATATTTTTAGATTGTATGACCTCTATTGATCTGTCTTCAAGTCTGCTATGTTCTGCCAACTTAAATTTACTGCTTGTTTTATTATACTTAAAAACTCCCGAATCTTTATATGATTCTTAAAAAATAATTTCTATCTATGTTATATTTGATTAGTTATTGATGTCATGCCTTCCTTTAATTATTTGGACTTGGTTTCCATTAGGGTTTTGAACATATGAGCAAGCTAGGATGGAAACAATCAGGGACCCAGTATTCTTGGTCTTTCATTGCTGAATTGGAGCCCTAACCCTATGAGCGGGAGTTGGGGAAAAGGGGAGCTCAGTGTCAGGGAAGGGAGCCCTACTTCATGCAGTCAAACCTGCCAGGGATAGAACTTCTGCAACACAGCCCTGAGGCAGGATAATTGATGCTGATGACCTTCCCTCCTGGCTAAGTTCATAGCACTAGACTAGGAGCTAGCGAGAGCTCTTGTTTTTTTGATTGCACCTGCTGAGAACAAAGCATCTGGAGCAGAGCTTCCATCCCATAAAGCTGGCAGAGGGATGTAGGAGTAGATCATGGCCCAAATGTCACTGACTGTTTTCACTGAGATTTAGTAGATGTTCTTGAATAAATGTTTCTTCATTTGCTGTATGCCTTTGGGGCAAATCCAGAAACTTTAAATGGTTGTGTGTGTGTGTGTGTGTGTGTGTGTGTGTGTGTGTGTGTTTAAATATAATTTTCACCAGTCAAATAATTGTTTCACTAGAGAGTTTACTGAGCTTTTCACACTATCATTATGGAGGTCTTGACCTGTCTATTGTTTGTTTCACTAATTTTTATTGATTATTTACATGTTAGTAACTGCTAAGGAGAATATTCTGAGAGGCAAGAAACTGCCTTTTGTATTTTCATTTCTGCTATGTGTACAATTTTCTTACAGATTTCATCCTTAAAGAATCTAGGCTTTATTGCTGGTCAATTACATAAGGGTTCTGTAAATTGTTACAGATAAGTCTAAATGACCTGTGATCTGGACCAGGCTGATTCTCTGGTATCTTATTTGTTTTTGTCTTTCTATTCCCCTTTCTGTCTGCGGCTATTGGATTTTTAGATCAGAACAATGTGAGATGTTCTTGCTGTACCAGACTGCGACAGAGCTTGAAACCAAATTTCCAAGGTTAACTTACCAAAGTCACATATCCAGCAAGTACCAAGGCTCAATGAAATTGAAATGTGAACCCATCTATTTTGTCAGAAATTCCGTTTTATTGCTATTGCAGTTATATTGTTTGTTTTATTGTTGTTATTGAGTTGGCTCTATCACATTTGCTTTTGTTGTACTAGCTTTTCTCTTCTGCCCATTTCCCCCTGCTTAAAATCCCTATTCACTTTTAAATGTCCTGGGCTCCCATGCTGCCACATCCTACACATAATGTGAAGAATCAGCACAGATAGGAGGAATAAATGTGGGAAAACCAAGATGTAAACCTTGAACCAATTTAATGATATACCCTTAGGCAGGTGCATTACCCATGACCCTATAAAAATACAAGATTACTAAGAGTCCAAAAGAGATCAAGCATATGAACTCATTTGGAAATCAGTAAAGTAAAAATAAATTTAATGGATTATCATTGTTAACAGTACCAACAATAATAACTAAATAACCATTTTCACAAAATGTTTGGAGCTTAAGTTCTGGAATGATATGATAGTGTCTGTATCTACAAGTGATAACAAATATTGACATGTATTAAATATTTAATTCAAATTAAATATTAAATGTCAACTTATTCACTGGGCTGAGGATTAATATTCAGAATCTTTACGTAGGTGAAATTTATATTCTAGCAAGGAAGACAGGTTAACAGAAGTTACGAGGAAAAGTAACCCCAGAATACTGATTATTCTGACAGTCACAGTAGTTCTGTTTCTCTGTATAAGGCTGGACTCCTTGTCATTGTGCATTATAACCCTTCATACTGTGCATTATAATTCTGAAGGAAACAGGATAAGCATTTTTAGATGGCAGCTGTTTATTTTGTCTGTCCAGAATTCCTTCTTCATTCTTTTGACATGAATTCTTTTTTTGCCAGGGGGAAACCCATTACATGTGTGTTCTCACCACAAAGTGTTCACAGAACCAAAGACATGATAATCAAAATCTTATTTGAGATTTTCTGACAAAACTATAAGAGAAGAAATTCAATTTCACTGGAAATGAAAAGTGAATTATTTAAGAGCCTAGGCCTGCTGGGGCCTCCTCTGCCACCCTAAGGAGGTAGCCTGCCTAAGAACGACGCCACCGTATTTTCAGCAGAGCTGATGAAAGGAGAGAGCCAGATACTTGTTGATTTTGTTTGGGCTTCAGGTTTCAGCCAGTTCTGAAGGTAGCTCAGTCCTTTGGATTTTACCCTTACAAAAGCCAACCAATTACCTTCTTATTTTAAGCTACACGGGAATTTTTTCATTTTCGACTGAGGGAGTTTTACTAACAAAGTATTGTTCCTATAAATGTCCAATTTCTTCTTGTCTTAGATTGGGATGCTATAACAAAATTCCTTAGACTGTGTGGCTTATAAACAACAGAAATTTATTTCTCACATTTCTGGAGATTGGAACTCTGAGATCAGGGTGCCAGCCCGGTTAGGTTCTGATGAGGACTCTCTTCCAGGTTCCAGACTGCCAACTTCTCATTGTATCCTCACATGGTAGGAAGAAAGCAAATTAACTATCTGATGTCAACTTATAAGGGCACTAATCCCATTTATGAGGGTGCTACCTTAATGACTTAATTACCTCCCAGAGCCTTATATCCATATATCATCATGCCGGGGACTAAGTTTCAGCATCTGATTTTTGGGAGAATACATTCAGTCCATAACACTTATCCTTTAGAAAGACTCTAATATGAAGAAAAAGATGAAATGGACCTTCAGCTCTGCAATGTATCTGTGACTAGATCAGAAATCAGTAGTATAGTAGAACAGTCAATCTTGATACACATTATGTCATTAAAATATGTAAAATATACATATTTACTTATATAAATATACATATATAGATACAGACAGTGATTTTCCTTCTCTTTCATACTAGTTGTCTAATGCATCTTACTTTGTAATTAACTGAATGTATTACTGATTCTTTGGGCCAAGTACAGAAAATTCTGCTTTAGGAAATGCTAAGATTGAAGCTGCCTCCAAAACACATGCTACTTGTGATATTTTATGTGCTATTATATGGCCTTGACTTTCTCTTGGAGAGTGTCTTCTTGCACTGTTGGGTGCATATAGATAGAACTGGAAAATTGGAGGTAAGATTAAAAGAGAATCTTACTTACACAGTGCTCATTAGAAATATTCTTTCTGAAGCCATAATTAAGGCTGAGACTGGCTATTTTTCATGCAGTAGTAAACACAGACTAGAAATCAAAGACTTTCCCAGGGCCTAATTTATCTACTTACCATGGGTCCTCTATGAGGTCCAAGCTATTTCCAAGATGCACTATGCATATTGGGCTCCAGGACGATTAAGGAAATAGAAATGCTAACAGATAATCTAAGTAATCATTGAGTCAAAGAAGAAATCTGAAGATAAATCAGAAAATATTTTAAACTAAATGATAATGAAAATATGGCAGATCAATAATCATAAGAGTAGCTAAAGCAGTGCTTAGAAGAAAATTTATAGCACTAAATGCCTGTATTAGAACAGATAGTAACCTGACAGTGATCTGTGGCTACAATGTAAGAAAATAAAATAGCAAAATAAACCCAAAGCAAACAGAAGACAAAAATACATAAATATGATATAAATCAAGAAATAGAAAATGGCAAATAGGAAAAATCAGTAGTCAAAAAACACTATTTGGAAAATCAGTCAAATTGAGAAGATTGTGGCTCTACAGGAAAGAGAGGGGGGAAAACTGCAGACATTTTAGGAATGAAGTATAAAGAAAGAAAAAAAGTCACATCACCAAAGATCTTCAAACAATAAATAAGTAATAAGCCCATATAAGAAACACTTATATGCTGAATTTGAAAAAAATTGATAAAATGGACAAACACAGCTTGCCAAAATTAATATAAGAAGAAAGAGAAAACTGGAAAAACTTGGTCTCAATTAAGAAAACTGCTTTTAAGTGAAACACCTTCCCCAAAGAATTATCCTGGACTAGATTGTTTCACTGGTGTATTCTACAGATCATTAAGAAAAAAAGACCTCATTCTTATAAAAACTCTTTCAGAAATTGAAGGAGAATGGAACATTCTTCCCTTTTTTGTAGAAGGTTAGTATTATCTTAATTCTGAAACCTAATTCAGAAAAATAAAAGAAAACATTACAGACCAATATCTCTCCTGTACATAGACACACACACATACATTACAATTAGTAAATACTGTCCAACAATCTATAAAATGTAGGGAATTGCTCAAAGGAGACATAGCAATAACAATGAACATATGGGACATATGAGTGTAGCACAGTGACCAAAAGCTCAGGTTCCAGAGGCTGAATACATCTGTTCACAGTGTGGATCCACAACTTACTAGCCTTATGACTTTGGGAAATTATCTTACTTTTCTAATATCACATTTCTTCACTTGTGAAATGGAAAAAATAGTATGTACTACTCACTAGATGTCAGGGTTGAATTAGATAATACATACACAGTGCTTTTAACCTGCATATTTTGTACACATTTGCCACCCATTAAATATTTGTCATTGTCATCATCATCATCATCACCATCATCATCATTAAAGATGTACTTCAAATATTTGGCAAGTAACCTGTGAACCTGAAGTTTAGGAGCCAATTTATGATTACAGTTAAAGATAAATTGACAAAAAATTGTGACTTACGTCTTAAAACTAGTGAGCTTGCTTACGGGGGCTCTGGAGATGAGAAAAATAATCATTTTTCAAAGTGGTCATAAACAGCCATTTTGTAATTGGAGGCTGAATGGGAGGAAGAGAAAACAATAACAAAGACATTGAGGTGAATAGAGAGGGAGTACAAAGAATCACTCCAGAAGCCTACTTTACTCTCTATGTCATAAATCAATAGTCTCTCATCTTGTAACAAGTGAGTTAACGAGAGAAAGAGAGAAACCACCTTGTACATTATTTTTTAGTCTATAAAAACTATGTTCTCCTGGGTTCAAGCTGTTCTCCTGCTTCAGCCTCCTGAGTAGCTGCGATTACAGGCATCCACCACCATGCTCAGCTAGTTGTTGTTTTTCACTATGTTGGTCAGGCTGATTTCAAACTCCTAACCTCAAGTGACCTGCCTGCTTCGGCCTCCCAAAGTGCTGGGATTACAGGTGTGAGCCACCGTGCTCGGCAACGAATATTCTTTTTAATATCTTTTTCACATATTGGACTAGATGACATTTTGTGTACCTCCAAGCTTTAAGTTCTTATGTATTTTCTCTTTTTATATTTTCAACCACCCCACAAAGTAAGAAGGAACTATAAATTCATAAAAACTTCAAGAGTGGAAAGTTAAATAAATTCCCCAAAATCAAACCAAATAAATGTAAAGAAAGAATTTGAACTTTTCTGACTTCATTACAGTATTCTTTTTTTTTTTTTTTTTTTTTTTTTT
>NW_016809446.1:1499284-1503256 GCF_001698545.2 Rhinopithecus bieti
CTTTTTGATGGGGTTGTTTGTTTTTTTCTCGTATATTTGTTTGAGTTCTTTGTAGATTCTGGATATTAGCCCTTAGTATTCTTTTTTTAAGGGATTTATTAATTATTGTTATTATACTTTAAGTTCTGGGATACATGTGCAGAATGTGCAGGTTTGTTATATAGGTACACATGTGCCATGATGGTTTGCTGCACCTATCATGTACATTAGGTATTTCTCCTAATGCCATCCCTCCCCTAGGTTCCCACCCCCAGAAATGCCCCAATATATGATGTTCCCCTCCCTATGTCCATGTGTTCTCATTGTTCAACTCACACTTATGAGTGAGAACATGCAGTGTTTGGTTTTCTGTTCCTGTGTTAGTTTGCTGAGAATGATGGTTTCCTGCTTCGTCTGTGTCCCTGTGAAAGATATGAACTCATCATTTTTTATGGCTGCATAGTATTCCATGATGTATATGTGCCACATTTTCTTTATCCAGTCTATCATTGATGGGCATTTGAGTTGGTTCCAAGTCTTTGCTATTGTGAACAGTGCTGCAATAAACATATGTGTGCATATATCTTTATAGGAGAATGAATTATAATCCTTTGGGTATATACCCAGTAATGAGATTGCTGGGTCAAATGGTATTTCTGGTTCTAGATCGTTGAGGAATCGCCAAAGTCTCAGGATACAAAATCAATGTGGAAAAATCACAAGCATTCCTATACACCAATAATAGACAAACAGAGAGCCAAATCATGAGTGAACTCCCATTCACAATTAGTACAAAGAGAATAAAATACCTAGGAATACAACTTACAAGGAATATGAAGGACCTCTTCAAGGAGAACTACAAACCACTGCTCAATGAGATAAAAGAGGACACACAAATGGAAAAACATTCCACGCTCATGGATAGAAAGAATCAATATAGTGAAAATGGCAATACTGCCCAAAGTAATTTATAGATTCCATGCTATCCCCATCAAGTTACCATTGACTTTCTTCACAGAATTAGAAAAAACTACTTTAAATTTCATATGAACCAAAAAAAGTGCCTGTATAGCCATGAAAATCCTAAGCGAAAAGCACAAAGCTGGAGGCATCATGCTACCTGACTTCATGCTGTACTACAAGGCTACAGTGACCAAAACAGCATGCTACTGGTACCAAAACAGATATATAGACCAATGGAACAGAATAGAGGCATCAAAAGTAATGCCACACATCGACAGCCATCTGATCTTTGACAAACTTGAGAAAAACAAGAAATGGGGAAAGGATTCCCTATGTAATAAATGGTGTTGGGAAAACTGGCTAGCCATATGCAGAAAACTGAAACTGGACCCCTTTCTTACACCTTATAGAGAAATTAACTCAAGATAGATTAAAGACTTACGCATAAGACTTAAAAACCATAAAAACCCTAGAAGAAAACCTGGGCAATACCATTCAGGACATAGGCATGGGCAAAGACTTCATGACTAAAACACCAAAAGCAATGGTAACAAAAGCCAAAATTAACAAATGGGATCTAATTAAACTAAAGAGCTTCTGCACAGCAAAAGAAACTATCATCAGAGTGAACAGGCTACCTACAGAATGGGAGAAAATTTTTGCAATCTATCCATCTGACAAAGGGCTAACATCCAGAATCTACAAAGAACTTAAACAAATGTAAAAGAAAAAAAATGAAACAACCCCATCAAAAAGTGGGCAAAGCATATGAACAGACACGCTCATCATCACTGGTCATTACAGAAACGCAAATCAAAACTACAATGGGATACCATCTCATGCCAGTTAGAATGGCGATCATTAAAAAGTCGGGAAACAACAGATGCTGTAGAAGATGTGGAGAAATAAGAACGCTTTTACACTGTTGGTGGGAAGGTAAATTAGTTCAACCATTATTGAAGACAGCGTTGCAGTATTTATTATGCTACTGACCATGTCTCCTCAGCGTAACTTTACATACCATTAAAAATTTTGAAAGGAATTTTTCGTTTTAAAATTTCTACCATATAATATTTAATTTTGCTTTCTAAATACTCATATGAGGTTGCTGTGAGTTTATGTTTAAAAACTGTGTGTATTACTATAAACACATGTTTATGTTTCTAGTGTGGAAAATAGTAACACAAATTACGAAATATAGAGTTTTGAAATCTCATATAATTATAGTAACAAAAAACGACAATAATAAAAGTTTATATAGCTCTCACTATATTTGTAAAATTATGTTCCATGTGTTTCACACATATTTCCTCTAATTTTGACACAGATAAACAGATATTATTATCCTTGTGTTATGAATGGAAGGACAGGGCTCCAAGAGTTTACATGAAGACATATTGATTGGTTTTCCCAATATCTTTCCTTTTATTGTCAAATTACTCTGCTCTAATCTTTAACTTTAATTCTCAATCTCTTGACATAAGATACAGATATTACCATCATATTTTCTGTTCTAGTTTACAATGATTAGGCTAACAGTAGGCACATTACTGACACGGGGTCAATTTGAACCCCTTCATGGGCTCGATCAAATTGATACCTGATTGCTGCCGGACATGACACATGTCCATGAGGTGTGTCCTCATGGTTTGAGGTTTGAGGGTGTCCATGATCGATATCCTATGTAATGGAAAAAATCCATGTGCAGGGAGGTGGAATGAGCCTAATTTACATAGTTGACACCTAGCGTTAGACAAAGAGAGAACCCAAAGAAGACAATTTTCGCTGCCAATCCTATTTATTTATTTATTTATTTTTTGTGAGACAGTCTTGCTGTGTTGCCCAGACTGAAGTGCAGTGGCGCAATCTCAGCTTACTGCAACCTCTGTCTCCTGGGCTGTAGCCATCCTTGTACTTCAGCCCCTCAAGTAGCTGGGACCACAGGCTTGTGCCACCATGCCTGGCTACTTTTTATAATTTTTAGTGACAAGATTTCACCATTTTGCCTAGGCTCGAATCGAACTCCTGGCCTCAAGCAATCCTCCTGCCTTGGCCTCGCGAAGTGCTGGGATTACAGCATAGGCCACCATGCCCGACCAGGCTACCAATTATTAAGATCCTTTTTGGTTTTGTTTTCAGTTCAGTGGTCAGTGTTATCTAGGGAGGTATTATCATATTGATTTCTAGCTTGTTTAATACTTAATGCACTCAGAAAATACCTGGAAACACAGTAAACATTTTATAAATTGGTAGTTTTACATATAAATTTATTTTTCCTATTAAATTTAATAATTCAAGGTAAATCACATTTACAAAAAAAAAAAAAAGAGAGAGAGAAAGAGAGAACATGGGTTCCCTTAATTCCACTTTTGTATGTACCCAGAATACTGTTTGTTTGAAAGTTCCTGAACTCTATTTTAATCCTTATTTTGTTTTAATTTTAATTATAGCTAATATAACATTGAAATAAAGGCTTTTAAAATCTCTTTTTTGTCTTTTCCATAGTTATGTTATGCAAGCCTTATTTTCCTACTCTGCTGCTTTTGAGTATTTCTCCCCTCTAAAGGGCTACAATTACTTAAAACAGTTGGCACAGATCTGTAGTTCAGGACAATATGCAAGCATCTAACAAAAGCCATTCAATATTGATCTGTATCACATTTCTTTCTAACTTCTTGGTGTTTAGAAAATTCTTAATTATAACTCATAATTTGTTTCCAGTCAGGTTTTAAACTCTATTTCTGTAGATCTGAATTCCTATAGGTCTCTGGCCTATCAATTTTAGAATGTTATTTATTTTTCTTAAAATGCTAAAGAGAAGGAAGCTCATTTAGAGCACAGGTAAGAGACAGGGAAAAAAATGAGGATTGGTTTTACCAGATTAAAAAATACTTGAAAGAAACTCTCTTGGAGTTAAAATTTTGTCTGAGTCTTCAACACACCAATTAAAGAAGCTGATATTGACTGTTAGATGTTGTATTGCCTCATTTTTATAAAGGCCTGCTTAAATGTATTGATTTATTGATTTTT
>NW_016809446.1:1504975-1510748 GCF_001698545.2 Rhinopithecus bieti
AAAAAAAAAAAAGAGAGAGAGAAAGAGAGAACATGGGTTCCCTTAATTCCACTTTTGTATGTACCCAGAATACTGTTTGTTTGAAAGTTCCTGAACTCTATTTTAATCCTTATTTTGTTTTAATTTTTAATTATAGCTAATATAACATTGAAATAAAGGCTTTTAAAATCTCTTTTTTGTCTTTTCCATAGTTATGTTATGCAAGCCTTATTTTTCCTACTCTGCTGCTTTTGAGTATTTCTCCCCTCTAAAGGGCTACAATTACTTAAAACAGTTGGCACAGATCTGTAGTTCAGGACAATATGCAAGCATCTAACAAAAGCCATTCAATATTGATCTGTATCACATTTCTTTCTAACTTCTTGGTGTTTAGAAAAATTCTTAATTATAACTCATAATTTGTTTCCAGTCAGGTTTTTAAACTCTATTTCTGTAGATCTGAATTCCTATAGGTCTCTGGCCTATCAATTTTAGAATGTTATTTATTTTTCTTAAAATGCTAAAGAGAAGGAAGCTCATTTAGAGCACAGGTAAGAGACAGGGAAAAAAATGAGGATTGGTTTTACCAGATTAAAAAATACTTGAAAGAAACTCTCTTGGAGTTAAAATTTTGTCTGAGTCTTCAACACACCAATTAAAGAAGCTGATATTGACTGTTAGATGTTGTATTGCCTCATTTTATAAAGGCCTGCTTAAATGTATTGATTTATTGATTTTATAAGTAAAAAAAAAGTTTTCCTTGATGATCATTGTTACTCTACGACAATTTTGTCTTGTTATGTACTCAGGAAAGTTCAATAATTAAATTTTAGTGCAAATTTGTTTACATAGCAAGAGTTCTTCTTGGAGGAGTTCTTCTTAGAGACTGAAATACCTAAATCCTTCTGAATAAGAAAATCATTTTACTATGGTTGTCAACAGATGGGCTAATGTATAGTGTCCTGGGTTCCCCCATCAAGCAAAGGTTAGGAAGGGGCTGTAAAATCAGTAACTCAACAATTGTGGATCTTGGAATGCAGACTAAGCACAGTGACATGTTTTCATAAACTAGCAAAACAGGGGAGTGCTCTCATGAAGTTTTTTATGAGATCAAAGCAAAGTTTGACCAATAGATTTTCCACAAAATGTTAGCAATCTAATGGACCTCCTATTAAACCTCAGGGCCAGTGTGGATTTGATTGGAGACCAAGAGTTTTTGTGCCTTTATCTATTCCTCTGGATCACTACACTGTATATTCAATGGAAATAAGTAATCCAGGAGAAACAAAAACAACATGAAATAAGACTTTGTCCATATAAAACAACAACAGCAAAAGAAAAGCAAATAGCAGAATAATAATCAGGTTAATTTTAAATATATTTAACAAATGTTATATCTCCAAAACAAAAAGGCTAATATATTACTATTTAGATAAAATTACTTATCAGTGGTACATTACTAAAGAGGTCTAATTACTTTATAGAAAGAGCTAGTTCCTATTGAGGTAGGAGGCAGGCTAGACTCCAGAGGCAGGGTTTGAACACCAGACCAAATTGAGTACCAGCTAAAAGAGGTCCAAGGTGAAAGCATCTCCCCAAAAGACATGCCCACCAGTATGCCATGTCAGTTTACCATTGCCATGACAACATCTGGAAGTTTCCATCCCTTTCCATGGCAATGACCTGACAATCCAGAAGTTAACCACCCTCTTTCCAGAAATTTCTGCATAAACTTACCCTTAATGTGCCTATAATTGTGGATATAAGTGGGTATAAATATGAGTTCAGAACTGCCTGTGAACTGCTACTCTGGGCACACTGCCTATAAGGTAGATTTTTTCTCAAGGAGCAATACCTCTGTTGCTGCCATGCACTGCAGCTTCAATGAAAGTTGCTGTTTAACAACATTGCCTTGCCCTTGAATTCTTTCCTGGGCAAAGCCAAGAACCCTCCTGCGCTAAGCCCCAATTTGGGGGCTTGCTTGTCCTGCATCACTATTACCTTAAAGCAATGTCTTACACAAATATCTAATTGATTACAAATCCTAGGAAAACAAAATAAATCCAGTAATGAGAACTCAAATTAGATAAAGATCATAATTTTGTTGAAACCATCTAACTTACCAGCAGTTTTGAAATACAGATGGAGTTCTGGCACAAGAAGTCCAGTAAATGTGCCTGGTGGGTGGAGTGTCTGTTCCTAATGTGTGCTTGGAATGCTGTCAAGCAAGGATTTTCAAAGCAATAGTGCAAACTCCACTGCTGTAAAAAATGATGAAAACACTCATCCATGTCTGAAATAAAAAGAAATGGTGGAATTTGTTACTTGTTACAGTTAAGAATAATTATGCTTGTCTGATTGTTTTACCTAGCAGAGTAGACTGCTAATATTATATCAGATAAAAGTGGAGTTATGGGAAGCATGGTTTGGCAGACTTTAAGAATGGTAAGTAGATTGACATAATTTATGGAATATGTTACTTGGGTGAGACTCATGTGTTGGTTGACAATCATAGGCATGCTATCAGAGTGAGCCTGTTCCAATTTGCAAGGGGCTGATGCTGATTGGTTGGTTTCAAAAAATTGTGCACACTGAGGTGAATTGTCAAACTATTCCTTTCCTGTCATTTACTTTAGGATAGAGTTGCTATTTTGTAAATTCCTTAGCACACTTTGTTGAAATCAGTATCCAAATGAAATCCACACATTGCATTTGATTCATATGTCTCCTCCCTCAAAACAACACAAATGTATTATCTTAAGTTCTGAATGCTGGAAATCTGAAATGAGTCTCACTGGGCTAAAATCGAGCTATTGGCTGAGCTGCATTCCTTCTGGGAGTTCGAGGGGAGATTTCATTTATTTGGCTTTTCCAGCTTCTGGAAACTGCCTGTATTTTTTGGCTTATAGCACCCTGCTGCTTTCAATCTCAACAACCACATCACTTCCACCTCTGCTTCCTTCATCACATCTTCTCTGACTCCCCTACCTCCATCTTTCACTAACAATGATACTTTTAATTACATTAAATTAACCTGCATAATCCAGGATACCCTTCTCATTTCAAGATCTGTAGTTTAATATCTTGCCAATGTAACGTATTAACAAGTTCTGAGGATTAGTATGTAGATATCTTTGGGGACTATTATTCTTCTTACCACATCGCCTAGACATTTGTTAGTATCTAATCTCATCCCATGCCCTTTTCCCCATTTTAGGTAATTTGTTGAAGAAAGTTGACTATTTATCCTATAGTAGTTCTCATAGCCTGGATTTTGCTAACTGATTTTCCATAGTGTCATTTACCTTGCCATTCTGTCCTCTGAATGTATTTAGATCCAGTTTCACTCTCCTGTGCAGTAGCTACTAAACATATGTGACTTTTAAATTTAAACACAAATGAATTAAATCAAAATAAAAATTCAATTTCTCACTAACTAGCTATATTTCAAGTGTGCAACAATAAATGTGGTTAATGGGCTACTGTATTGACATCATTGATATAGAACATTTCCATCATTACAAAAAATTATATTAGAAAGTGCTCATCTAAAAAGTTGATTAAATTCAGTTGTCATGTGTTGGTATGTATTTGGCCATGAATATTTTATGGACAATGTTGTATACGTCCATCCAGTATTATTGTTATACCTGGTATGACTCTATTTTTTTTTTTTACAATGCAGCAATGTATTACTTGGTTCTGACATAGTCAGCCTGACACATTTATTATAAATACCCTCATCACTTTTTACCTATTATTCTTTAGCCATCATTGAGGGTTGTTTGGCTGACATTGAAAGTTGTTTCTTAGGTCTTTTATTTTCTTTAATGTTTCAAAAGAATAATTTTTTCCTAATTGTATCTTTTCTAATTTATTAACAAAAACCTTTGCTTCATTAACTATTTAGATCTCCTGAGTACTATGTGTATTGGAAAGGAAAGATGAACATTCATTACTCTGAAAAATAGTGAAGGCGAAGGTAATGAGTTAATTCCTTAGCTTCTTCAAAAAGTGACCATTCAGTGTCATTTGTAAATTAGTACTTCATTCAGTATCATTTGTAAATCATGAATTTAAATAAATGTGATGTGTTTACTCTATTGTAGTTATTATTCTATTTCTAAATTGTCCAATGGGAGTATGTTCAGGTTGGCTCTCAAGGTTTGATGTTATCCAAAGCAAACTTCACTATGTTTCTTGGTTTTAGCTATAATAAGATGTTCCTGGATCAATATGTATATTTCTGACCCAGTTATTACGGGGTCAGCTATTTTAACAAGCAGGCTTGTTTCTAGATTTCCTTTAGTCAAGAGTAACAGAAAATATTTTGTTTAAAGAAATGCATGAGTTTACAGTGTTTCAAATGTTGTCAATATGATAGGCCAGAAATGGCATTTTAGGGTTATTTAACATTATTATGAATGAAGTTGAGCAACATTTTATGTATTTAACTAGGCCCCATTCTTGACTTTATCAAAACCTATGCTTTCTTTATCCATCTTTAGCACATAGGATGCTTATCTCTGGAAATGGGTAAATCAGAATTAAAATTCTAACTTGGGGTCAGTTTGTCCTGATTTATTCTAATTACTTAATTTTACCTAACTCTGCCCTTCCAGATAATTGCTCCAGTAAGAAATTTAGGATACTGGTTTGTTTTCTGAAAAACCATTTCCACTTGGTAATGGAGGAGCAAAATAACATGGTTATTTAATAATTGGAAGAAGATGAACTAAAATGTTTGATTCTTCACAGAAGTTATGAAAAAGCAGCAAGAGCAGCAGGAGACAGCCAAATGCCTGGGCAGATAGGGGCAGGTCCCCAGTGAAAGCCCACCTCCAAGCCAAAAACAGTTTAAAGACTGAAAGCCAAGCTACAGGTTAAATCCTCAGACCGACTGAGAACTTGTCTTTCCTTTTGGTGCACTTTCCTCTGATTGGTCCCCTCCCTTCACCTATTTTACATATATCTACCTTTTCCTATTTGGTTTTTCTACACTGACATGCCCACCGTTCAGTGGTTTATTTGCTTTAACCTTTTCTGCATACTCACAAACCAATCAGCATGCACTCCACATTCTGAGTCCATAAAAGGCCCTGGATCCAGGCACATTAGGGACTTTCCCACCTTTGAATAGGGGAACCACCCCACTGTGTCCCCTCTTTGCTGACAGCTTTTCTCTCAGTTGATAAATTTCTGCCCCACACACTCTTCAATGCCTGTGCACTTAATTCTTCTTGGTTGTGAGACAAGAACTTGGACCTAGCTAAGCTAAAGAACAGAAAGACCATAACATTTTGGTGGCCTGTATGAGAATAGCTCGAGGGTGAGTAAATGTGGACCCAAATCCTCTTTCACTTTTGTTTCCAAGCCTTCTTGTCCTCAGATATTTTTCTGAAGGCAGATGAAACACTGAACCTCTGTTGAGCCAATTAAGAAGGAATGATGCAGCTACAGAAGGCAGGATGCTGGAGAGAACCCTGACACCCCCCTGACCCACATAGCTCTGGGGTGTTGGGAATATCAGCCTTGTTCCAATCCAGTCTTTTCTATGATATTTTTCTTCTTTTCTTCAAGGTTGTCATGGCATCAATTTTTTCTTTTACATGTTGCTGCAAATTGTAAAGATATTACTAAGTAGAATGAGCATTTGGCCCAGCCATCAGATATGCAGTTCAGAACAAAGTGCTTTCTGTCTGTTCTTAGAGGCAAGGAGGGTACAGTGATTAAGAGACTTTCCCCTGTTGAGGGAACCCATTTGCATAGAGCAAGAGGTTCCCCGCCCCCCCCC
>NW_016809446.1:1511083-1517747 GCF_001698545.2 Rhinopithecus bieti
CCCCCCCCCAGGAACCTTCTCCACCCTGCACTTAAGCTGTTTTTTTTTCTTTTCTCCACCATGTCAGGAGTTAACAGAGCCCTGCAAATACAGGGAGCTTTTGTATGTGAGAGGTTTTTTCTTTTTGAAAGGCATTTTACTAGGCCAGGACCCCAATTCATGGGATGCCCTTTTCTCTCCCTTGTTTGAGGAGGACCCAGCTCCACAGCTTTACCTTAGCATTTGACTTATGATAAGGAAGCAGTGGAGGAGTGACTCTGCCAGCTGCTGGCTGCAGTCTGGCAAGGGCAACCTGGAACTTAATGAGCCCATGAACCCTCCTGAGGCACCTTCTTGTCCCAAACTCAATTCCAAGCTTTGAGTTGAAGCCCTAGTAAGAAAAACTGGATTGAGAGATCCAGAGGCAGACAACAGAAGTCAAGGGGCATGGTGCAGGTGAATATAACTGATTCCTGCCAATTAGCATCCCCCATTTCATGGATAGAGGTCATGCTAGTATCCATGGCATAAATGAGGTCTGAGGAACTCAAAGGTTACTGACAGCATGAAGGAAAGGCAGCATGTGGTAAATGCAGATAATTCCCACCCTCTAGGCCTCCTGTTAACATGGGTGAAAGCCGCACTGGCACCCATGGGTAGCATCCTCTCAAGGTCACTGGGACTCAGAGATATAAGGATGGAAGAAAGAAAGTGGGATGCCTCTTCTTTCTGTCCCTCATGTACCCTGGATATTCACTGGAAAGAGAAAAGGACTAGGGATGCCTTGTTCCTCTCTTTCTAGATGGGTAACCAATCATCTTCAGTGTGTACTTCTCTCTCGAATGCCTCCTGAATCACTGAGACTCCTTTTAAAAAAAACAAACAAAAGCCTTCTTTATCATTCTCCTCCTCTGTCATGTCTTTGCAGATGGGTAACTGTGTCTCCATACCACAGGACCCTCTCCTTTGATGCGTCCTCCAAATTGGGAAAAGTTACTTTCTCCACACCTTAAACTGCTTGGCTTAAAACTGAGCTTGGGGGAAGGGAACCCAGAAGCTTGACATACCAGCAAAAGGGTAAAAGTCTTCTTTGTCAATCATGTTTTTGACTATAATTACCCTGATTATTTTGTCATTCATAGACAATTGTTGTCTTGCTTTGATTCTTTTCAAAAGTTGGTTTATAATAAGCTATAGGACTTTGACAGGTGCTCTTAAACACAGGTTTCTGATATCTTTGGAGACTGTGACATTGGAACAAAGGAAAAATGTACAGTACTCTTGGAGAGCTGAAATGCTTATGAATATCAAGCAGAATAAGAGTTAACTGAGTGGACTAAACTAACAAAATATTGAAGTAATCTTTTTTAATGTTTTGCTTAAAACACTGCTGATCTTTGTTTTGTTTTCAGAGCCAAGGAAACATTTTGAGCTATCTATAGCTTTTAACAATTGAGTAAGGTTTAATCCTGTGAATAAAATTTGGAGCATATTTGTTTCTCTCTGCCTGGTTTCTCCAGAATTTGGAAAATATTTTTGAGTATTCTTAACTTATGGCAATGTAGTTATTTGCATCAGTGCAATAAGAATCTATTTTCTTTTGCACAGGACACAATTGAAGAAACTGGTTGTTTTACCAAGACTTTGACTATAAGAGTGTGCTTCCCTTTAAGGAATCAAGCTTGACTTGCAGAGCCAATAAAAATCCTTTAGGAAAACTGGCTTCAACCTTATCAACACAGTCCCTGTACAGGGTTCCTAACCTGTGGTGAGTAAGGAATGTCATTTTCTAACAGGCCCAGCAGCCCCATGCTATCTTGGGACTGCAAGATGAGAATAATTTACCCAACTCATAGGTATTTGAGGGTTTTTTTTTTTAATAAAATGAGCACTGGAGGGAGAAAATTATGTTTCAAAACTTATATACTTGTAATTAAATTCAGTTTCATTAGTTGTTTTAAGTTTTGCCTACATTTTAAACTAACCTTGCTTATTTCTGTGAACCCACCAGTGATCTCCGGCTGCAGTTCAGAAGAAACAAAAAGGATGGCTAATGTAAAAATCTGGATCAATATTCTTGTTCTGGCCAATTATTCTGAAAATCCTTCCAGGTAAGGTGCTCACAACCCAGAGGTTTCTTTGGGGAAATAAGACCAAGGGAGCTAACCAAAGTCAAGCCCTATGCTTGGCTTGCCCCCTTGTTTCCTTTTGATACATGTCTTCTAATAACCTGGTTTGTCTTTTCTCACCTTCAGACCATCAAACTCCACACAGACATGCAACCAGAGCCTCAAACAATGGCTCTCCTTTACTGGGGACTCTTAGATAGGCCTCTGAGAGAGATCTGACTGCTGTTTTCCCAAAACAGTGCCTCCCGTCTGTAGGAAACAGTTAAGATCTGTCTTTGTCCCTACTCTAATGGCAGTTAGATGTATCTCTTCAGAGGGGGAAAATGAGAGTGGCAGGAGGCAGCCAAATGTCTAGGTAGATAGGAGCAGGTCCCCAGTGAAACCCAACCTCCAACCCAAAGACAGTTTAAAACCTGAAAGCCAAGCCAGAAGTTAAATCCTCAGATCAGATTGAGAACTTGTCTTCCTGTTTGGTGTGCTTTTCTCTGATTTGTCCCCACCCTTCACCTATTTTACAAATACCTACATGACAGTGTAGAAAAATGGTTTTTCTACACGGTCATGCCCAGCTTTGTGTGGTGTCTTTGCTTTAACCTTTTGTGCATACTCACAAACCAATCAACACTCAATTCACATTCTGAATCTATAAAAGGCCTTGGACCCAGCCACATGGTCGACTTTCCCACCTTTGGGTAGGGGAAACATCCCCCAACCCTGCTTCCCCTCTTTGTTGAGAGCTTCCCTTTTGCTTAATAAATTCTACACCACTCACTCTCCTATGTACACCTGCCTAATTCTTCCTGGTTGGGCGACAATAACTTGGACCTAGCTGAGCTAAGGAGCAAAAAGACCACAACAGCAGCACTACAAAGCCACAAATGTAGACTAATTTTAAACCAATATGCACTGCACATAAACACACAGGTTGTCATGCAAATATGCCAGTACTGTTCATTCATAACGTGATGTCAGCTATTCAAGAGTCATCATCATACAAACCAATGAAAACAGTCTTCCTTCTCTTCTTTACTATCCAAAAAAGGAAAAAGGAACAATTATGGAAATGATAGATAAATTTATGTAAGTAAACTCAATCAATCTGTGCATCTAACTTTACTAGAGGTAATGGCTATCTAAGGTGCTGATCATGAGAAAACCCATCACTCTGGATTCTGGGTCACCTGTTCAAGTTTTGTTCTGGAAAGTGTTAGTAGGTTCCAGTTTTCTGTGCTTTCCTCCTTTCCTCTACACCTTCCTATCTCATTTCTTATCACGTCATGTGGCAATCATCCTTTACTCACCAGCCTCTCGAAAGACAGCTGGAAAGGCAATGCTTTTTTATCTAAGCATCTCCAACCACTAGCTATGACGGTCAATAGACGAACTGAAATCAAGTGAACCGGAAGGTAATTTTAACACAATTGAGGCTCTCCACTTTAGTACAATTGGAAACTATAGGAAAGTGTTTACACAATTTTTAGAGATTGTGATTAAAAAAACAAACAAAATCACCACTTCAAGTACATGTCTGAGGTTTAAAGGCACTCTCATTCATATGTCATTTACACAGTAGAACTAATGAAGACAGGGCAACGTAAGGCACATCTGACCTTCATACTAAAATTTGACCTGATTTCAACATTAAATAAGAAAGATAAACCAGAAAGAGGAATGGATTTTCTATAGTAGTTTTTTAAATTATATATTTGCAGAAATAAAGTCTGTAGACCAATTTCTTCAGCACTTTTCTCTATATTCTTAGACTCCACACTCTCTCAGCAAGCTTATTAGTGAGGGAGAGATGGACACTAGGAATTACTGAATCTATGCATTTTCCTGTCCTTTATCCATATCATTAGTTACATATTAGATATTTTGTGATTTTTGCATAAAATAATGTATACTTTTTCCAAGTTGCTCCAATAACAGTGGCTAACCTTAGTTAAAACAAATTATACTTGTTTTAACTCAAGCTGTTGGAGCTTTCACATGATGTAGGAAGTGCAGAATTGCTTTTGGAGTTATAAAGAACTAGGTTTGAATCCCTGCCGTGTGATATCAGGCATATATTTAGTTCTCCACTTCTTAGTTTTTTTATTTGTATAACAGTAATATTGAGTTATTATATGCGAAGCTACCCATTATAATCCCTGTGGCAAACTAACAGTTCAATAGTAATGGATATGTTTTCCTTTCCTAAAAATGATTGCCCTATTTACTCAGTAATTCATGGCTGCAATTATATTTTTTTCAACTTTTATTTTAGAATCAGCGGGTATCTGTGCAGGTTTGTTACATGGGTAAATTGCATGTCACTGAGGTTTGGTGTATGAATGATCCTGTCACCAAAAGTGTAAGCATAGTACCCATAGACAGTTTTTCAATCCATTCACCCCCTCATCCTCCTGCCTCTAGTAGTCCTGAGTGTCTGTCACTGAATGGCTGAAATTACTACTATGGTAGATTTATTTGGTTATTTGTCTAATCAGGCTGTAGTGAAAAAGTCAAGGGCTTTGGTAGCACATGTCTTTAAACTTAAACAGGAATTTGAGCCTCAATTTTCTCATCTGTAGCGTACAGAATGAAAAATACAAAAACACACGGTCTGGCTCTAGGTAGGTAGTACAAAGATGCTACTTTAATTTTTTTCTTTTTATCATTGAAAATACTGTGTCTGAAGTTTGTGTTTCAAAATACAAACTGAAAACTAAAACTTCTACTACCACTGTTCTTTCTTTAAATCATCTGCTACCACTAAGTAACAAAATAATAGTAAAATAATTTAATAGACATTCTTGGTACTCTGAGTTCAAATAATACTTCATGAAGTATTAATAGAATTTTTCTAATCCATCTCTGTTCTAAATTCATTAGTGAATTGCTTTGTAATTTATAAATTGTGCTTATAGTGCAATAACTTTAGGACTGCAGCATTCATTTGTAAAATTTTATCCATACTAGAACTCTACTTGCCTTAGTCAGTTCAGGATGCTATAAAAATATAACTTGGGTAGCTTATAAACAACAGAAATTTAGTTATCATAATTCAAAAGCTGGAGAGTCCAAGATCAAGGTGCCAGTAGATTTGATATCTGGGCCTGTTTCCTGGTTCATAGGTGGTGCCTTATAGCAGTGTTCTCATGTGGTGGAAGGGACAAACTAAGTTTCCCTGAGTCTATTTTATAAGGGCACAAATTCCATTCATGAGGACTTTGTCCTCATGACCCAACCTCACCTCCCTAAATGCCCACATTTTAATACCATCACTTGAGGGTAGGATTTCATGTATACATTTTGTAGGGAAAGAAATACTCAGACCATTGCATTACCCCTATTTCCCCCGTGGAATTTGAAGGTGGTGAAATAAACAAGGAAACTGAAGGATTAAAAGGTTTTTCTTATTTTCTTCTTTATTTACTTAGCAAGTAAGACAGCCTCCAAAGATACTACTTTGAATTAATTAAGCACAGAAAGTTTTAACAGGGAGTGGGGTTGGGGCCACTCTAAAGAAAACAGAAATACCAAACCACAACAAAGTTTCTAGCACTTTGGCAGTCAAGTTTTTATCAAAACATGTTATTGGTTGTGAAACAGACCCTGCAGATTTTCTTGAGAAACGCATGGGTGTTTACTTCTCAAAACATAGCTTTACTCATGGCCAAATGAAATCTTTCATGAGAGGTGAATGGAACCTGAGAAAACCTTAGAACAGGAATATTTAAGACAGCTCATGGAAATACAATCTTTCAGTCTCTCTCCTCTTGGTCAATATTAGGGTCAAAGCCTACACGTTTTAACCATTAATTTCACCCAGATCTAGTTCATCACTCTGGGTGAAATTGTCACAGATGGTGGTGCTGCAGGTGGTAATCCAGGCTGTTCAGTCTTAAATGATTCCATTGGCATTTTCTTGGATTTGAAGCTTTGGATTACAACCTTGATTATCAGTTGCATAAGTGGCTATGCAGAAGCTTTCAAGACCCTAGTCATAATTTAGTATTTGACTTACATAAAAGCAATCACCAGCAAGCTTTTTAGCTATAAACTAACAGCTCCTGGTATGGGGCAGAAAGTGAGGAAAAAAGTTACTGGTTTAACAGTTTGTTGATTTTCCTGAATTTTTTCATTCAGGAAAAAAATTATCTTAATTTTAGTTATCTTATCTTTTCAGTAAGTATTTTAATGGCTCCTAAGTTACCATAGTTTAGTGAGGTAAAATTTCACATTCATTGTAAACCAAAATATATGGAGGAAAAAACTAGGCCGGGCGCGGTGGCTCAAGCCTGTAATCCCAGCACTTTGGGAGGCCAAGACGGGCGTATCACGAGGTCAGGAGATCGAGACCATCCTGGCTAACACGGTGAAACCCCGTCTCTACTAAAAATGCAAAAATTAGCCGGGCGAGGTTGCTGGCCCCTGTAGTCCCAGCTGCTCGGGAGGCTGAAGCAGGAGAATGGCGTAAACCTGGGAGGCGGAGCTTGCAGTGAGCTGAGATCTGGCCACTGCACTCCAGTCCAGTCCGGGCGATAGAGCGAGACTCCGCCTCAAAAAAAAAA
>NW_016809446.1:1518139-1525648 GCF_001698545.2 Rhinopithecus bieti
AAAAAAAAAAAAAAAAAAAAAAACTAAATTGTTGCAGTAACACACACCTGTGGAGACACGAATTGGTCCTAGACTGTCATGGACGCACCCTGACTTTTACGATCATGGTACAAACCTCCGAAAGTAAGAGATCATCTTGATTTCTGTTTTGGTGGGTTTTTCACTATTCTCATGGCCAGACATGAATAGACATGCCAAATTTTAGAACATGTAACACATCAATAGTCATGAAACTTCAATTTAAATTTCATGATTCATTTTTTTAAATAAAATAGTTAAAAACTAATGTGAGTTTAGCCTCAGTCAAAGGGATCCTATTGGGATGTTAAAACATTTTTCCAGTGATTCTTCTATAACTCAGAAATGCTTTTGTGTGGAAAAAGCCTTTATAGACATATATTCTTTTGGTCATTATCTGTAGCGTTTTCAAACATTGAGAATGAATTCAATTTATGGAAACCGGCCAAATTTTATAATGCCAACTCTGGTGGGTATGGTAGATAATTATATTTGGTAATAGATTTTATTATGCTAAAACAAACCCTGAAATTAAATGATGAAGAAACTGTGTTCTTGTAAACATGTTGTTTTCTCTTGTGATTTGAATTAGAGAATGAGTATTGCATGTCACCACACAAAATAGACAAGAAAACACACTGACAAAATATTCTCACTATGACAATCTACTTTACAATTACAGAAATATTTCTTTGATATTCTAAGTTTTTGTTCTTTAAAGCTATTCTGCAAAAATGGGAATATCTCTGTGTGAGTGGTTGTGATGGGGAATATGCCTAATTGCTACTTTGTTAGAGGTGCACTTAGATGCACCGACGAAAAAGAAGAAATAGGGTTAAAGAGGGAGTTTGTTGATGGGAGGGTTGAGTCCACCTGGCAGATCTCAAATCTAATTTGAGGTTTTGACTCAGCTTTCTTCTCCGGCTGAAAGACTGAATGAGTCTTATACAACAAAAGCTTCTGGCTTTGACATGGGGAGAGAGGCAGTGCAAGCCTCACTAAATAACAGTGTTGATTGTATCTCACTTTCCTGTTTGTTTGTTTGTTTTTAGGAGTTTTGCTCTTGTCACCAAGGCTGGAGTAGGCTATGGAGCAATCTCATCTCACTGCAACTTTCGCTTCCTGGGTTCAACAGACTCTCCTGCCTCAGCCTCCTGAGTAGTGCAACCATGGGCCGGCGTGTGCAACCATGCCCAGCAAATTTTTGTATTTTTAGTAGACACAGGGTTTCACCATGTTGGCCAGGCTGGTCTTGAACTCCTGACCTCAGGTGATCCACCCGCCTCAGCCTCCCAAAGTGCTGGGATTACAGGCGTGAGCCATTGCACCTGAAAACTTTCATTAACTCAAAGGTTTCATCCAGACATTGCTTTGTTCAACAGCTCAGTCATTTAAATAAAAACGGTATGTAATATATATACATATAAGATCAACAGGTTCAATGATTTAAATTACAAAAGTATGTAATTTTATTATGAATTATTTCCTTTTATATCATGAATGAAATAGATGTAATGAAATAGTCAATTGCATCAAAATAATTAATGTGCAAGCAATTAATTAAGGGAATCATGAACATGAGAATCATTCCACACAAGAAGTAAAGACAAAGAGAATAAGTACAGGAGGACACTAGAATAAAAACTAATGTTAGAAAAATTACTATGGAATAGACTTATTTGAATATAAGAAACAAAGAAACATTACCTTCATTATAGAAAGGATAACTTGCTGAAACAAATGACAGGTTTTCCAAGTGGAGACAATGAAAAAGCGTGACATGTTTTACAAACTTTCCAGAATTGCCAGGATTGGGGATCTATTTTCTGGGAGACTTTTCATGTCAATGCTACTACATATAGGTTAACTATTTCAAGTCACCAGTCATAACTAATATAATACTAGTGCAAGTGAAAATTCTTAAATCAGTATGAAAATTTCACTGGCCAGTTTAATTACACTTACAGATATCTTGGTACAGACATATCCTGGGTATGTAATATGTGCAGCATGTGTATTTAATTTAATAATTGGAAGAGAATATCTATTTAACCTTTCCTCAGCTATAATCTTTCCCGATTTGCTTTTTATGTTCATAGTTGGTTTTCATGTAAAGATAGCTTTGAAATTTTACCTTTTTACCGAAGTGTAGCTGTTTTATATTTGTAGTGGATTTTATCCTGCTGAGCACTTTAAAGTTCTAAGGAACACGGACAAATCTTATTAGTGTGGGACAGCCCTATAAATTGCAGTGTGTCTAATATCACACTGACTCCTGCTTACTAAGAGCCAGTGTGTCTTCTTCTTATTGTGATAATTCACAATACACCCACAAATTTCCAAAAATACCTCCTGGGAGAGTACCTTCTTCATTGAGAACCATTATTCCAAATGAGTCACATAATATTTTGGTTTTTTTCTCTTCATTTATTTGGTAATGTTTTTGAAAGTATGAACTATGAACTGTATTTCTTTCTTGAAGGCTGACCATATACTTTATTATTCAAACTAGATACTTCTGAGTATAAATAGGATGCTAATATGCTAATACACTAAGGCAACAGGTGTAAACTGGGACTTTCTTGGGCAAACTAAATCATTATCTTATCTATATCATATCAGAGGTTTACACTACCTTATCCCAAAATCTTGAGGCCATTTTGTTCCTATCCAGGTATATTTGTTGTTTTAGGAAGGTAACGTGATACATATTTTATATATATAACTCCAGCACTGTGTGATTAAATATGCTGTTTTTCACAGAAAAAAAGTATGAACATATAAATTTATATTTAAATGTGTCAAATACAGACTATAAATAACCTCAGGGACTGTGTTTAGAAGAATTCTGAGTACAAAATGAATTTACGTAATTTTAGACTTCAGATCAGTAGATGTAACATCTTGTAACATATAGGTAAATAAACTGATGTTGGTGTGGGCGTAAGGGTGTAAATTACATACTTAGGGCCATGCATCTTGTAAGTTTTGGAAGTAAGTTTAGAAACCACATTTTATAATTCTTCATTTGTAAATATAATTATACCCAGTAGAATAAACCAAATATATGTTAATTTTGGAGGTTTGTCTTCATTCCCTGAATCATATTAAAATATTTAAGAGTAAAAATTGCCATAGTTTACTGGCACTTACCATGTATCTGTTCTTAATACTTCCATGCATTATTTCCTTTAATCTTCACATGATGATATATGAACTACTATTTACTCCATTTTGCAACTGCAATATTCCAATTTCATAGCTATTATTAAGACCTACATAATTTAATTCCAGGCTACAGGCACTAAGCTGTGCTTCCTCCTAAATCTACAGATTCACTTTCATACAAGAGCTGTAACTCGGTTGGAATAGATATATGGTCTTTAATGCTTGTAAAATCAATATTTTCTCATAGTCTATAACCCAAACCCCTAGCTGACAGTTTTTGACTGATTTGATTGCCCATAATTATTTCCATATGACTTTGTACTGAACATTCTTCTCACAAAACTTTAAAACATGGCACAAGTATACATATGTAACAAACCTGCACGTTATATACATGTACCCTAGAACTTAAAGTATAATAAAAAAAAAATTCATTGTAAAGAGCCACAGCCTAATTCTAAAGACATAATAGAATCCTTATAAATGAGAGAAGCAAATACAAGATGATCATGTTAAAGAGAACAGTCAGAGGGAAAATATTGCTTTATCTTCTGGTTTACGACATCTTCAATTCTTCATCACAACTCCACAGAGGAAATCACATTTCATAATTCATCAATTGAAAACATGTTTTAGATTCTAGAACCATTCAGGAAACAGCAACTACTCACACAATTACTCAGGCATGTTGTTTCTGAAGCAGAATCACACAAGGATTCAAAATCTTTTATCTCCATAGGTCTTCTGTAAAATCTGTTCCATGCATACACACATGCATACAAACCTTATGCAATGAATATTTTTTTTTTATTTTGATAGTGATGGTAAAAAAATGCAAACACAAAACACTATACGGAATTAACTCATGAGGCATTGGATGATGAAACCGGGAGAAATTTAAGATTGTAAGCAAATTCTGGGAGATATTTAGATATCAGAATTTCAGTTTTCCAACTATATATGGGATAGAATTTTAATCAAATTTATTTGCATTATAGAGTAGGTACCATTGATACTAGATATTACTGTCCACTTGCATATCTGCAATCAAGGATTGCAATCAAGAATCCTCACCAAAGGACTTTGTAATGTGGGATTTGATTTTACCAGTAGGTAAGACAATACCTATTGATATTTACCAATAGGTATTTATTTATTTATTTACTTGGCAGGGCATTGGTAAGTCATAGCTGAAAAGTTGTGGTTTGTTGAGTAACCACGATTTTAATCTAACTAATGAGTCTAAGAATATGAAAATGGATTGAGATTTTGGGGGATGAAAAGTTAAGAATAAAACAGGAAAACTTGTTTTATTGAACCTAATTTTTTTAGGGTAACTCCTTGAAGGACAAAAATAATACTTTCCTCTTGTATAATTTTGCTTTAGCTTAGACAATGTTATATTTCTTATGTGTTCTGCTATATCTTCTTTCTAATTTTTTATTATCCATATTGTTCCTCTATATAATGTGCTACTGAGAAGACCTTCAAATAAATGACTACCCGTTTTCACATATTAGAGTTCCTTACATGTAACGAACAAATAAGTTTTGGAAATATTTCAGCATTTGAATTATTTTAATGACATAAAAATTGGTGGGCTTTTTTTGTTCGTCAGAAAGCTATATTTTCTTCCTAAAATAGCATAACATCGGGGAGGGAAATTAAAAAAAAAAAAAAAAACAGCCATTAGAATAAATGCAAGGCATTAGTCAATGCTATTCCCAAAATAGTTCAACAGATACTGATTATGGATAACTTGTTCCCCTGGAAACAAATTTATTTAAAACAAATTAAAATACTTTTCATGTTTTAAAAAATTCTTTTAAAGGCATAATGCTATAGTTTGAACACGTTTCCTCCAAAATCCAGGTGTTGCCAACATGATAATATTAAGAGGTATGTCACTTAAGACGTGATAGACCATGAGGGTGCCCCTCTTCTGAATGTGATTAGGTGCCATTATAAAGGGGCTTGGCTCAGGGAGTTGGTAATCTCTTCCCCTTCTGCCTGCCACTATGTGAGAATACATCAAGGAGGATTTCACTAGATGCTGGTATGTTGATGTTGGACTTCTCAGCCTCTAGAATGGTGGGAAATAAAATTTTGTTCCTTATAATATAAATTACCCAGTCTGTGATATTTTGTGATAGCAGCACAAAGACATATAGAAACCCTTTTTCAAGAAGACTAATTTGAGGATCTAAACAGCAAAGAATAAACTGCGTTTTTATAGTTATTTGTTTTTTTCTTGCTGCCATTTTACTATCATGTTTATTTATTTTTTTAGGCCAATAAAGAATGTCTTTGTCAACATCAGTCAAACACCCAGGAATAATGTGATGTAGTAGAAAAGTGATGGATGTCACATTGTACAAAGCTGGCAGCGGGGAGAAAATATCTACACTTACGTAAAAAGGGAAAGGTATGCACCATGAAAAGTCCAAAGGCTCCCAGCAGAAAGGCATACTTAGATCTGGTGACTCTTCCTTTTACAGAGCAAAGCTCAAGTCACATTTCCTGTCAACCTTGCCCATATAACTGCTTCAATCTGTGCAGCCTTTTTCCCCTTTATATTAGTATATAAGAATCTAGAAACTTATGAATTAAGGTCAGCTACAGGATTTTAATTGTAAATTAATTGCAGCAGATGGTATGAGCTGACTTCCAGCTGTGGTTGTAGCAACACCAAATACTCAATTGCCCTCTGAGAGATCATTAAATTGACTCTTTGCTAAATTTTGCTCATTACTTTTTGGAGATATTTTCTAATAATAAAAGGCACTAGGGTCTGAAATGTCAAGCATATGCAGAAGCTTGAAAAATTATAACTTTTAGAGACCATAAGCCATCACTTTAAATTGTGTTAGCACAGTACATACAGTTATCTTTCATACACAAATATCCCTTTGCCAGGGAGCTGACTCTCTTTATCAGAAATTGAACTGATAAGATCGCCCTGTCATTGAGCTTTTTTTTTTTTTAAATCTCACTGGAATGCAATTTATCCTTCTTCCCATTTGTGCACCCTCAATATTTGAATGATCAGTAAATATCTCTATACCCATTGACTCAGTACAGTAAAGTTTTGGGGATTATGAAATGCATATTAAATTTTTCCATGTTTGAGTAATCATTTTATCAGAATATTGTATCATTATGAGAAGATTCTGATGTCTTACAAATTGGAAAGGAAAGTTTGGTAAATGAAATATAAAACTGGGTTAAGAAGAAGGAATTAAGGGCGCGCCCAAGATGGCCGAATAGGAACAGCTCCAGCCTCCGGCTCCCAGTGTGGGCGACATAGAAGACGGATGATTTCTGCATTTTCAACTGAGGTGCAGACCGACACCTCACACCTCACACGGCAGGGTACATCCCTGAGACAAAGCTTCCAGAGCAAGAATCAGACAGCAACACTCACTGTTCAGCAATATTCTATCTTCTGCAGCCTCTGCTGCTAATACCGAGGCAAACAGGGTCTGGATTGGACCTCAAGCAAACTCCAATAGACCAACAGCAGAGGGTCCTGACTTTTAGAAGGAAAACAAACAAACAGAAAGGACACCCACACCAAAACTCCACCAGTATGTCACCATCATCAAAGACCAAAGGCAGATAAAACCACAAAGATGGGGAAAAACCAGTGCAAAAAAGCTGGAAATCAAAAAAATCGAGCGCATCTCCCCTGCCAAAGGAACGCAGCTCATGGCCAGCAACGGAACAAAGCTGGACAGAGAATGACTTTGATGAGTTGAGAGAAGACGGCTTCAGTCCATCAAACTTCTCAGAGCTAAAGGAGGAACTATGTAACCAGTGCAAAGAAACTAAAAACCTTGAAAAAAGAATGGATGAATGGATAACTAGAATAATCAATGCAGAGAAGACCTTAAAAGAACTGATAGAGATGAAAACCATAACACGAGAACTACGTGACAAATGCACAAGCTTCAGTAACTGACTCGATCAACTGGAAGAAAGAGTATCAGTGATAGAAGATCAAATGAATGAAATGAAGTGAGAAGAGAAGTGTGGAGAAAAAAGAGGAAAAAGAAACGAACAAAGCCTCCAAGAAATATGGGATTATGTGAAAAGACCAAATCTACGTCTGATTGGGGTGCCTGAAAGTGATGGTGAAAATGGAACCAAGTTGGAAAACACTCTGCAGGATATCATCCAGGAGAACTTCCCCAACCTAGTAGGGCAGGTCAACATTCAAATTCAGGAAATACAGAGAATGCTACAAAGATACTCCTTGAGAAGAGCAACTCCAAGACACATAATTGTCAGATTCACCAAAGTGGAAATGAAGGAAAAAACGTT
>NW_016809446.1:1527649-1532679 GCF_001698545.2 Rhinopithecus bieti
TCATCACTCACCATCAGAGAAATGCAAATCAAAACCACAATGAGATACCATCTCACACCAGTTAGAATGGCAATCATGAAAAAAATCAGGAAACTACAGGTGCTGGAGAGGATGTGGAGAAATAGGAACACTGTTACACTGTTGGTGGGACTGTAAACTATTTCAACCATTGTGGAAAACAGTGTGGCGACTCCTCAAGGATCTAGAACTAGAAACACCATTTGACCCAGCCATCCCATTACTGGGTATATACCCAAAGGATTATAAGTCATGCTGCTATAAAGACACATGCACATGTATGTTTATTGCAGCACTATTCACAATAGCACAGACTTGGAATCAACCCAAATGTCTATCTGTGACAGACTGGATTAAGAAAATGTGGCACATATACACCATGGAATACTATGCAGTCATGAAAAAGGATGAGCTTGTGTCCTTTGTAGGGACATGGATGCAGCTGGAAACCATCATTCTCAGCAAACTGTCACGAGAATAGAAAACCAAATACTGCATGTTCTCACTCATAGGTGGGAATTGATCAATGAGATCACTTGGACACAGGAAGGGGAACATCACACACTGGGTCCCATCGTTGGGAGGGCGTGGGGAGGGATAGCCTTAGGAGATATACCTAATGTAAATGACGAGTTAATGGGTGCAGCACACCAACATGGCACATGTATACATATGTAACAAACCCGCACGTTGTGCGCATGTACCCTAGAACTTAAAGTATAATAAAAAAAAAAAAAAAGAAGAATGAATTAGTAGTTGAATCATATTGCCATGTTTCTGGATTGTTTACCAGTTAATTTATTATACATATCATACAACCACAAGCTCTTCATGGAAAACAACAATACAATTTTATTCCTCAAATATTTCTGAAGTTCTACTGATTTGTTCTGAGTTCAACTGCTTTAAACATGATACTTTTGGATTATAGATAATGTGTTTCTTCTGGTGTCAGATGTGTTTGCTCACGTGTTTTCAGTGAGCTGGAGGCTCTGCCCTAGCTGGGGCTTGGCTGGGCACCTTAGCTGGGATAGTTCTGCTCGATTTGTTTCTCATCCTCTTTCCAAAGGAAGCTTTCTCTCGACAACAGAATAAGCAAAAGAGTAAGCCAGCCAAATCACAAAAGCACTTTTTAAGACTCTTAATGTCACCTCTGCTAACATTGGATTGACCAAAACAAGTCATACCACTGAGCTCAGGAGTGGGAAACTAGCCCTGCCCAGAGTGGGATGATATGACAAAGTCGTTTAGAAAGAATAGGGATACTGAGCATGATGAACAGTGGGGGCATCAAGTCAACCAAAGACCATGATGTTTAGAATGATGGTACCCAGAACTTTTTTTTTTTTTGAGTCCACGGCTGTGGGGACAATATCCTATAAACTTTGTCAAGATTGCATCCAATTTATAACATCAAATAAAATACCTTTGATTGGCATTGTGAAGCTGCACCAAGGTATGATTACATGCCTCTATTTCACTACTCTCTCACAATTAACTAGAGTTAATTGGCCTTGGGTAAGTCAGTCAACTTCTTTAAGTCTCAGCTTCCTGTAAAATCACTGTGATTATACTATCTACCCCACAGAGATGTTACATCAAATGAGATTGCATATGTGAAAGCATTTTGTAAAATATCTGCAAGGCTACCCTTTTGATGCATTATTAGTAGTTTGGCAAACCTCACTGTCCTTCCCAAAGTCAACTTAGTTTAGTACATAAATGTTGGGAATAAATGGGTTAAAACCCATTTAGATAAAAACACACCCATTGCATACTTTCTGCGTGGCACATATTAAAATCATATATATATATGTCTCACATATGTATGTCACAGTTTCAGAAGACAGTATAGTTATTATTGTCACACAAGTGGAAGAAACTTCTCTGATTCTTACATAATTTTTTGTGTTTTTTAAAAAACTTACAGAATCTAACTCTTAATAGGTCTTCTGTGAGGCATCTAAATAAATAATAGATCCACTCTTTGCTTTTAAAAATACCCTTGACCTCATCACCACATCCCTGATTAGAGTAGAATTTACAAGTTTTGGAGCATTTCCACAATTATATAAACTGAGTTTATAAGTTCTAAACAGACATCTGATTACCTTCCCATCCTGCACTTTTCTACTTTCTTTTGATTTTCTGGCTGTCAAGTCACTATGCTCTAAGCAAAAATAAAGATGTTATAATTAGTTGGAGTATTTTTTTGCTTCCTAATTAAACTTTGTGATTTTTTAAATAAAGCACTTACTATGTAGCAAAATGCTTTTCATGGATGTCTTTATATTCTTTATACTTTTCTCTTTTAGAAAATTTATAAGCAAGTATATTTTATGTACTTTTGAATAGTATTTAATGTGTATTTAGTATTTTATATTAGATTATAATACAGTGAAAAAGTGATAAATGTTTACTTGTTCATTTTAATACATTCTATTGTTTCAGTTTTATAATTGCTATGTACGTAAATTTGCATTTTTATGTTTATTTGTTTGAATGTAGTAAAGAAATAGAAAATAGTAATACTGTTTAGATCATGCAACAAGCATGCATTTCTTTAAACATTAAAATAAATAGAATTTTAATTATAAGTATTATAACAGCATGTTGATATTAAAACAAAACTAAACTTTAGAAAAGAATTGTTAGAATAAAATATGTGATTATTTTACATTGGTTGTGCTTGACATTCCATTAAAACAAAACTCTCCACTATCTGTTCTTTTTGGCAAGTCAGACAAAAAGAATTGAGAAAGACAATTATTGTATTCCAGCCACATCCTGAGTGAGGGGAAATTGAATACTGCAGTTAATTGGCTTTTGACTTGGTTTGACATTCCCCTATAACTAACTGATAAAATAATTCAATTAATTTATTTCAAAAAAAATCTTCTAAATTTCATAAGTTTTATGTTGAAGTGAATTGAAAATATGGTTTAGTCTAGGCACGGTGGCTCACGCCTGCAATCCTAGTGCTCTAGAAGTCTGAGGCACGTGGATCACCTGAGGTCAGGAGTTCAAGAGCCTAGGCAACATGGCCAAACCCTGTCTCTACTAAAAATACAAAACTTAGCTGGGTGTGGTGGCACACATCTGTAATACCAGCTACTAGGGAGGCTTAGGCAGGAGAACAGTTTGAACTCAGGAGGTGGAGGTTGCAGTGAGCTGAGATCACGCCACTGTACTCCAGCCTGGGCGACCGAGCAAGACTCTATCTCAAAAAACAAACAAACAAACAAACAAACAAACAACAACAAAAAGAAAACAAAGAAAAGAAAATGTGGTTTAGGATAAAATAGTGCAAAAAAGTATTCAGTGTGTGTGTGTGTAGGCATGTATGTTTGCACATATATGTGTGATGTGTTTATATGAACTGGGCAGTAAAACAGCTTATATGCTTAATGCATTTTTATTAAGTAGAATACCAACTTAAAATTGTTTTCAAGAGTATTTTAGAATTGGATTAGTGTTTAGTTTTACTTGTAATTTAAAACTTCAAAATGTAAACTGGTAAAAAAAAATAGAAAGAATCAATAAGAATTTAATAGCATATCAGGGTTACTATAGTCAATAATAATTGTACATTTTAAAATAAGTATGTAATTGGATTGGTTGTAACACAAAAGATAAATGCTTGAGGGGATGGATACCCCATTTTCCATGATATAATTATTTCACATTGCATGCCTGAATCAGAACAACTTATGTATCTCATAAATATACATACCTACTATGTACCTACAAAAATTAAAAAAGGAATAGCAAATAAATTAAAACGTTAAGTACAGCATATAGAGTTAATTTTTTTTCTCAAAGTTTCAGAAGATAGTGTAGTTATTATTGTCACAAAAAGTCATTTCAACTTTCAATCAGGTAGTGAAGGAGTTCTATGTTTCTGACCATTGACTAGGTATATTTTTTAAAAGTAATTTGTCTTTATTAATTGATGGTATTTTAATAAAAATTATGATTACAAAAGCTAACAAAAATATGAATAGATGAATACCATATTTCACATATAAGCTGTAAATAAATTTCTATAAAGTGCCAATAACAAAAAGGCAGGTAAAATGGAATTCATTCTAAAAGCCTTAAAATCTTTACAGGTTTTATTGGGTATAAAGAGTAAAGATGAGAAAAAACAAGTGCAAAAAGGCTGCAAATTCCAAAAACCAGAACGCTCTTCTCCTTCAAAGGATCACAACTCCTCGCCAGCAAGGGAACAAAACTGGACAGAGAATGAGTTTGACGAACTGACGGAAGTAGGCTTCAGTAGGTGGGTAATAACAACTCCGAGCTAAATAAGCATGTTGTAACCCAATGCAAGGAAGCTAAGAACCTTGAAAAAAGGTTAGTTGAATTGCTAACTAGAATAACCAATGTGGAGAAGAACATAAATAACCTGATGGAGCTGAGAAACACAGCATGAGAACTTCATGAAGAATACACAAGTATCAATAGCCGAATTGATCAAGCAGAAGAAAGGATATCAGTGATTGAAGATCAACTGAATGAAAGAGACAGGACAAGATTAGAGAAAAAAATAAAAATAAAAAGGAATGAACAAAGCCTCCAAGAAGTATGGGACTATGTGAAAAGACCAAATCTACGTTTGATTGGTGTACCTGTAAGTGACAGGGAGAATGCAACCAAGTTGGAAACACTCTTCAGCATTTTATCCAGGGGGAGCTTCCCCGACCTAGCAAGACAGGCCAACATTCAAATGCAGGAAATACAGAGAAAATCACAAAGATGCTCCTTGAGAAAAGCAACCTCAAGACACATAATCATCAGATTCACTAAGGTTGAAATGAAGGAAAAAATGTTAAGGGAAGCCAGAGAGAAAGGTCAGGTTACCCACAAAGGGACGCCCATCAGACTAATAGCAGATTTCTTGGCAGAAACTCTACAAACCAGAAGAGATTGGGGGTCAATATTCAATGTTCTTAAAGAAAATAATTTTCAACCCAGAATTTCATATCCAGCCAAACTAAGCTTAATAAGTG
>NW_016809446.1:1536750-1546804 GCF_001698545.2 Rhinopithecus bieti
AAAAAAAAAAAAAAAAAAAAAAAAAAAAATGAAGAATGGGGTGTAAGAGAGTAATTTTCCTCTGGGACTCAACTTTTCAACCTTCTCGACTGCACATAGAATCCCCAGAGGAGCATATGTTAATATATCAATGCAAGGTCTTGCACCAGACCAAACAAAATCACAATCATTGAGGATGGAGCCAGGGTATCAGATTCTTTGGTTACTAGTAATGGAGCTCCAAAACTCCAACTTTAGTTAAGAATAAAAAGACAGCAGGAAAGGGAGAGGAAAAAAGTTAGGGTAAGGGAGTGAGAGAGGGAAAGAAAGAAGGAGAGGGTGAGGGAGAGAGATGGGGGGACAGAGAGAGGGAGAGAGAGAGAGAGAGAGAGAGGGAGAGAGGGAGATTACTAATTTATTGAGTACTCTAGGGCAGATATTGGTTTCAAGCATGATCAAATCTATATATTTAAATATGTTATCAGAAATCTGTCATTCTGTACATCTTGGCTCTGCTCTCTTTTGTGAAGGGTGCATTTAGAGAAGTTCTCAACTGGAAGAAATCAGGTGCTCCTGACATACATTCCTTCATCCTCTGAAAAATGAGATGATCACAATAGTGCCAAACACATAGACTTGTTTTGATCTTTGCATATCTAATAAATGTAAAGAACTCATAATAATGTTTTATATATAGTAGACTCAAAAAAGTGAACCAGTATTAGTAGTTAAGCCTTCTATAAGTCAACTATTGCCACAAAAAATGTTGTATAATAAGGAAACTCACACCCAGTTTCTTTAAAATAATTCATGGAAGAAACCAGTCATGGGTACCTTGCTTGTACACCGCCCCCTACTACTACTACTAGTATTACTGCTACTACTACTACCAGTAATAATAATAATGGTAATAATATTTGTGGTATTTCGCACTTTAAAATGGTATCAAAATGCCTCCCCAAACTGAAGGAATAGATTAAGAAAAACCTATGTCTTTGTTAATATACTGTGATTCTCTTAGCAGCAGGAGATGAATGAAGACATCCTTTGAGAAGGGAAGGCATTTCAATACAGTTGATTCTCATTTGCCATAGTCATGACACAGTCACTCTGAACATTGAAATAACGAATACTAAACAATTGTTCCTATGGAAAATACAAGGTTATGTTCCTGTAAGCCTCTGGTCACAATATTTTTGTCAATCAGTTAATTCACAACCTTGTTTTATGTGTGTTTCTGTTTAAAGACATCTTAATATATGTTATTGATTCACTAACCTTGAACTTATGGCCAACAGCACTCTAACTTATGACCAAACAAAGCTTATCTAACACACATATTTTCTCCATAAGGCACATGACAGACTTCTTGTGCTTAAAAATAGTAGACAACAATTTAGCACTATGCTTGAGGGACATTTTACAGCAAACCTGCTAATAAAAGCACAAAATGTGAAAACTTAGCAGTAAGTAGACTGTGGAAATAACTTTGTATGAGGGCTGGAAGTAGGCAGAGCATCTCCTGGTGGATCTCAGCTGGGAATGTGTACATCAGATGACTGAAATTTTTTGCTGCTCTGCACATGTTCATTAAGTGCCATGAGTTTTCATTTGGGGATTACAAATAAATTTTATCAAGTAGGCGAATTCACAATTAGAAAAATCTGCAAATAATGAGGATTGACTTTATATAATTAACTTATACAGTACATAAATTATGTTATATTTAATGCATTATTTTTGTATAAAATTGGTTCAATTATTCTCAAGCAATCATTCTGGTACATCTTGAAAACACACACTAAATAATCCCTCCATTTAGGGATGCAAAAAAAGAAGGAAAGAAAGGAGGAAGGGAGAGAGAGAAAGAGAAGGAGGGAGTAAGGCAAGAAGGGATGAAGGAAGGGAGGGAGGAAAAAAGGGAAGAAAGCAAAAGAAAGAAAAATCAAATGGATAGGATGTAGTAAGAAAGAAAATGGGAAAAGGAAAAGGAAGGAAGTACGTCAAGAGAAGGTTGGTACAAATGATAACAAAAATCATTACGCTAGTGTCTGGGATGAGCAGACCTAAAAGCAGCCCTACTCATAGAATGACATTAATTATTCTCATAGAGAAAAATAATCACCCTATTCTTTCTTCCTGGGTAATAGGAGAGGAACACAGGAACAAGATATTTAAGGAAAATGTGGTTGGAAAAAAATTGGCTTTCAGTCTATTTAGCTTTGTAACCTTGGGCAAATGACTAAACTGCCACAAACCTGTTTTCTTATCTTGAAAGAATAAGGGACTTTCAATTTGATTCCTCAACAAAACAAGTTACACGTACAATCGAGAACAAGAAATGTCATACACAGTTGTATGATCTGCCTAAGAAAAGGCTCCTTTACGATTGCTAGATTTTCTTATCAGCAGACAAAAAGTGAACTTTATTCTTTATAATCAATAATCAATGATCAACCTAATGTGTTTTAAGGCAGTTTTAGGATTGATTGAGAAGGAATTTTCCTTGATCTGATTTTAGATGTGTTTCCATTGAAATCATCCTAAAGCTAGAAAATGAAATATCCTAAACTGAGTTTTGGAACAGTGAGTGAGTTGGAAAATCAGCACTTGTGTAGAAAACTCAAATGAAAAGACAATTAAGATAGCTGAGTCATGATGACTGAAACAAATTAAATGTGTATGTGTGTGTACATGTGTGTCTGTGCACATGGGTTGGGTATGGTAGATGGAAGTCTTGAGCATTAAGTACATAATATGAAGGGAAAGTAAAGGCCTTGACTTCCTGGGGCTGTTATGAAAAAACAAAGAAGATTAACTGTGTAATCAACATCTAATTTTTTTATAATACATTTTATTAAGGTACAATTTCTAGATGGAGCTTATGCAGACTGACCACAGTAAATTGAAACACAGCAAATTGCTGCCGTACTGGCAAACTTTAACTCTAGAAACTCTTAGAATTTATTTTCTTAAGTACATTCTGCAAATAAAGGTAAAGATATTTCAGTTTCCAAGGTTACAACTTTCCATATTTTAAAGTCTCTTCATTAAGATGGTGTTTTCCCCATCTGCCCTGTTTTCTGTATCTTTTTAATATCATCACTCACCACATGTATTTGTTTGGCAGAAGGATGGCAGGCAATACCCCATTCTCAACCATGTCGGAAGAACTACATTAAACAGACCAAAATACATCCAGAAAGTGAGCATATATAATACGCATCTCTTTCTTCATTAAAAAAGAACTTGCAACTCTGGGTCAAGTGTTTTGGACTAGGATCAACCTTTGTTTTAAGATATTCCTATAACAAAACCCAAATAATGAGAAGCTGAGCTTATTTTCCTGAAGTCTCCATTACTTATTGATTAAAGTCACATCTCTACTGTCCAGAGAATTTCTGTGATAAATAAAGCCATTTATCAGGAAGTGAAACATCAGGTAACAATCCCACTGGGGGAGGTAATGTTGCAATTTAGGCATTTTCCAACTTAACCACTTTTCAAAATAGCTAAAAACTAAAGTTTAACTAATTCACTGAAAATGTAAACACTTTTCAACAGTTATAATAAGAAACATCAATTTTGGAAATCTAATTGTATCAGAACTATAAATAAATACTAGTTAGATGTCCTAAAAGGACTCAACAGGCAATTGGTAAAATCATGGCAACATAGGATTAAGATTTAATTTGAAGTGAACACTAGAAGAAAATATGGTTCCAAGAGATAAACAAAGAAGCAAACAATAAAAAATAAACTAAGGTAGAAGAAATGTATGGTATCTAACTTAGAAGAATATTCATAAGTGTGTAACACTGTATTAGTCAAAGCTCTCCGGATGTGTGTCTACAACACACACACACTATATATATATATATATATACACACACACACACACACACACACACAGAGAGAGAGAGAGAGAGAGAGCAAATTGCTGCTGTACTGGCAAACTTTAACTCAATAAACTCTTATTAGAATTTGTTTTCTTAAGTACATTCTGCAAATAATTGTGAACATATTTCAGTTTACAAGATTACAACTTGGAAATTGAAGTTGTATACATAAATGAGGAAAATAGGGGAAAGGTCCTTATTAAACCATCAGATCTCAAGAGAACTCACTCTATCACAAGAATGGCATGAGAGTAATCAACCTTATGATTAAGTTACGTTCCAACAGATCCCTTCCATGACATGTGAAGATTATGGGAACTACAATTCAAGATGAGATTTGGCTAGAGACACTGACAAACCATATCATTCTGCCACTGACTCCTTCTAAATTCCATGTCCTTACATTTCGAAACACAATCATGCCCTTCCAACAGTTCCCCAAAGTCTTAACTCATTCCTGCATTAACTTAAAAGTCCAAGTTCAAAGTCTCATCTGAGAAAAGGCAAGTCCCTTCTGCCTATGAGCCTGTAAAATCAAAAGCAAGCTACTTTTAGCTACAATGGGGTACAGGCATTTGGCAAATACACCCATTTCAAATGGGAGTAATTGGCCAAAACAAAGGGGCTACAGGTTTCCAGTGTCATTCTCCAATGAAATGAACGAGGACTCCTTTGAGACATGACTGATTCAGGGCAGGGAAGTAATAAAACAATGAGACTGGAGCACTCTATAGTGTCAGAAAGTAAGTGCAAAACACATACACACATACACACACACACACAGACACATACATGCACACATACACATACACACACAGAGAAAGAGGGGGAGAGAGAGAGAGACATCAATATCAAGGGGGTATGCCAAAGGGACACAGGAGCCAAATGAAAGCATTCAAGAGCTCCCAAGGGCCAAACCTGGAAGAATTTGAGCAACGAAGTATACAAAATGTGTTAGATTATAAACAAAAAGTATAAAATATATGAGCCCATAGTTATATAAATAAATAAATATGAATCCAGTTATATAAATATCTGAATCCATACTTATATAGCTATGAGTCCACAGTTATATACATAAATCGTTAAATAAATAAATGAGAGAATAGGCAAATCTCCCATGCAGAAGAATTCAAAATCAAGAACATAGATGCTCTTCCCTCAAAGAAGCGGACTTAATTCTCAATATATTAAACATGGACTGAGCATAGTGACTTCCTTACAGTGTAGAAAGAAGGTTTAAAAAAAAAAGAAGTTTACAGTGGAAAACCTGACAAATACCATCTCAGCCAGGTTATCAAGGTCAACATCAACAGAGAAGTCATATTAATAGCTCGTACCCTTGATTTTATGTGATAAGAATGATATTTTACATCTGTAGTGTTCCTACCCCAAACCCATAGTCCCAATCTAATCATGAATAAAAACCTAGGTAAACCCCATTTCAGAGACTGACAAAATATCTAACTAGGACTTCTCAAAACTCTCAAGGTCATCAAAAACTTGGAAAATCTGAGAAATTGTCATAGTCAAGAGGAGCTTTAGGGAATATGAAGACTAAATTGGATGGGATCCTGGCATGGAAAAGGGACATTAGGTAAAGTCTAAGGAAATCTGAACAAAGTATGGACTTTAAAACAAAAGAAAATAAGTTACTTTATTGCTCAAGGTAACAGAACTTTTAAAAGTTTAATTAAGTGGGGCTTGAGCTCCGGGTTCTGTTGCCTTCGAAGCCTGTGCTTAATTCCATTTTACAGGTCTGCTTGCAAGGGAATAGCTCCAGCCTCCTATTTCATTTCCTAGGAGTGCTTGTAATGAGCTCTTCTGGGTATACAAAAGGTATAGGAAGAAAATTCTTGTTTCATTCTCTAGATTTGTTTAGTTTACTCTTGGGAGAGTTTTGATTGATGCTTCCATCCATAAAAGCTGTTTAGGCTGTGGTAAGATATATTTACAATCAATTTTAATGTATGGGTTATATTTTTAATGTATTAGATTGTGTCTGACTCCATACATGCATTTCCTTTAATCTTCCAGATCTTCCTTTAATCCACTGTGCTATCTCAACTTGTTTACTGCAGGACTTTTCAAAGTCTATAATGTACTGACATTCATTTTAATTATCTCATGGAAATGTATAAGATGTAATGTTTCCAAACAACTCTAGCCATTGAGCCCTTTCTCAGTATATTTTGAGGGATTTATGTTTTTTGAGAACACTGTGGGTAGCACTGTCCTATATGTACCTGCCCCGTAAATGTCTTAGGTTGGCCGAGCAAACATGGGGAAGCAAGTAAAAGCTTTCAGCCTCTAGAGCTCTGCCAACAACCTTTCATGGGTGACCCCTTTATCTGGTCCTCCCATTCAGTTCTTCTGGTTCTTCTATTCCCTTTGTTATTGCTTTGTAATTTTGATTTTTCATCCACATCTTTGGAGGATGGACTGGCTCTGGCCTTAGCACCTTCCTTTCAGAAAGAATTCCAAAATCCATTTTTTAGCATAAGTAGTAGGATTGATCATGAGTAAAGTGCTACCAAAGTTTTCACAACAAATCATTAGCTGCTGGAGAAAATGATCAGACCCATTCTTCAGCACAGCTTTCTAGTAGACATAAGGGAGAGGTCAAATACATATTTACTGTTGAAAATTCCTTCTTTACTATTTGTTCTTTGTTCTTCATAATAAGTACCTTGCAGTAGATCAAGATGTATTATTTTCTCCCAATACATTTTTTTCAGCAAAAAAGTTCCATTATATTTATATCAATATTTTCCTGTGAAAACTATGATATTTCAGGAGGGCAAGGCACCTACCAATCAGTAAAGGACCTGCTGATATAGAGAGACAAAAATTGATTTATAATTTATTTACTCTTGTTTCTTTTTGATAAATATTAAATTGAACTATAAGTGTATTGATTTAATTTGAATTAATAAAATTTTCAAAATGTGTTATTCAACAAATGCAATAATTAAAAAGTTAGCTTCTGGGAAGCTCAGAGCCAAGTTTTCCACCTTTGTTATGTTGAACATTTGTGTATGCGGTGGGTTGGGGAAGGCAAATAAAAGTGTATAAATAAAATGTATAAGTGGACCATTTCCCTTGCTGTTGCAAAACTACACTTTCTATGAAGACTTCAACATTTGTCCTTTTCTTATCTATATCTATATTTCATAGTATTATTGCCAAATTTTACTGTTATGTACTTAAAACATTATCAGAGGTATTAAATTAAGAAGTAGGAAGTATAGCCATTAGTATAGTAAGTATAGACGTTCAAGACAATCTTTATGATGTACTTATAGCAATCTTCTGAAAGTTGGCTTTTTCATTGTGTGGTAACTAACGTGATAAATGACAGTAGCCATAAATTCTCCCCACTTTTAGTTAAGAAGCACCTATTTTTTTCTGATCTCAAGTATTCGGTTCTACCACTCTTATGCAGTTAGTGGTGAAGAGGAGCAGAAGAACAATAGCAATGAGAGGAAAGTTTCTGAAGCAATGTCAGGAATGACTGTAGCCAAGAAGAGGAAGAAAAATAGAGACAATTTTAGCCATTCCGTGATTGCTGGAAATGACAAAAAGCAGTGATGCTCATAGGTGGTGAGGAGGAAGACCAAATTTGCCACCCCAAAAAGCCACTTGAGCCACCTCTGGAGGTTCTGATGATGAAAGGAAGAAAATGGTAAGGTGCTTGGAGTTCTAGTGATGTTGCCAATGAGGTATCAGTGTAAGACTGCTTTGGTCACCAATACTGTCATCCACATTCCTCATTCGCACTCCCTGATTTTAGTGGAAAACACAGGACTATTTTTGATTCTCAGAATAGATTTCTCTTTAATGATTGAGGACATAATACAGAAAAAACTCCACTGACTTAGGATTTGGCTATTTCATATTTTTGCAGATAACTAATGAAGGGCCGTTGAGAGGTACAGAGCTACAATACATGACAAAAGAGCAACATCCCATAAACACACACACACACGCACACACATGCATTTTAGACTTGGCAAAAAGATCTTTTATGCGAAATTGTTAAATAATGATTAATGAGAATTATTTTGCCTTTCTTCTGAAGAGGAAAGAGGGAAAATATCATACTGCAACCTACATTACCCTTTGTGATGATAACTTATTATAGTAATGGATAGAAATCCGGTGCTATTTGCAATGTCTCTTCATGAAAATGAAGAATAAAGTCGAAGGGAAAAGCTCCACTTAAACTTGTTCACAGACTTCTCTTTTAATGTTTTGACCTTGCTCCTACAACATTTGGTGCAGAATGGCAAATAGATAAAATAACATTGTTCCACTGTAAATCATTTATCTGGATATTTGAAAAAAAAGTAGTATACGGATGGTTGTATTTACAGAAAACAAAATATTGACATATAGTGGTTCACTTGACTGAACTGACTTCTCCAACCCAAATGGAAAAAAAAAAAGGAGGAATAGCAGATGAGGGCAAAATTAGGATGGCTACTGGGAAAATTAATGGTTGCCTTCCTGACATTACTTGGAGGGTGCTTATAGATCTCCATACATCAGAACTTTTTCTTTATATTTACACCCAGGGTGCCTAAACCCCCCATGAGCTAAAACATCACTGAAAACAGCTGAAATGTAACTGCTCCTCTGGAGGGCAGTACAATGAGAAGCCTTGGAAAGGACACGAAGACCAACTCGGAGTCTCTGCCACTTACTCATTATGAGACTCTGAACAATGTGCCTAACCTTGCTGGGCCTCAATTTTTCAACTGCATTATGGGGTGACATCTACAATCAGCTAATATATGTGGATAGGCCTTAAATAAAGAATCTAATCTGGCTTGTTTACAGGAGATGAAGAAAATAATGGAAGGCCAGACTGCAGAAATATGAAAGATCTGATGAGAAGGGTTCAGGGTGCTAAGTCAAGGAAATTGGAATTTATGCTCTATTTTATAAGGCATACTTGATATCATTAAAGGCAGTGACAATGTATACTAATGTTTTAGCTTTAAATATTCAGATAATGAATAAAAAGATTTGGGCTACTGAGTTATTAAAAACATAAAGAAAACCTTTTGAATTTGAATATACTGTATTACAGTCCATAAAGCTTTTTTAATACTGTAAGAATTAATCCAATTTCTTTTCCTTTTTTCTTCCCCTTTCTTTCCCAATAGAACAACAACAACAACAACAACACTGCCTTGGAAATGTAAAACAAATAGTGCATTGAAGAAAGTTAACAGTTTTTCACTGTAACTTTCGCTTTGGGAGGTATCAAATACTCAAGGATCAGGATGCACATCAAGGCCTTGAGGTATACTACTTGCCTTATTCCTCTGTACAATAATAATCACTAAATGATCACTACTTGGGATTCCTGCTTTAATATTATCCAAATAGTGCTCATCAAAAGAAAGTTACAGTTTTCTTTGCTGCTTTTTCAATACATTCAATAAATTGCATCTTTTCACCTTTATAAGATTTTGGAGTCACATAAAATTAAAATAATTGGTAATAATGACAACAACAAGGAAATACATGAAGGCAGATATCTACATCAACTATGCTTCACCAGCTGCCTACACCATGGCCAGCTAGCCTTGTTCTTACCTGGTTTTACATGAGGAATTTGAGTATAGTCAATACAAAGTATGAAAGAAGAGGGTTTACAAATTGTCAGGATAGATTGTCGGGAGGGGCGGAGCAAGATGGCTGAATAGGAACAGCTCCAGTCTCCAGCTCCCAGCGCGAGCAACACAGAAGACAGGTGATTTCTGCATTTTCAACTGAGGAATGCAGCTCATTGCCAGCAATGGATCAAAGCTGGACGGAGAATGACTTTGATGAGATGAGAGAAGAAGGCTTCAGTCCATCAAACTTCTCAGAGCTAAAGGAGGAATTATGGACCCAGCGCAAAGAAACTAAAATCTAGAAAAAAGAGTGGAAAAATTGACAACTAGAATAATTAATGTAGAGAAGGCCATAAACGAACTGACAAAGATGAAAACCATGACATGAGAAATACGTGACAAATGCACCAGCTTCAGTAACCGACTCGATCAACTGGAAAAAAGAAGTATCAGCAATTGAGGATCACATGAAGGAAATGAAGTGAGAAGAGAAATCAAAAGAAAAAAGAAGAAAAAGAAATGAACAAAGCCTGCAAGAAGTATGGGATT
>NW_016809446.1:1550479-1574667 GCF_001698545.2 Rhinopithecus bieti
TATGCAGCCATAAAAAAGGATGAGTTTGTGTCCTTTGCAGGGACATGGATGCAGCTGGAAACCATCATTCTTAGCAAACTATCACAAGAACAGAAAACCAAACACCGCATGTTCTCACTCATAGGTGGGAACTGAACAATGAGATCACTTGGACTCGGGAAGGGGAACATCACACACTGGGGCCTATTATGGGGAGGGGGGAAGGCGGTGGGATTGCATTGGGAGTTATACTTGATGTAAATAACGAGTTGATGGGTGTTGATGAGTTGCTGGGTGTAGCACACCAACATGGCACAGGTATACAGATGTAAGAAACCTGCATGTTGTGCACATGTACCCTAGAACTTAAAGTACAAAAAAAAAAAAAAAAAAAAAAAAGAAAAAAACTCTCACATAAAAAAAAGGTTAAAAAGAAAAAAAAAATTGTCAGGATCATGTAACTAATGCCAGTCCATTATTGCAATTTAATAAAAAAAAAAAACCCCTCTAAAACATTGAGATACCATATGTGCAACAACAGTCAATGGTAGACAGGAAAAGATATAAATATAGTATATGAATACAGTATATTTTCAAATAATTGAATAAGGAGTAGATTAAATGCTTTGGAATTCTAATTACTAACAAAACTTACTTAAAATTTAAAAATAGCATGAGAATGTTTTGTAAAATCAATTTTTAACTCTATTGGGTAAATGCCTAGAAGCATGATTGCTAGATTATTTGGTGATATATTAAGTTTTATAAAAAACTGAACTGATTTCCGAAGTAGATATATTGCATTCTCATCAGCAGCGAATGAGAGCTCCTATTCCTACCCATTCCTACCAGCAGTTGGTATTGCCTCTTTTTTTGTTTTGTTTTGTTTTGTATTTTGATCATTCTAAGTTATGTAGTGGTACCTGGTTTTACTTTGCAATTTCTTAATAACGTGATGATAATCATATTTTCATATGAAAACTTGCCTCCTCTATATCTTCTTTGGTGAGGTTCTGTAAAGATCATTTTGACACTGTTAAATTAGGTTGGTTGTTTTCTTATTGTTGAGTTTTAAGAGTGTTTTTGTATGTTTTGACTACAACTCTTTATCTAATGTGTATTTAAATATTTCTGCCACACAACGCTTGTCTTTTCTTTCTCTTAACAGTGTCTTTCACAAAGCAGAATTTTTAAATTTCAATTAAGTTCATCTTGTCACTTATTTTTTCTTTCACAGGTTGTGATTTTGATGTTGTACCTAAAAACACATCAACAAAAGCCAAGGTCACTAAAATAGCTTTGTCCTCTATGTTTTCTAGTAGCCATTTTAAAGTTTTCAGAATTTTCATTTGGGACTACAATCCATTTTGACTTAAATTTTAAACAAATACACAGAAGTAGAATAGGGTGGTTCTACTTTTAGTTTTATGAGGAACCTCCGTACTGTTTTCCATAGAGGCTATTCCAATTTACACTCCCACCAATAGTATTAAAAGGTTCCCTTTTCTCTATATTCTAGCCAATACATTTTCTTTTTAAAAATGAAAGTAGGCATCTTATCAAGGGTAAGTTAATATCTCATTGTGGTTTTGATTTGCATTTCCCTGATGATTAGTGATGGTGAGCACCTTTATATACACCTGTTGGCCATTTGTATATCTTTGGAAAACTGTCTATCCAGATCCTTTGCCCATTTTTAAATTGGGTTGTTTTTTGATTTTGAGTTTTAGGAGTTCCTTATGTGTTTTGGACAGTAATCCTGTCTCAGATACGCAGTTTGCAAATATTTTCCCCCTTTCTGTAGGGTCATCTTTTCATTTATTGATTATTTCCTTTGCTGTGTAGAAGCTATTTAGTTTGATGTAATCCCAATTCTTTATTTTTGCTTTTGCTGCCTTGCTTTTGGTGTCATATTCCAAAAACCATTGCCAAGGCCAAAATGTCAAGGTGCTTTTCTCTGTTTTCTTACTAGGAATGTATAGTTTTACTAGCAAATAAGTGTGACTATTGGTGATTTTTTAAAAAAGCAAACAACAAATTCTTCTTTGCCTGACACAAGAAAAGTGATTCATTTCAATTAGTAAATCATTTTTATGATTCTGATATCAATATCAGGGGACAAGGATTAACATACATCTCAGAAACTAACATTTAAGCCCATATTTTCAGAGAGCTTTTTTTTTTTTTTTTTGGTGGAGGAGGGTATTCAGTATAACATAGCCAAATCAATTATTATGAAGCCTAATATTGATATATGATTAATATGGACAAGCATTTTGACACCGCTCTACATATTGACACCACTCTACTAAAATTAGAGTCACAAATCATGTCCAACAGTTGTAAATTAATTCCCTGTAAACACTATGCCTGCAATCCCAGTATATAAACACTAGATCAAGATGGGTTCTATTAATTGGGACAAATCTTTGGAAGGCAGTCTTATCTCCCTTCATGAAATCACTTTTCTGGGAAAAAGGAATCTTAATTTTTTATTCAATATAGAAATAGAAAATAAAGTGAGGCTCCTATACCTTCTTAAATAGCGTGTGTATCAGTCAGCTGTGGCAGCCATTCAATACTTAACTATACTTCAGCAGTTCTGCCTCTGTGAAACAGCCTCCTCTTCACTGTGGCGTTTTAGAGCAGCTCATAACTCCCACTTGCTGCTTTGTCAGCAACTGGCTTTTCTATATGTCTCAGCCTCTTCTCATATCATAGCAGAGTCAAGCCTCTTATTCATGTATTTGTGATCTCACCTAAGAGTCAAAATTTATTTGTAACCCCAAATCCAATACTCACACTGTTTTTGTGGTTAGTCATAGACACACACAGAGCAGCAAAAGATTTGAGTTGTCTGACATGTGCATGTTCCTGCTGAGGCCAGATAAGACAACGCTCTGCCCTCTTGTTTCAGCTCTAATACTATAAGCAAGTGTCCTTTCTATGGGGTATTTAGCGCTACTTAAAAAAAAAATTTCTGGAATTTTCAATGGTGATTTTGTTGTTTAAAATGGCCCCTGAGGACAGTGATGAAATGCTGTCACGTGTTCTCAGGTGCAAGAAGCTTATGACTGCACCTGACAGAAGAAAAATGTGTGTTAGACAAGCTTTATTCGTGTACGAGTTACAGTGTTGTCAACCGTAAGTTCAATGTTAACAAATAATATATATCAGATAGGATGTCTTAACAAATAAACACACTAAATAAGGTATTTATTGATCATTTGACACAAATGTGACCAGAGGTTTGAAGGAACCTAACCCTGTATTTCACCTAGGAGCAATGTTTCCGTATTTGATAATCCATTCTTCTTGCCAACCTCATAGAACATAACTACTGTAAGCAACAAAACTGACTTTATTTATGGCTAAAATAACAGCAATTTCAAATACGTCCTAATTTTTTAAAAAAATTTCAGTAAGATAATAAAAAAGGTCAGTTTATTTTAATGCAACTTCTCGAAGTTCAGATGTGACATCAGCATGTTCTCATCAGCTACATTGTTAATAATGATTAGGTTACTCATAGACTTTATTGAATGCTGCCTCCGGATGCTTACTAGTCCTGAAGTGTTTTCTCTTTTTTTTGCAAATAAAACTATAGAGCTTTATGCCTTTTCAGAGCCCTTCAGGATATTACTTCTGTTTTGAATGCAGAGTCTTGGTGGGATTTTTTAATAAGTAATTAACAATTTTTCAGAGGAAAGGCCATTTTCTGCTTTTATTCAATAATTAAGATGATCTATCACTAGGCAGAGTTAAGAACATTGAATTATTTCTTCTAGTGAACTCTTAAGAAATATATCTTGCTTTTAACTATTTTATTTCTATTTCTATTCTGATTTTATACATAAAAGATGTGTTGGTTTCAGAAAATAATTATTTGTCATTGCTAATGAACAATTATTTTAGTGAATATTTGTGAAAAATCCTTTTTTTTTTCTTAAAAAAAGAACTTTATTGCTTAAGCATAGATAATTTTTAGAGTGAGGGCTATTGTGGGAATCCTAGACTTAACCAATTTGACTAACCTATCAGGGCAAAGAGCAGTTTGATCCTTAATTAAATCATCAGTTACTTTGGCATCATAACAATGTCATAATAACATCGGATAAAATTTGTGAAAGAAAATAATTTTATTTCTACCTCTGCTATGTCACACATTATTTCATAGGGATATTTTGTAGATAAATGAACAGGTAGTGATAATCTATACTCTATTGAGAAAGAGAAAACATGAGAGGAAGTAATTGTAATTCATAAACTTCAACCCTTGATTTTGGAAAACCAGAAAATCTTCAAACTCTTAATACAACTGGAGGGTAAGAAATGAAAAAAAAAAAAACTAGTTCAGCAACAGGTCTTGTTACGTAAGTTACTTGAAAAAAAATAAAGTACAAGCAATTTATTAATTTGAAAGTTAATTTAACAAGTCACATAACAATGTAAATTTCTTCACTCACTGATTTCTCTTTCATTTAAAAAGCACACATTGCACTGTGCTGTGCATTCTACCGAAAATTTATAATTCTAGGATATAAGTAATTGTCATCCAGGCACCATTTATTTAAAAGGTACTTTTTCCTTTTTAATTACTTAGGCAGTATATTAGTTTTCTATGGGTACTATAACAAATTATCACAAAATCAGTGGCTTAGAAGCATTAAAAAAAGTATACTTTCACAGTTCTGGAGGCTAAAAGTTCAGTATTGTCGGTCCAAAATCAAGGTGCTGATAGGGCCTGATCCCTGTAGAAGATTCAGGAAGAACATTCTTCCAGTTTCTGGTGGCTGCCATTGTTTGACTTGTGATTTCCACCACTCCAATCTCTACCTCTGGTTACACTGCCTCCTCTTCCTATGTGAGTGTTAAGTTAGGGCCCAATCAGAATCCAGGATAATCCTCCACTCTCAAGATCCTTAATGTAATCACTTTGGCGAAGGCCTTTTTTTTTTATAAGGCAACATTTATAGGTTCCTTTTGCTGGCCATTATTCTATTAAGTATAGGTGCATTGTCAAAAAACCGTTGATCATATTTAGGTCTACATCCGGACTCTCCATTCCATTCCATTCTCATCTCTACGGTCTAAAGCCAATACTCATAATTTCTTCATATTGTAGCATTATGGTAATATTGAAATCAGGTCATTTAAGTGCTCCAACTGTTCTTTTTTCAAAATATTCTTGTAGAATTTTTGCATTTCCATGTACATTTTGGACTAAACTTGTCAATTACTATGAAAAAGCCTGCTAGATTTTCACTGAGATTCCATTGAATTTATGGATCAATCTTGGGAAATATGCCCTTTGAAAACTATTAAGTCCTCTGAACTACGTACAAAATATTCTTTTCCATTTGTTTAAATGTTAAAAATGTTCGTTAGCAATGTTTTTTAGTTTTCAGTGTGTAGGCTTTGTGTATATTTTGCTACTTCATGTTTTTGATATTAAACAGTATGGTTTTCTCCCCTATAATTCTGGAGTGTCTTTTACTCTAAGGATGTTTTAATCCACCACTGAAGCATGACACTTCTGAGATTAATAAATGCTTTGGATGATGACTGAGACTAAGAATGCTGGCCAAGGTTTGACTATCTCCCTACTTTATATGAGCTTAGAAAATTATTCAGTTAAAACTCTGTAGTCCTGCCTCAAGGAGTTTCACCCTATGGAAGTGTAGCACAGTTCTCACCAAAGACACAAATGGCAAATTCTGAAGCTGGTTTTGTTTGTCTTTTACACAATTTCCTCTCACCTCCGTTCTCTGGTACCTAATCTCCATGTCCTCAGTTCTGTGAAACCGCTTGACACTCCTCCTTGTCACAGGGGTCATATGCCTGTCTTGCACGTTTCCAATGTCTAAAAATAACTATTTCATGTGTTTTTTCCAATTTTATAGTTATTTATGGGAGGAGGTTATGATCCTTGTGATTTCATTATGGTTAAAAGGCAAAGTTATTAACTTTTCTTTTTTTTTTTTTTTTTTTTTGAGATGGAGTTTCGCTCTTACTGCCCAGGCTGGAGTGCAGTGGTGCCATCTCGGCTCACCGCAACCTCTGCTTCCCAGGTTCAAGTGATTCTCTTGTCTCAGCCTCCCAAGTAGCTGGGATTACAGGCATGCACCATCATACCCGGCTAATTTTGTATTTTTAGTAGAGGCGGGGTTTCTCCATGTTGGTTAGGCTGGTATCAAACTCCCGACCTCAGGTGATTCGCCCACCTTGGCCTCCCAAAGTGCTGAGATTACAGGCATGAGCCATCCCGCCTCGCCTATTATGTTAATTTTTAAACTAGAAATGTATTCACACCAGTTGATTTGAAAGCAGGCAATAATTCATTTTAGTTTTGCAGCAATCACCTAAAACTTGAATTTGTTTGCAAGATACAAAACTTTATCTTGTAATAATTCAATAGGACTGGTTAATTTATGGCAATAAAAATAATCCTCAATTGTAAATATCATCATTACTTTTGTTTCTCACTCACTATAAACATCATGAATACCCTATCTGACTCAAGACTTGGTAGTAAACTGCAATAGTTGCATTCTTTACATTTGAAAATACATTTTCCTCATTCAATTCTTAACCCTTTCTTTCACTATTTTTTTTATTTTCTTAAAGAGACAGCATAAAAAAAGAAACTGATCTGCCCATTAGATTCTTATTTCAAAATGTCTTTTTAAAAATTCCATCTTTCTTGATCAGGAATAATAGCCCAATTGTCCACAGATTCTTAATATACATGTCTTGTGTATATACCTATCTAAGTGTACACATCTCTTGGTACCTACCAATACAGAACATCTATTTTTCTTACTTTAGTAACATTACTGAACAAGTTATTATTCTAATATAATATACATGTACATAATAATGATATATCATTTTCCAACATAATACCTTTGTACTATAATTTGTATGAATTCTTTTGATAATTTTGGTATTTTAAATGTATGTGGTACCTCAGAAAATAATTAATTTTAGAAACTAATTTATATTCTGATTGGATGTGGTATTTGTTGAATAAATGCAATCGAATTTGCTTATGTTTGTAAAGTTTTCTTTGCTCAATTTTGAATTTAATATATTGCTAATTTGGCCATTATTTTCTTAATGATATGTTTGTAAAGTTTTCTTGCTCCATTTTGATTTTAATGTATTGTTATTTGTTATTTTCTTGAATGACAAGTATTTAACTCTTGCATACATGGAACCATATACACATAAGTAAAAGTAAAATGATAGAAAATGTTATAGAATATTTTATTCTTTTTACACTGTGTCTTACAAGTTGAGAACGTTTTTGCTATTATAATGGTCACATATGTTCCTTTCATATTACTCAATATACAGTTATGAATAAGTATATCAGTTTGATATAAAACACTAATTCACTAGACATGGAGACTAAAAATGGTGCTTTTTCACATTCTCCATAGACCCTCAATCAAACAGCCTCCTAGTTCTGAAATTATCATCCAGTTTAGGATATGAATGCCAACAGTCCAATATCAAATAAACATATATATACACACACACACACACACACATTCCTATTTATTTTCAAATTTCTTCCAATGCAATGTAAAGTTTGATTCTACTTTTTGATGAGGCTTAGAGTACATTCTGACTCACTGCTACTCAATTATTATATGCGAGACTATGTCTGGGAAGGGATTTGTAACATGCTTGGTCTTGAATATTGTCCCTCGCTGAAGGGTATGTGAGAGATTAGCATGGAAACTAGTAGTTCAGAAAAGCATATTTTAATTTACTTTCTTGAGTTACAATTCCATGCCTCACTGACCTTCTATGTATCTGCTAGTTTATTATTTAGATGTTAAAAACATATTGCTAATTATGACAATCGATCTTACTCATTTTATTGTACAAAATTATGGTTTCAAAACATTATCATGATCATATGTGGGCCAGAGGCTCACTGAATTAGAATATCTGGTGTTGGGGCCTAAGAAACATAGATTATTCATAAGCACCCTGAAGTTTGGAAACCATTACACACTTAATTATACTTGTCCTTATTATTCTTTAGTTACGTCAAATATATCAGTCTTACACTTTTCAAGAGGAGTATCAGCTCTTTGAACAACACATATATCCTTTTCTATGTATGGTTCATGCTTAGCTAAATGCCCTGCACACAGCAGGTGCCAAATGAACCCTTGATATTTACTTACTAAAAATATATTGAAATTTGTACAGCTATTTTGTTACTCCACTAAAACTTACTTGGTGAAAGAAAATAGCAAAAGATTTATCTGTTTCAGCAACATGAAGTACCTTTCAACATGATAATAGCAAATTTTGCAGATCCCCCTTAGGGTTTTAAAATATCACCCTTGTGATCTACTTTGCCTCAAATACCACTTGGGACAGTTCTTCTGTTGGTTCCTGTGTCTAAGCACATGGCTCTTGCTTTTCACATACTGGTTGGAAATGTTGTTTCTATTCCCTCTAAAAGCTTAGGTAAGGGCTAGATCCTGAGTAATAGGTGTGGTAAATCACAAATCACATTAAGCAGGACTGAGTCACTCTTTAAAATTTTCATTTCAGCAGCTTTTTACCTTTTTCAAGTTAAAATAATACTATTACTGAAACAGAAAAAAAATTTATCATGGAACTAATTACCATTAAATAAAGACCACAAACCCAGTATTGATACTGAGAACCTGTGTTTCATTGGGTTATGTTATACCCTACTAAAATAAGCACTGTTATAATTTGTTCTTGCTAAATTAACTTTTACAAATGATCCAGGGAAGCTCACTTTCTCCAAAAACCCTCCACCCAACACATATGTCCAACTCAAGGAAGAGGCATTCTTTATATAGATCCTTTAAATGTGGGTACCACTTATTGGAACACATTTCTAGGAGTGGAGACTTTAATATGCATAACAAATGAGGTAATTTCCCTTTTTACATATATCTTATGTAAAACAAAAAGCCAACCAATCAACACCAACAACAAAATCTACAGTAGTAGGACAGAGCCAGGCCAGAAGTCACTGGTGCTTGGGAGAGATCTGAAGCTTCTCCTGTTTTTGTTTTCTGCACTGTCTTCAAATAGTCTCTTTCACATGGTGGTAGCACAGGTGGATTGGGGGGAAGCTCCTACTTGGAAGCCCATTACCCTGGTTTTCCCATCCTCTAAAGACCTTGGGAAAGTGGACAGTCAAACACTACACTAGTTTTATTTTCTCTTCCCTTTTTCCCTGTCCAGAAGGCTCTGGTATGACCCTTCTTTGCATTTCATAGCCGATTTTGAACAAAGGAAGGTGAAGTGAAAAGAGTAGGTACTTTAGAATTTTGGCTCTCTGATTGAGACTGATTCTAATATAAATAACAAGAGTTTCCCATGTGGTCAAGTCTACCACAATAGAAACTACATTGAAGTAATAAAAGGGTTAATTTGCTGATCATTTTCCTCTGGTGATTACATTTCCCTCTGGCACTTTGAGAAAGGGAACTTTTAATCAAATATTAATTTTTTAGATAAAAATTACTTTAACACATAAAAGAATAGCTAAGGCAGGCAGGTGGAATAAACTTTTAGTTTTTCTAAATGTTTTCTTAAAAGACAGTTTTCTTGAGATATAATTGTTATATAATAAACTGCTCACATTTTAATTATACAATGTATTAAGTTTTGGCATATGGGTACACCATCAAAACAATTACTATAAGCAAAATAATTGTTAAAAACTCACCACCCAAAGAGTTTCAAGATTTTATATTACTTTTACCTGTCTCTGCCCAATTCTTACCCCCACACACATACTTATTTGCTTTCTACCACTATAAATTATAGATTCATTTACATTGTCTAGCATTTTATACAAATGGAATCTTAAACTGTACTTTTTCTCATCTAGCTTTGTTCAATTAACATAATTATTTTGAAATGCATTTACATTTTTGTGTAACTATTGTGTACCAATTGTTTGTTCCCTTTTATTACTGAGTAGTAACTTATTGCATGAATCTATTTGTCCATTTGTTCACGTATTAGTGGACATTTGGGTTATTTCCAGTTTTTAGCTATTGCCAATAGCTAAATAAAGATATAGAAAATGGGTATGGACATGGGCTTTTAATTTTCTTGCGTAAGTAACTAGGAGTGGAAGATCTAAGTCACAGTAAGTGTGTGTTAAGTAGTTTCGTGGAACTGTCAAATTATTTTCCAAAGTGGCTCCACCTGCATTTCACACTTTCACCAGCAATGCATGAGAATTCCAAATGTTCCATGTGCAATGCAGCATTGAGAACAAAAAATAATAGGAAAAGGAGAAAGAGGAGAAAAATAAGAGGAAAAACTGGAGGAGAATAGTGAGGATTTGTAAAAGGGCGGAAGGTAATAAGTAAAGAGTTCTGCATATATGAAGGCTAAAGTGTAATGAAAACTACAAATGTTGTCCAGTAAAATTTTCCTTATATTCAAGAAACAATTTGACATGTTTAGAATGCAGGCGAAAGGAGCACTAGTCTGAAAATCAAAAGATATATTACTGTCTGTTTTTTCACACTAACTGAATGACCTTTATTTGTGTGGGCTTCAGTTTCCATGTCTACAGGAGAAACAGGACTCAGAAGTTCTCTTTCAGCAACAAATTCAGAAATAACTACACTTGGTTTATGCTTTTATCTCTCCTTTTTTCCCAGTATATGTTTAATTTGAGGAGGAAAAAAGAGAGTATCCCAATCTTCCAGAAGGAGGAAACAATAAGTGAAATGACCCTGAGCCATTTAGCAAACCTAGAGAAATAAAATGGCCAGTGCATCTTGATGATGGTGAATGATGATGGTGAGTGACAGGAGTGAATGCGATCTTCTGAGGATTATCAACAATTTTAGATTCTATTTTAAGTGTGATAAGGCATAGACTGTAGAGACAAACTGCTTGGGTTGGAATCCCTGTTCTACCATTTCCTAGCTGTGGGGCGTTGGGCAAAGTATTTACACTTCGTTTCTCTCAGTATTACCATGAGGAAAACAACAGTACTAACCTCATAGTTACTGTAAAGAGTAAATGAGTTTAGGGCTTAGAACTATGGCTGGCACGTGTTAAGAAAGATTTCAGTTAACATCATTACCATTACTGCTCTCTGGCTTCCTGTTGCTGACTCAGGGTAACGCAACCCAACTAAAGCATGGAGTGTGGACATGGAGCTTCTGGGTTCATCTCTGAGCTCATCAGCATGGGCAAGTTGCAGTCTCTCTGTACAAGAAAATGAGTGTTTGGCATGGATGATACTAAAGCTGCCTATAGCTTTGAATCCTCGAAGAAAACACAATAAATTTTTCTGAAAATCACTGCATAAAATTGTAAATCAGATATACATCTGGTAGCTTGAGGGAAAAGTAATGGAAAAATGTGAACTATCACACTCTAGGGTTCTGATCATTTAGTAGAAAGGAAAGAAAAAATAATTGTATCCTCTCTAAAATCACACACTTTAATTTAGTTTCTCCTAAAAGAAAGTTGCTGTCAAGCACCATTACCACTTGTAAGAGAAAGACTTTACTTTTCAGATTCTGAGTCAATTCCATCCCAGACCTAGTCTGGTATTCTAAAAATTGCTGAGACAAGTTTGACTGCTAATCAATAGTTGGAAACAACTTCTCTAAAACCATTAATTGAAACATTCTCTCTAGAGAAGGCCAGAGTAAATTGATTGAAAGGTGAAAAGACTATGTAATAAATAAGAAAAAAAAGTTTTTGTTACCACGGGTATGTTTTGACAGAAACAAATTAAATGATAAACTACATTTCATCCAACTATGATAAATGTATTGTTCTGTTGATTAAAAACAATACATGCAATAATTTTACGATTGCTTTTAAAATTGTATGCAAGAAAATAAGGTTTCTTTATGTGACAAATACTTAGAGTGGGCAGTAGGTTTAAAGGATAAATAAAATGAAACATTTTAACCAAAGAAAATCAAATAATAATAGCTGATATTTATAAGGCTTGCTATGGCACCTTTCTAAATAAGATTAACTCATCTATTTTATCTTCAATATATATCATGGTTCACATTTTATAAACTGAGAAAATGCAAGCCTGAGAATTTAAGTAATGACCATTAAAATACTCTAAAAATTTAGAATATTTTACTTTACCATTAGAGAAAAAAATTCATTGATAAAAGGAAACAATGTGTTTTGTTCTCTAATGGTAAAGTAAAATATTCTAAATTTTTAAAAAGCTAGAGAATACTGGAATGTATTACTAACAGTAACAGTAAGAAAATCATTAGTCTCATTATTTAAAAAATAATAACAATATCATGTTGGTGATACTGAAAAAAAATGGCTTACTTAGCTTTATGGATACCAAAAGTAGAGTGATTATTTTGGGAAGTACTTTCACCAATCATAAAAGCTTTCTGTTACAGCCTGTAGAACCCTTGTCATGTCAGCCTGAGGAACTCACAAGACTGCAGAGACGGTGGACTCGGGCAAGCTAGCCAGTTCCTGGAATCTTTGCAAGTCCGTCTGCCCACTCTTTCAGATAAATGATGTCTTAAAATTATTTTTGATCAATATTTTTACTTCTGCTTTTTAAAAATTCTACAGCTTAGCCATTACTATTTGTATCATTTTATGAAGGTTTTGCTTTATTAACTTATTCATTGAGCAACTTCAGTATTTATAATTCTTCCTTCCATCTTAGATCTTCCTTCTGGGGTGTCCCTCCTTCGGCCTGAAATTCATCTGTTAGAAGTTTCTTGAATGCAACAGTCAAACAAGATGACCAATTGGAGGCATTGTTAGCACGACTCTCCCACTTGGAAAGACAAAATAGTGTCTAGAGATTCATGCTGTGAACTTTGTTCCAAGAAGCAACACAAGAATGTAACAGGAATACTGAAAGAAACCACAGACTCTATAGAAGAAGCGGTGGGCTGCAGCCTACACCATGAGCTAGACAGAGTGTGAGGAGGGATAAACTGCAGAATACACACTGCTACCACAGCACCTAGCAATCCAAGCCATGGGAAAGGCCTTAACCCTACCCAGCACTGGAGCTGGATATAGAGCATGGTGGGGAGTACAGGAGGAGTGGCATCAGGATGTCCCTCCCAGTCTCCAGAGGAAATGGATGGAAGCTATTTCTGATCCTACCTCACAGAAGACCTTGCAGAAGTCGGCCAGTTAACTCAGGTGGTGGTCACAGTAAGAGGTGACAACGTGCTAGCAGCCCTCTCTCTCGGCGCCTCTGCCTCCCCATCCACTATGGCAATGCTTGAGGAGCCCTTCAGCCCGCACTGCACTGTGGGAGCCCCTCTCTGGGCTGCCTTAGGCTGAAGCCGGCTCCCTCCGCTTGCAGGGAAGTGTGGCGGTAGAGGCGCAGGCGGGAACTGGGGCTGTTCGCCACTCTCAGGGGGCAGCACAAGTTCCGGGTGGGCACGGGCGGGGCGTGCCCAGTACTCTGAGTGGCCAGTGGATGCCTCGGGCCCTGGTAGTGAGGAGCTTAGCACTTGGGCCAGCAGCTGCAGAGAATGCACCAGGTCCCCCAGCGCTGCTGGCCCACCCACGCTGGGCTCGGATTCTCGCTGGGCCTCAGCTGCCTACCGGCAGGGCAGAGCTGGGGAACTGCAGCCCACCATGCCAGAGGCTCCGAGCCCCCTCTCCCTGGGCTGCCAGCCTGAGCCTCCCCGAAGGGCACCGCCCCCTGCTCCGCACCACACCCAGTCCCATCTATGGCCAAAGGGCTGAGGAGTGCGGGTACACAAAATGGGACTGAGGGACATCTCTGCCCCAGACCCAGGCCCAGCAGTTCACTAGGGGAAGCCAGCTGGGCTTCTGACTGGGGTGAGGACTTGGAGAACTTCTGTGTCTAGCTGGAGGATTGTATATGCACCAATCAGCACTCTGCGCCTAGCTCGGGGTTTGTGGATGCACCAATCAGCACTCTGTATCTAGCTAATCTGGTGGGGACTTAGAGAACTTTTATGTCTAGCTAGAGGATTGTAATGCACCAATCAGCATTCTTGTGCCTAGCTCAGGGGATTGTAAATGCACCAATCAGCACCCTGTCAAAATGGACCAACCAGCTCTCTGTAAAATGGACCAATCAGCTCCGTAAAATAGACCACTCAGCTCTCTGTAAAATGGACCAATCAGCAGGATGTGGGTGGTGTCAGATAAGGGAATAAAAGCAGGCTGCCTGAGCCAGCAGTGCCAACCTGCTTGGGTCTGGTTCCACGCTGTGGAAACTTTGTTCTTTTGCTCTTCGCAATAAGTCTTGCTGCTGCTAACTCTTTGGGTCTGTGCCACCTTTTTGAGCTATAACACTCACTGCAAAGGTCTGCAGCTTCACTGCTACAGACAGCATAGACCATGAACCCAGACCATGAACCCACCGGGAGGGATGAACAACTCCAGATGTGCCACCTTAAGAGCTGTAACATTCTCTGCGAAGGTCTGCAGCTTCACCCCTGAAGTCAGTGAGACCAGGAACCCACCAAAAGGAGGAAGCTCCAGACACATCTGAACATCTGAAGGAACAAACTCTGGACACCATCTTTAAGAACTCTTAACAATCACCACGAGGGTCCGCGGCTTCATTCTTGAAGTCGGCGAGACCAAGAACCCACAAATTCCTGGCACAACAGGTGGAAAGAACCTCCCAGCTGAGATTCATGATATAATCTCAAGTGGGGATGAACCCCATTGGCCAGAACCAAGGGGTGAGTGGGAAGTGGGATGTAGTCATAGGTGCAGGAGCTGGGTGTCCCTGCTTTGTGGGTAGACGAGGAGGGGCATGGTCTGAAAATTTTGGTTTGTATCTTCGTGGGGATGACTTATGGCCTGGGGCAGTTTTGTGTTCTGAGTGCAGACTGCCTAAAACCTAGCTAGCTGCTGTTCGTGGAACACTGCGGATATGAGACCTGCCTTGCCAAGTGTGTGGGTAGTAGATGGGGCTTACTGAAACCTGCTACTCGCCACTCCTCATACAAACACTTGTGTACAGCAGAGGCAGCTGCACTCCCCCTCTAGAACATCACGGTCAGAGAACTGTCCTCTAATCCCCACTAGGACTGCTGCTTAATCCAACCACCACCTGGCTTTGCCCTTCTACCCACACTGGTAGCTTAAGACAAAGGATTTAAGCTTTTGGCAGCTCTATAGCTTTGCCTATTGCCTGAGACACAAGAGTACCTCCCCTAGGTAACACAGGGCAAATACAAATCCCAGTGTTACCACCACAGCTGGTAGTCTTTTGCAAATGCCACCTTCTAGCTGGAGGCTAACTGACACTGTCCATTACAGAATCTGCAAAATGAATAACAGCACCCAGGAAAGAGAAAACTTGTGCATGACTCCAGCTACCACCATTGCCTACCTCACCCTGGCTAACCAGGAGGCCCTGAGTCTGTCCATGTGACTATTCATTAGTACTAAATGTGACTATTCATTAGTACTAAAACTAGCATTTAAGAAAGCCAACACCTTAAGACTATTCATAACCAAGAAATCTCACAGTCTACATCACTCCCCTGCCACCCACATCAAAGCTGGTGCTGGTACCCACTGCTGGGAGACCTGAGGACAGGTCACACCACTGGATTGCTTGCAGACATTCCCCAGCACCATCCTGGTGTGTGGCAGCCCCACCGGTCAGCTAGAACCAAAGGAACAACAGTGTTCACAGTAACTTGTCCCTCAGGGACTCTGACTCCTGGGGAAAGCAGGAATGCACTAAATTGAGAGGACACCCTGTGGGACAAAAAAATACAGAGACAGCAGGCCTTAAATCACAGAACTTTTCATTTGTAGGAAGTTTCTTTCAGAAGAGGCAGAAGTGCCAGTGCTGGGCTCAGCGGGGCAAGTCTGCAGGTCTAACCCAATAGTCAGACAGCTCTGGTGCTTATGAAGGGTCTTGAAGAAGGGCGCCTCTTCGCTCCCTCACCCACCACTGCAAACATAACTGGGGCTTCTCTCATAGGAGCTCAGCATGGTTGCATCTGTAGATAGCCTCTCTGGAACACTTCAGACTAAATGCATTCCCAAAGGAAAAGTGCCCTCCAGGTTCAGGCTTAAACAAAAGGTAGAGTCAAAAACGCTCTCTACATGGAAAACCAGTACTCTTGTCAATGGCAAGAGATGTCTGTCTGATCTGAATAGTTGGAACACAGAGTCAGAATGGGAGATGGATTACTTTCTTCTGCTCCAGCAGGGGAGCTAAGATGGCTCCCTACCTTCACCCTAAAAAGATCTTAGCAATTTTCACTGAGAGATCCTCTTGCTGCCTCTGTCAAGGCTGGGACCTTTGATCACCATTGGGTATTGCATTTTTCACCTGCTTTAGGCATAGCAAGTTTTTATCCATGGACACCTCCCCTATTGGTCTAAAGCCTGAACTATTCAACCCAATAAATAAAATACTGGGGAAATAAATAAGTGCACATCACTGGGGAATGAGATAAGTTTCAAGGGAACTCTGCCATTCCAACCCCAGAGGAGACAGTGAACCTGCTCACACACTGAGCACATTGCTAGTACAACCAGCATCTGATAAAGCCATCCTACAAAGACTCTCTCCAACCAAGGAACTCATACAGAGTCTTCACACCTGAAAGCACCTAGAGCCCAATTATGTTACAATAAAATATAATTGTAAAGTCGCATCCTCAGGAGAAATAAAAGAAATTTTAAAAGTGAAAACAAAATAAATTCAAAGACAATTAGAAGAAAGAGTTTATCCAAATGAGAAGGAACTGGAAAAATAATTCTGGCAATGTGACAAAACAGGATTCTATAACAACCCCAAAAGGTCTAACTAGCTCTCCAGCAATATATCTAAATCAAAATGAAATCTTTGAAATATCAGATAAAAATTGAAAATGTCGATTATTAAATTTCTCAGGGACTTACAAGAGAAAGCTGAAAACCAACATAAAGAAACTTTAAAAATAATTGAAAATATGAATGAAAATTTTCTAAATAGATACATATTTTAAAGAAAATCATTATACAATGATAAAAAAAATCAGTGCAACAAGAAAATTTTAAATCCTTAGTGTAAATACACCTAACTCTGGGGCTTCTAGATTCATAAAACAATTACTACTACACCTAAAAGAATAGATAGCAACACAATAGTTGGGAACTTCAACACTCCACTGACAGCCCGAGGCAGAAAGTCAACAGAGAAACACTGGACTTAAACTGCACTCTAGAACAAATGGACCTAACAGAGATTTACAGAACATTCTACTCAAAAGCTGCAGAATGTACATTCTTCTCATTAGTACACAGAACATTCTTCAAGATACATCATAAGTAGGTCACAAGACAGTCTCAATACATTTTTAAAAACTGAAATCATATCAACTATCTTCTCAGACTGCAGAGGAATAAAACTAGTCAACTTCAAAACTAATCAACTCCAAAAGGATCCCTCAAAATTGTACAAATACATGGAAATAAAAGAATCAGCTTCTGGATGATTTTTGGGTTAACAATGAAATTAATATGGAAATTTAAAATTTTCAAAATGAATAATAGTAACACAAGTTATGAAAATTCTGGGATAGAGATAAAGCAATGGCAAGAGGAAGGTTTATGGCACTAAATGCCTACATCAAAAAGTCTGGAACATCACAAATGAGTAGCCTGACATCACAACTCAAGGAAATAGAAAACAAGAACAAACAGAACCCAAAGTTTGCAAAAGAAAAAAATAACAAAGATCAGAGCAGAACTAAGTGAAATTGAAACAAAATAATTACAAAAGATCAATGAAATGAAAAATTGGTTACTTAAAAAGATAAACAAAGTCAATAGAACATTAGCTAGATTAATCAAGAAAGGAGAGAAGATTCAAATAAACTCAACTAGAAATGAAAATGGATACATTACAACTGACACCACAGAAATACAAAAGTTTATAGGACTACTATGGACACATAGATACACATGAAGAAGAAAATCTAGAGGAAATGGATAAATTCCTGGAAACATAAAACCCTCCTAGCTCAAGAAATAGAAACCCTGAACAGAGCAATAACAAGCAATGAGATTGAATCCGTAATAAAAAAAATTCTGAGCAAAGACAAAAGCTCAGGGCCAGATGAATTTATAGCAAAATTCTGCCAGACTTTTAAAGAATGGGTACCAATCCTACTGAAACATTTCTAAAAGACTGAGAAAGAAGGAACCCTCTCTAACTCATGATATGAAGCCAGTATTACCCTGATACCAAACCCAGAAAAAGACATAACAACAAAAAGAAAACCACAAGCCAATATCCCTGATGAACATAGATGTAAAATTTCAACAAAATACTATCAAAGAATTCACCATGATCAAGTGGATTTTATCCCAGGAATTCAGGGATGGTTCAACATATGCAAGGCAAGAAATATGATTTGCCAAGTAAACAGAATTAAAACAAAATCATATGATCATCTCAATAGATACATCAAAAACATTTGATAAAATCTAGCATCCCTTATGATAAAAACTCTCAACAAACTAGGCATAGGAGTAACATACCTTAAAATAAGAAAAGCCATCTATGACAAGCCCACAGGTAGTATCATACCGAATGGGGAAAAGTTGAGAGCATCTCTGCTAAGAACTAGAACAAGACAAGGATGCCCACTTTCACCACTTCTATTCAACATAGTATTGGAAGTCCTAGCCAGAACAATCAGGCATGAGAAAGAAATAATGTGCATTCAAATTGGAAAAGAAGGAGTCATACTCTTTCTGTTTGCCACTGATATAATAATATGCCTAGAAAACTCTAAAGACTCCTCTAAAAGACTTCTAGATTTGATAAATGAATTCAGTAAAATCTTAGGTTGCAAAATCAATGTACACAAACCAGTAGCACTGCTATATACCTACAATGATCAAGCTGAGAAACAAATCAATAATTCAATCCCTTTTACAAAAGCTGCAAACAAACAAACAAAAAAAAGCACAACAATAAAAAAAAAAAAATCCTAGGAATATACTTAACCAAGAACCAAGGAGATTAAAGATATCTACAAGGAGAAATACAAAGCACTGCTAAAAAACAAAAAAAAAAAAACAAAAACAAAAAATGACATCGCATCAAATAACGGAAATACATCCCATTCTCATAGATTGGAAAATTCAATATTATGAAAATGGTCATACTGCCCAAAGCAATTTACAGACTCAATGCAATTCCCATCAAAATACCAATATAATTTTTCACAGAATTAGAAAAAAATCCTAAAATTCATATGGATCCAAAAAAGAGCCTGACTAGCTAAAGCAATTCTAACCAAAAAAGAACAGACCTGGAGACATCACATTACATAATTTCAAATTATATTACAAGGCTATAGTAACCAAAACAGCATGGTTCTGGTAGAAAAACAGGTACATAAACCACTGGAACAGAATAGAGAACCCAGAAATAAAGCCAAATATTTACAACCAACGAATCTTTGACAAAGTGTACAAGAAATATTTTGAAAAGGACGCCTTCTTCAATAAATAGTGCTGGGTAAACTGAATAGCCACATGTAGGAGAATGAAACTGAATCTCTCTCTTTTGAGATACAAAAATCAACTCCAGATAGATTAAAGACTTAAATTTGAAGCCATAAGTAATCTAGACGAAAACTTAGGAAAAATTCTTCTGGACATTGGCCTAGGCAAAGAATTTATGACTAAGACTCCAAAAGCAAATGCAAAGAAAACAAAAATAAATAAATAGGACCCAATTAAACTAAAATGCTTCTGCACAACAAAAAAATAATCATCAGAGTAAACAGACAACCCACAGAATGAAAGAAAATATTTGTAAACTGTGCATCTGAAGAAGGACTAATATCCAGAGTCTACAAGGAACTCAAACAAATCAGCAAAAAAAAAAAAAAAAACAAAAAAAAAAAAAAACAAATCATCCCATCAAAAGTGAGCAAATTCCTTAAATAGACACTTCTCAAAAGAAGACATAAAAATGGCCAGTAAACATATGAAAAAAATGCTAATCAATATTGCTCATTACTCAACATTACTAATCATCAGGGAAATACTAATTAAAATCACAATAAGATATCAACTTACCCCAGCCAGAATGGCCTATTAAAAAATCAAAAATCAATAGACGTTGGCATGGATGTGGTAAAAAGGTAACACTTTTACACTGCTGGTGGGAATGTAAACTAGTACAACCTCTATGGAAAACAGTATGGAGATTTCTCAAAGAACTAAAAGTAGATCTACCATATGATCCAGCAAAACCTACTACTGGATATCTGCCCAAAGGAAAAGAGGTCATTATATCAAAAAGACATCTGCACATGTATGTTTGTTACAGCAAAATTCACAGTGCAAGCATAGGGAACTCACCTAAGTGCCCATCAACCAATGAGTGGATAAAGAAAATGTGGTGCACTTCGGAAGGCTACGCAGCCATAAGAAAGAATGAAATAATGATTTTTGCAGCAACTTGGATGGAGCTGGAGGCCATTATACTAACTGATGTTACTCAGGAATTGAAAACCAAATACCCTATGTTTTCATTTATGAGTGGGAGCTAAGCTATGGTTACTCAAAAGCATACAAAATGATATACGGATATTGGAGATTCAGAAAAGGGAAGGATGGGAGGTGAGTGAGGGAGTAAAAAAAAAACCTACTTATTGGGTACAATGTACACTACTCAGTTGATAGGTGCACTAAAATCGCAGGCTTCACTGCTATAAAATTCATCCATGTAACCAAAAATACTTATACTCCCAAACTTATTGAAATTGTATATATATAAATTGTATGCAGTTGTATAATGAAAGTATACTATCTCAAGATGTCCTTAAATTTGGAATATTAATATTTGGAATTCATGTTTGGAATGTTCATTTGACATATTACTAGTACCTCTTCCCTAGAAAAATATTTATTGACAACCTAGCCCCTCTGTTCAGTGATGAGTCTCAATCCTCCCCCAGGTGGTGGATAACTAGAATCCTCAGTAGCCCATGAGAATCCCAAATAGCCCTCAGTAGCCATGTCCCATGGAAATCCAGGATAGCCTGTGCAAAGCCTCTGAGGTAGAAACAATTTATCATGCTTTAGAAACAATAAATATCATTGTACATGCTGCAGCAGAGTGAATGGGAGGAAGTTCAGTATGACACTGAAAGAACAAGCATATGTTTTGTTGAGTCCTCCAAGAAGCAGATGCTAAGATGGAATTAAAGGTGCAAGCAAGAGATTTATTGGGGAAACAGCAATGAAAGATAAAGGAGAGGAGCAGAAGTAATCAGGAAGAAACCTCAGACTATATCTGATATTACATGAGCCTATGATATCTGTGGAGGGGTCTGGAGAAAAAAAGTGAATTGTTCAGGAGCAGAAGTAATCAGGAAGAAACTTCAGACTACATTTGATGTTACATGAGCCTATGATATCTGTGCTGTGAAGGGCGCTGGAGGAAAAAGTTGAATTGTTCATGAAGCAGGTCTAAGGAGTTTTCAGGTCAGGTTGATGCGAATGTCCTCCAGCCAAAGTTGCCCACAGAGAAATCCCTCATTTCATGGGCAGCCAGATTTGAATGAACAGTTTAGTATGGCTCAGTTATTGCCTCTGGGCCCAATTTACGCAGAAAGCATGGGACTCAGCTGAAAGCCTGGTGGTAGATCCAGAGCAGCCAACAGTAGAGGGTTGCTCCCACCAAATTCACTCATCCCAACAAGACAAGATCTGAAGTGTGCATTTTCATGACCACTATAGCCCACTTTCTTAACCGTAGTATAATCCGGGTATATAGGTGCTCATAGGGGTTTTTTGAAAGCTGTATGAAGAATGATCGCCAATGCTAACAGACTTAAAGAAAGGAGTAGTGATTTTCTGCATAGGGTCTTCTTTATTTCAGAGTCCTTAAGGTTTCCCCTTCAGATATTTTCTGGGTATATATGGAGAGCTTCAACAACTTTTAGGGAATTAAATTATTTCTCTCAGTTTTATAGGTTACTTAGAGCTGAGAGTAGTGAGAGTTGTTTTGGCCGACTAATTCACAGTAGGGTATGACATAAGAGAGGAGCTTTCGTTAATATTACAAATAATCAGTAAACATTAAGTAGCAGTTTTAAGACTTCCTAAAACTGTCTTCACCCATTGTTGCCAGGTGGCTGACCTAAAGGAAGAAATAAGGGGGAAACTGGCTTAAAATTACCTCATCTATTAAAAAGAGTTCTAAATCGGGGCCCAGTTTTTATTCTTTTAGTTAGTTCATGTTCTATTTTAGATTATTTATGACTGGGTTTTTAATTGGACAAAGTTAAAAGAAAGGTTTTCGGAGACATGTGGGAAGATTATAGAGATTTATAAACCAAGTGCAGTTGCAAAGCAATCTACAATTGCTGCAAAGAACAATATCATTAAAAAATTTTGATAACAGAAAACCCTCCTACACTCAGAAGCTTAGTTTTTTTCCTCAGAAGATTATATGAAATGTCATAAACTCAGTCATGAATAAAATTAAAGTTATATTATCAGGCTGAAACTATTTCCATATCTTCCATCACAGAAATTTATGGAAATGTCCTGCATTTTGTAATACAAAATATTTTATTTAACCCACATATAGACATACCTGAGAAATATCTGTGATGCAACAGGCAGAGTTGTCTAGAAGTAATGTAAGGAGCTTACTCTGGGTAGCATGAACCAAGAGAAGCTGCAAGTAGTATAAAAGACTACGGACACATGGAGAGATATCCTCAGTATCTCCAGGAGGAGGGGAGCTAGACAGCTCAGTAGAAAAGCTAGCACTCCAAATCAAAACAGCCTGACAACAAATAGGTTATATATTCTCTCACTGACAAGGCTGCTTTCCCGTGGATGTCTCTTATAGATGAAAACCCATGAAAACTTCCCTGTCTGACAGCTTTGAAAAGAGTAGTGATTCTCTGAGCATGGAGTTTAAGATCTGAAATGGAGAGACTGCCTCCTCAAGTGGGTCCCTGACCCCTCCCAGTAGGGGCCGACTGACATCTTATACAGCTGGGTGCCCCTCTGAGACGAAGCTTCCAGAGGGAGGATCAGGCAACAACATCTGCTGTTCCACAATTTTTGCTGTTTTGCAGCCTCTGATGGTGATACCCAGGCAAACAGGGTCTGGAGTGGACCTCCAGCAAACTCCAACAGACCTGCAGGTGAGGTCCTGACTGTTAAAAGGAAAACTAACAAACAAACAGAAAGGACATCCACACCAAAACCCCATCTGTATGACACCATCATCAAAGGCCAAAGATAGATAAAAACCACAAAGATGGGGAGAAACCAGAGCAGAAAAGCTGAAAATTCTAAAAGTCAGAGCAACTCTTCTCCTCCAAAGGGACGCAGCTCCTCGCCAGCAACAGAACGAAGCTGGATAGAGAATGACTTTGACGAGTTGAGAGAAGAAGGCTTCAGACTATCAGTAATAACGAACTTCTCCAAGCTAAAGGAGGATGATCAAACCCATTGCAAAGAAGGTAAAAACCTTGAAAAAAGATTAGACGAATGGCTGACTAGAATAAACAATGTAGAGAAGTCCTTAAATGACCTGATGGAGCTGAAAACCATGACATGAGAACTATGTGACACATGCACAAGCTTCAGAAGCTGATTCGATCAAGTGGAAGAAAGGGTATCAGTGATTGAAGATAAAATGAATGACATGAAGTGAGAAGAGAAGTTTAGAGAAAAAAGAGTAAAAGAAATGAACAAAGCCTCCAACAAATATGGGACTATGTGAAAAGACCAAATCTATGTGTGATTGGTGTACCTGAAAGTGACGGGGAGAATGGAACCAAGTTGGAAAACACTCCTTCAAGATACTACCCAGGAGAACTTCCCTAATGAGGCAAGGCAGGCCAACATTCAAATTCAGGAAATACAGAGAACATCACAAAGATGCTCCTCGAGAAAAGCAACTCCAAGACACATAATTGTCAGATTCACCAAAGTGATAAAGAAGGAAAAAATATTAAAGGCAGCCAGAGAGAAAGGTCAGGTTATCCACAAAGGGAAGCCCATCAGACTAACAGCAGATCTCTCGGCAGAAACTCTACAAGCCAGAAGAGAGTGGGGGCCAATATTCAACATTCTTAAAGAATTTTAAACCCAGAATTTCATATCCAGCCAAACTAAGTTTCATAAGTGAAGGAGAAATAAAATCCTTTACAGATAAGCAAATG
>NW_016809446.1:1576955-1577654 GCF_001698545.2 Rhinopithecus bieti
ACCATAAAACCCCAGGAGAAAACCTAGGCAATACCATTCAGGCCATAGGCATGGGCAAGGACTTCTTGACTAAAACACTAAAAGCAATGACAACAAAAGCCAAAACTACAAATGGGATCTAATTAAACTAAAGAGATTCTGCATAGTGAAAGAAACTACCACGAGAGCGAACAGGCAACCCACTGAATGGGAGAAAATTTTTTCCATCTACTCATCTGACAAAGGGCTATTATCCAGAATCTACAAAGAACTTCAACAAATTTACAGGAAAAAAACAGACAACCCCATCAAAAAGTGGGCAAAGGATATGAACAGACACTTCTCAAAAGAAGACATTTATGCAGCCAACAGACACATGAAAAAATGCTCATCATCACTGGCTATCAGATAAATGCAAATCAAAACCACAATGAGATAACATCTCACACCAGTTAGAATGGCAATCACTAAAAAGTCAGGAAGTAATAGGTGCTAGAGAGGATGTGGAGAAATAGAAACACTTGAGAAATAGCTCCAATCTCCAGGTCCCAGCACGAGCGACACAAAAGACGGGTGATTTCTGCATTTTCAACTGAGGTACTGGGTTCATCTCACTAAGGAGTGCCAGACAATCGGAGCTGGTCAGTTGCTGCAGCCCGATCAGCGAGAGCGGAAGCAGGGCAAGGCATCGCCTCACCTGGGAAGCACAAGGGGAAGGGA
>NW_016809446.1:1578379-1584490 GCF_001698545.2 Rhinopithecus bieti
AGTTGATGGGTGCAGCACACCAACATGGCACAAGTATACATATGTAAGAAACCTGCACGTTGTGCACATGTACCCTAGAACTTAAAATATAATAGTAAAAAAAAAAAAGAAAAAAGAAAACAAAAGAAATAGGAACACTTTTACACTGTTGGTGGGACTGTAAACTAGTTCACCCATTGTGGAAGACAGTGTGGCGTTTCCTCAAGGATCTAGAGCTAGAAATACCATTTGACCCAGCCATCCCATTACTGGGTATATACCGAAAGGATTATAAATCATGCTGCTACAAAGACACATGCACATTGTGTTTATTGCGGCACTATTCACAATAGCAAAGACTTGGAACCAACCCAAATATCCATCAATGATAGACTGAATTAAGAAAATTTGGCACATATACACCATGGAATACTATGCAGCCATAAAAAAGGATGAGTTCATGTTCTTCATAGGGACATGCATGAGGCTAGAAACCATCATTCTGAGCAAACTATCACAAGGACAGAAAACCAAACACCACATGTTCTCACTCATAGGTGGGAATTGAACAATGAGAACACCTGGACACAGGGTGGGGAACATCACACACTGGGCCTGTCATGGGGTGGGTGCAGTGGGGGAGGGATAGCATTAGGAGATATACCTAATGTAAATGATGAGTTAATGGGTGCAGCACACCAACATGGCACATGTATACATATGTAACAAACCTGCACGTTGTGCACATGTACCCTGGAACTTAAAGTATAGTTTAAAAAAAATTTAGGGCAAGTCTGCAGTGCAAAGTGAAAGCAAGTTTATTAAGAATAAAAAAAAAAAAAAAAAGAAAAAGAAAACCCACAGTGTGGAGGGGTCCCTCAAGCTGAAATGGGACCCAGCAGTGCCCTGGCTCTCGCATGGGTCTCTGTGGAGTAATGAGAGAAGATGGGAACCTGTGCCTTCACATCTCTAATGCTGACCCTGGTCTTACAAGTTTTCCTTTTTTTGATAAAGCATATTCTTAACCCATCCCAATGGGACAATGTCATACAATTAGTTGTGAACCCTAGTACACAACAGGAGACACCCAGATGGCACTCTTTTGGATGTGATAGTTTGTTTTTCTCTCTCTCTTTTTGAAAAAAATCAATAAACTACTTTCAATGAAACAAATCTGAAATGCCTTCTTCACATTTCTTTATTATATTGCCATGCTTAATTAAAATTGTGTCATCATTCTTATACTTGTATACTGATCACAGATTCTCAACTAAGACATACATTCTACCAAAATAAGAAAAATATAATAAATAGCTTGTTTCTGGATTATTTCTTCCATAACAAGATTTTCTCTGTCTTTTGTACTTGAGTAGTCTTGGTATTCAAAATATTTTATTCTCAAGTTTTACAATTATAGACCTAATAGCAGAATTTAATTTAGCTCAGTTAATTCAGTTTTCATCCCAAACATTGGTTAATTTAAACATTAATTTTCAAAAATAGCTAGGGAAGCAAGTTTGCTTAACAAAATTATACATGGTACTACAAAGTCAGCATACAAGACTTTTGAGCTATTAATTACCTTTTATTATCATCTTTATTATCAACATTGGACGATTAGCTGCATTATAAGCTTACATTATAGTCAGGTATACCTAGAATTTATTAATGTAATTTTAGGTTGGTGGAATAGGGCTACAGTCCTGACTCCTGGTTGGGACGAAGCTGTGCTTAGAATCCTCAGTCTCCAAGGTAAACAGCAGCAGAATTCATTGTATCACACAAGAGATTTGGTGAGTGTCATGGAAGCAACAACATTGTCACTTATAACTTATAGTGTTGCACAAGACACTTGGAGAATTAATTTATTCTGATCTGTATCCTACTATTTCTTTTCTAGGAAGTCTTATCTAGTTCACTCCAGGTTTTTTCTTCCTTTGTGGTCCTACTGATGCTTGCCCATGACTATCTTGTACAATACTTTCCAGTCGTGGTTGAAGACAATGTTACAGGACCACCATATGCCTGCTGTGCAGTAACATACCAACATACCAAGGCAGCAGGGTTTGAAACAAAGAAAGAGTTAATGATCACAGGGCAGCTGAGCAAGGAGATGGGAGGGATTCTCAAATCTATCTCCCTGAAGAGTTCTGGGCTAGGGATTTTAAGGGGATAGTGCAGGGTGACAGGCTGGAAAATTGGGGTCATTGATTAGTCAGGGTAAGGAAGATATCCTAGGGATGAGGAAACTGCATTCAGCTTCTCATGGGGTTCTTCGGATCAGTTTATTCCAGCAGTTTTACTGGTATGCAGGACCACAAAGAATAGTTCAAATGGAAAAGAGTTTATAATGTTAAAGTTGTCACTCACAGAGTAGTTAATGGGAAATATATATTTGGTGACAGAGTCTCACTCTGTCTCCCAGGCTGGAGTGCTGTGGCATGATCTCAGCTTACTGCAACTTCCGCCTCCTGGGTTCAAGTGATTCTCCTGCTTCAGCCTCCTAAGTAGCTGGGATTGCAGGCATGTACCACCATGCCCAGCTAATTTTTATATTTTTAATAGAGGTGGGGTTTCACCATGTTGGTCAGGCTGGTCTCGAACTCCTGACCTTGTGATCCTCCCTCCTTGACCTCCCAAAGTGCTGGGATTACAGGCATGAGCCACCGCGCCCGGTCAGGGAACTATAATCTTTTAACAGGTCTGCATGATTCCAGGGCAATAGGTGCCAAACAACTATCAGTAAGCAGATCAGAGAGCAAACTGACCCCATGATTACTGCTGTGCTTCAGGCTTGATTTATTTTCATTTCTCCCACTCCCTTCTTCTTGATAAATTTTATGAAGTTTACAAGGATGGTTTCAACTTCATTCTGTGTCTGAGACCAAAGATGTGAAATCATGCTGGACTTCTTTTTCTCTCATAGCCTACAGCCACTCTGTCATCAAATCATTTTGGCTGTACCTTCAAAATATATCCAGAATCTGAACACTTCCCACAACCCACCCCCTATCACTTTGGCTCACTACCTCTCTTGCCTGGATTACTGCAAAAATTTTCATGAATGTTCTTCTTATTTCTACCTTGGCCTCCAATAACTCATTCTTTTTAAACATAAGTCAGATCATATCATTTATTTGTTCAGAACTCTACAATGATTTCCAGTTTCACCAAGAACGAAAACCAAGTATACACGATATATGTGTTCTCGTCCATTTTCTCTGACCTAACCCCTTCCGTTCTCCCTGGTATCCATTTTGCAAAAGCCTCCTTGCTGTTCCTTAAGTAACTAAGGCATGCCCCTACCTTTGGTCCTTTGCCTTAGCTACTACATCTTCCTAGAATACTCCTCCCCCAGACGTCCACATGGCTAACACTCACACATTATTCAAGTCTTCATTCAAATGCTATCTTCTCTATTAGATACACCCTATTTTACTTAAAATTAAATTCTCAACCTCCATGGTACTCTGATCCCTTTTACATGGCTCTACTTTCTCATTTTTCTCATAGGACTTAAAAAAAAAAATGCAAAAATACGAATGCATTACATTTCTTGTTTATAGCCTGTCTTCCTGTCCTTTCCAGCCACTTCAAATGTTATATCCACAAGGGTAGGGAGACCCATGGGTTTTATTCACTGGTACATATGGGATCCCCCAAAATATTTGTTAGATTGAATGAAATTCAAAGTAAGTTTGACTTAATCTCATCCTAGGCTGCAAGTGAAAAGATTGCAACCATAATAAATAGCACAAAGTTGGTAAACCCTAGTTTACCTTGAAAATATATTATCTCTAATATGCATGTGTATATGAATGATGTGTAAGTATTGACATAAATGTTATATGTAACTATGTATACAGAGTGTGTATATATATATTTCTATTTACGTAAATCAACCTAGTGTTAGTGGTAAAAGCAAAGAAGAACTTTATGACAAATTTTAGAGACATAATTAGTGAATTTTTAAAATCGTATAAATTCTTGTTGATATATCTATCAAGAATGATGGGCATTACTAATGACAAAAGGGAATTTTTAAATAACTAATAACTATTTCTAAATATACTTTAATTTTAAGTCAGTAATACTTTTGCATGTTTTAAAATCAAAACTATAAACAAAGCCATACTTTGATAAGTCTCAACTCAACCCCTTCATGTTCCAGTCACCTCTATATATTTTACACTATTTATAAATGTATTTGTTTCTTATATATCTTCTAATATTTCTTTACATCATTTATAAGCAGACAAAAATATAGATTCTTAATTGTTCCTTTTTTACATACACAGTGTTTTGCAATCTGTTTTTCTCATTAAACAATATATTCTGAATTTCTGTATATTAGTACATAAAATACCCTAAAATACCCTAACTGCATAATATAGCATGCAGACTATACCACAGTTATATTAAACAGTCTGCTACACTGAAGTGCAGTTCCTGCCAAGGCAAAATACCATTCACCCTTTAAGTGACTGATTTTGACTGTTAAGTCAATGAACATGAAAGCAAAAATCATGGAAATCAGAAATTTACTCATTATCGTACATTTTTTCCTGGGTTATGTATAAAGTTATACGTAGTTTTTGCATTATTCAAGACTATGCAAGTAAAATAAGTATGACAACTATGCACAACATGTATTACACTTTCCTGGGAAGGTTTCTGTTCTAAGTAGGTGACTTATATTGTGTGATTATAAATTGAACATTGATCTACTAGTTACTAAAGCTCTTGGCTTTCATATTTTCCTTCTCAGTTTTGAAATGTTTGTAATATCTTGGTTACATTGTTTAGGGGAAGTAGAGCAGATGTATCGATTACTCTATTGACATTTTAACATGCTAATAGTATCCTTAAAATTACTGGGGTTCAATTATATAATTCTATCATTCCAAAACAATTGTTTTTAGAAGAGAGAACTAGCTATACCTTAAAACATGGGAAAATTGATTTTTTGTGTGTTATTTGTCAAAGTTTCACATTTTCCTTTGGTAGAAGAGAGACAACTAAGATTTTAGAGTTTTTAAGAAAACACTACCGATTCTTGCTTTTCTTTAATTCTTCAGCCACCCTGGCTGAAATTATTTTGATGAACACTGTGTTTAACAATGCAGTCCAGAATATACCTTCATTCACATTTTCACAAAAGACTATTTGACCCACTATAAGAAGTGCAAATGTGAATGTCATGGTCAGGCATGGTGGCTCATGCGTGTAATCCCAGTACTTTGGGAGGCCAAGGTGGTGGATCACTTGAGGTGAGGAGTTCAAAACCAGCCTGGCCAACATGGCAAAACCCTGTCTCTACTAAAAATACAAAAAAATTAGCCGGGCTTGGTGGTGGACGCCTGTGATCCCAGCTTCTCTGGAGGCTTAGGCAGGAGAATCACTTGAACCCAGGAGGAGGAGGTTGCAGTGAGCTGAGATCATGCCACTGCACTCCAACCTGGGCAATAGAGTGAGACACCATCTCAAAAAAAAAAAAAATGAATGTCAGAATGTTAATAAAGGTTTAAACTAGGATGGTGGTGGACAAATGGCACAGTAGTCTCACTAGTACACAGAGGTTCCTACTATGAGAGAGAAAAAAAAAAGATGCATACTTTTCGAGAGGGCTCATGGAGCTTCTCCCAGGGAGACAACACACTGTGTTGTCTCAAATCACCAGCAGATAGAAGTATGTGGCACACAAGAAGGACATGGCCCTGACTTCCATGCAGACGTGCTCCAGGAATTTTAGAGCTTGAATTTTTATTACCGTATTTTACAACTGCAGGTTCGTCATTCCTGCTTTTTGCTGGAAAGAAAAGAAAAGAAAAGAAAGAGGAAGGAAGGAAGGAAGGAAGGAAGGAAGGAAGGAAGGAAGGGGAAAGAAAGATCCTACAGCCATTAAAATTAATGACGATGCTTTTTTTGTAACAATATAAAATAATTTCAAATGCTAAGTTAAAAAAACACAAAGTACAAAACCATGTAAAGAGTATGTTACCATTTGTATGAAAAGACTGTCTGCTTACATGTTTGTTGGCATATACATAAACTAGTTCTGGAAGCATGTTTACAAAACTCATAGCATTGTTTCCTTACAAAGAGAGAAGCCTGCTTGGCATAAGCCTTATT
>NW_016809446.1:1586204-1605403 GCF_001698545.2 Rhinopithecus bieti
GGAGGGAGGGAGGGAGGGAGGGAGGGAGGAAAGAGTAGTGCAAAATTTACGGAGCTTTTCTCCCCTGCATTCATCAGATTCTCCATAATAGATCCTGTTTAAAAGATGGTAGGGGGTTGACAATATGACAGTTTATGCTTCTGCTTTTGTAAGAAAAAGAAAAAAGAAAAAAATCCAAAATTACCCATTTTCGAAGCTTATTCATCTAACCTAAACCTACTGTGATCAGATTACATTCCTGAAAGGATTTTAGAGTTGGAAGCACTTCATTTGTATTTTCAGTAGGGTTTAAATTATCTTCCCTAATTGGTTCCAGCCTGCCTGTTTCTAAAGCACCAAGATACAGAGAAAATTTTAATGTCAACCGGAAATTCAGGTCAGAAGAATCTGGGTTTACGTGTAAGACATATATGGTAACATCACCACTTAGAAATTCTGAATGCTAACTCCCTCTCTCTTAGCTTTTATAAGTCTAAGCTGTAAGTCAGATTACATCTACCAAAGTTATCAACAACTCTCCAACTACAGAAGATTGAATTTTGTGAGATATTAAATCAGTAAAATTTGAAATATAGCCATATATGTAGCAGCAAATTTATATTTGTATGCAAAAGCCAAAATAAAATAAATTCCGTTCTTTAATTTGTCCCTAAATAATATAGGGCACAACAAATTTTAATCTGAGTTTGGCTAGAAGGAATTGAAGTATTTAGAAGAATAGCATGACCTAACACATCAATTTTTACAATAAATTCAACTGTTGCAGGAGTGATATTAAACAGCCGTTAGAGACTTAGAACACTATGTACCTAATAGAAGAAAATAAACTCATAAATCAAATCAGAATAAAAAACTCATAAATCAAAATCCCCTAAGAGCCCCAAAGTTATTTTCTAATCTTTATTCCTGCAAAGTGGCATCCTATTCTGATTTTGTAAAGAGACATACAATAACAGGATGAGTGAAGTTGTACTTATGTGTACAGAGGGAATTTTTATTGAGATGCTGCTTTGTTATGAAATTATTTATTTTATAAATAAAATTATTATATAAAAATGACTAAATCTGGCAACATTTGTTAAACAAAACTATGTGTTTAAAAAACACACAGAAGGAACTGCACTGGAGACATGAGATAATATTTTACTCAGCTCTAGGATTTGATGATTATAAAATATGTGTAATTGCAAATATCAATACCACCTCCATGAACAACTATACAATTATGACTAAATTGAGAACTTTTATTATTAGCATTGTTTCATTTTTTTTAATTTAACAATGTTGGTGAAGATGATGGTAATGGTGATTGAATAGTGGAATAATATGTGGTATTCTTTAAAAAATATTAAACAGTGAGGCCGGGCGTGGTGGCTCACACCTGTAATGCCAGTACTTTGGGAGGCCAAGGAGGGTGGGTCACGAGGTCAGGAGATCGAGACCAGCCTGACCAACATGGTGAAACCCTGTCTTACCTAAAAATACGAAAATTAGCCAGGTATGGTGGCAGGTGCCTGTAGTCCCAGCTACTCAGGAGGCTAAGGCAGGAGAATCGCTTGAACCCAGGAGGTGGAGGTTGCAGTGAGCCGAGCCGAGATTGCACCACTGTACTCCAGCCTGGGTGACAGAGTGAGACATCGTCTCAAAAAAAAAAAAAATTAAACACTAAGTTTTCTTATTTTGTTAATTGAAAATATTGACCAAACCACTAAAGATGAATGCCAAAATATCATAAGTGTTGCCCAAATGGCAGACACAAAGTAGAGCTAACCTTGGGTGCTCTCATCACCTTCTGTCAGCACAAACAAAATGTTTGAATGTCCACCTTGTGCTGAATGTCCACCTTTGCTAAGGGAGGAAGTAAGTCAAGTAATCTCACTGAGGGTTTTGACATCTGCCTGCTAGAAATAAAAATATCTGTATGGCGTTTTCAAAAAATAACACAAAATGAAGAAAAAAGGTCCATGTGTTAATTGTCACTAACATCATTCCAAATGCTATTCTACTAAAATTGAGATCTTTTTAAAACTAAAATATCAGACTTTTTTTTTTTTTTGCACTTGCAAAACCAAAGTTAATATGGTAACATCTGTAAAGGCAGTAACTTCAAGATTTTCTTTGATAGTTGAAGACTAGCCTTGACGTTTCTTTTTTTTTTTTTTTTTTTTTTTTTTTGAGATGGAGTTTTGCTCGTTGCCCAGGCTGAAGTGCAGTGGCACAATCTCCACTCACTGCAACCTCCACCTCCCAGGTTCGAGCAATTCTCCAGCCCCAGCCTCCCAAGTAGCTGGGATTACAGGCGCCCACCACCATGCCCAGCTAATTTTTTGTATTTTCAGTAGAGACAGGGTTTTGCCATGTTGGGCAGGCTGGTCTCGAACTTCTGACCTGAGGTGATCCACCCACCTCAGCCTTCCAGAGTGCTGGGATTATGGGTGTGAGCCACTGCACCCGGCCTAGGTTTCTTTGTTGTTTGTTTTAAATAATTATACAGGAAATTACAAAGGTAGTACAGAGGTCCTCTGTACTTTTAAGCCAGTTTCCACCATTGCTTGCATCATTCAGTAAATGAGACCAATTACTTGATAAAATATCAAAGCTAGGAATTTGGTATCAGTACAAGGCATGTGTATAGTTTTATGTCATTTTATTCCAGTAGATTTGTGGATCTACTATCAAAATCAAGATACAGAATTAGCATCAGAAAGATCTCTCTTATTCTAATCCTTTATAGTCATATCTACCTGCATCCACCATCCATAATCACTGGCACACACTATTCTGTTTTCTATCTCTATAATTTTGTCATTTGCAGAATATTGTATGGATTCATACAGTGTGTGACCTTTAAAATTGGTTTTAGTCACTTGGCTTACCACCCATGAGATCTTTTATGGGCTGAATTGCGCTTCCTCAAAACTCTTATGTTGAAGTCCTATGTCTTCAGTACTTCAGAGAGTGACTGTATTTGGAGATGGGGCTTTCAAAGAAGTGATTAAGTTAAAATGTGGCTATTAAGGTGGACACTGACCCAACCTCACTAGTATTGTTAAAGAAGAACTTTGGACATCTAAGGAGATACCAGGGATGCACAGGCACTCAGGAGAGATCTTGTGAGGATACAATGAAAGGACAGCTATCAGCAAGCCAAGGATAGAGGCCTTAAAACAATCCAAACCTGCCCACACCTTCATCTTGCACTTCTAGCCTCCAAATCTGGAAGAAAGTAAATTTCTGTTGTTTAAGTCACACAGATTGGTATTTTGTCATGGCAGCCCTAGCAAACTAATATAAGATCCATCCAATTCGGTGTATCAATCAAGAGTTCCTTCCTTTATATTGCTGAGTAGTATTTCAGGGTATGTTTGTTTCTATTGCATTTTATGTAACCATTTACCTATGAGGAACATTTTGGTTGTTTCCAGTTTGGGGTTTATTGCAAATAAAGTTGCCATAAGCAATCATGCATGGGTTTTTGTGTGGACCTAAGTTTTTATTCTGGAGGGATAAATGCTGAGAACTGAAATTTCTGGGCTGCAAGGTAAGTTTATGTTTAGTTTTTAAAGAAACTACCAAACTATTTTCTAGAGTGACTAAATTGTCGTATTTTCTCACCAGCAATACATGTGTATCCAGGTTCTCCACATTCATGGCAGAATTTAGTGTCACCATGAATTTGTTTTTACTTTTCTAACAGATGTATAGTGATATCTCATTGTGGTCTTCATTTGCATTTCCCTAATGGGTACTCATGAATATCTTTTCACGTGGCAATTTGCCATCTATGTGTCTTCTTTGGTGAAGGGTCTCTTTACATTTTTCCCATTTTGCAATTATATGGTTTGGTGTTTAATGTTGAATCTTGGAAGGTATTTATATATTCTATAGATGAGTATTTTATAAGATATGTGGTTTGTAAATATTTTCAGTTGGTAGCTTGTCTTTTCTTCCTCTTGAGATGATACATAATTTTTAATTTTGATGAAATTCAATATATTTTTTTCAGGTTGTTTGTATGAGTTATTTATTGAAAATTAGACATTTAGGGGATTATATTATAATTATCTGGACCTTATTTATATCTTATAGTTCATAGCCAAGGTCTCCTCTGACAGCATGCCTGCGGGGAAAAGAGAGACACCTTCTCATTGTTGCCACGTAAGTTTAGAAAACTCCCAGGTTTTCCTCTTGGCTTTCATTGACACCTGAGGGTAGAAAAGGCTCCTTGTCACTGCCTGGTGGGATTGGGAGTTGAGGCTTTCCACTAGGCTTTTGTGGATGCCACCCTGGTTGGGATGGGGAGGGCCAGCTCATTATTGCTCTCTCATAGTAGTTAGTCTCCACTGACACTGCAGTGGGGTGGTTTTGTTACCAAGCTGAGGATCAAAGGAAGTCTTAACCCCCCACGAGGCCTCCTCTGATAGTGCAGGGCTGGTGTGGTAAAAGTTCACTGACACCGTGGGTGTGGGGGAGGCCTGCTTACTAGCTGGTGGAACCAAAAATCCTGGCTTCTTACTTGCCCTTCTCTGGCTCCATTTTGGTAGGGGATTGAGACACTCCATTATAGACTGGCAAGGGGAGAAGCCTCTTTCCCCTTAGCCTTTGCTGGTGGAGGTGGGGGTGGGCCCATAGTTCATACTGTTGTATTAGGCAGAGTAGAGCAATCATCAAGAATAAAAATCATGTCACTTGCAAAACATGGATGGAACTGGAGGTCATTGAGTTAAGTGAAATAATCTAGACACAAAAAGACAATTAGCATGTGTACTTACTTATATGTGGGATCTAAGAAAGCTGATCTCATGGACATGGAGAGTAGAATTATCATTCTACTCTGGATACCAGAGGCTGGGAAGGATGTGGGTGTGAAGGGGAGGATGAAGAGAGGTTGGCAAATGGGTACTGATATACAGTGAGATAGAAAAAAACAAGTCCAGGCCAGGCATGTTGGCTCACACCTGTAATCCCAGCACTTTGGGAGGCTGGGTGGGTGGATCACTTGAGGTCAGGAGTTTGAGATGAGCCTGGCCAACATTGTGAAACCCCGTCTCTACTAAAAAAACAAAAGGTAGCCAGGCATGGTGGTGCATGCCTGTAGTCTCAGTTACTCAGGAGGCTGAGGAGGCAGGATCACTTGAGCCTGGGAGGTCTAGGTTGTGGTTTGTAGTGAGCCGAGAGCACACCACTACACTCCAGCCTGGGAGACAGGAGTAAAACCCTGTCTACCCCCCAGAAAAAAGAAAGAAAAAGAAAAAAAAATAAGTCATAATGTTTGATAGTAAAGTAGGGTGGTTATAGTTAACAAAAATGTACGATATATTTCAAAATAGCTAGAAGTGAGGATGTGAAATATTCTCAATATATTGAAATGATAAATGCTTGAAGTGATGGAAATTCTAAATGCCCTGCCTTGATAATGACATATTCTACGCATGTAACAAAATACCACTTGTACCCCATAGTATGTAAAAACACTATGTATCAATAAAATCATCTAAAAGTGTCCTGTCTTTCTAGGCTGCCCTCTTAGTGGTTTTTTGACTAGTCACAGCTGTCTCTTCTTGAGGTTTTTTCCTTTTACCTTTTCTTTTTTTTTGTCTGAGTCCATTAGAAATTCCTTGTTGCCAGCTTCTCCAGTACTTACACTAGGGTATCCAAGAAATTCACACTATGTTATTCTTTGAGTTCTGAGGTCCCTAGCCAGACTGTCTTCTCTTCTCTTCACCTGTCAGAGCCTATTTATTTTATGGATAACATCTAGGGTTTTTAGCTATACTTAGCATGATAATGAAACATTATTTAATGGGTACAATATACATTATTCAAGCGATAGATACCCTAAAAGCCCTGACATGACCACCTTGTAACCTATATATGGAACAAAATTGCACATATATCCCAAAAATGTCTACAAATTTTTTTTAATTAAAAAAGAAAGTATGTCTACTACATCTTCTCAGAAACTGAGTTTAAAACTTACTTTTCTTTTGATCTGCTTACGTTTTCTTTTTTCACATAATAATGTTTTATTTTTATATGGGACTAAGATCTCATAAAAATGTCATGTGGAAAATTAAGTAATAGGTATGAATTACCATAGAAGGAAGCAAAAGTATTACCGTGAAGAGCTAAGTGCATTTATGTAATACTTAAAAATAACTGCAAAGGAATGAAAGAAGTGATTTTCACCATGACAAGTTGGTCCTTTCAAAATTATGTGGTTGATCTTTCACAATGTAATTATTTGTTCTTACTGAAAGTTATTAGGAATATGTCCAATTATAACTCTTATATGTCAAGCTGGTAATACAAAGATTTAAAAGTGAAAACTCTAAAATTTCATATGCTTTTTCAGTTTTATGTTAATGCATAGCTCTCAAGATTTTTGCCAAGCCTTTTAGCAGATTCCTTTACAGAGAGCCTGACAATATCAAGGACCTGGGAAAATGAGGTAATTAAACAGCGACATCATCAATCACAAAGATAGGATTCTGATGCTATACAATTTTTCAATCAGAGCCTCCTTAACATTTATTATGATAGAAATTGCTTTTCAGGATGTGGCAGTATTTGGGCACTTAAGTTCAAACAGTGGAACAGGTGCAACAGAAGAGAGAATGGAGACAGGCAGGAGGAGGGATGGTACAGTGGTTAGTGTAGGCACTAAATTGAAACCTCCTCTGTATGAGTCCTAGATCCTATGACTGACTCTGAGGCCATAGAGTTTACTTAACCTAAGAGCCTTGATTTACTTATTTTTTTAAATGGGATTATTCTAATGCCTAACCTCAAAATTTCCTAAGGTATACATTAAATAATATATCTGAAGTTTGTAGTTCACGTGGCATTATTACCCCTCCTACCAAGGAGATGTTGAGGATGACATTGACATCAGTATCACAAGTGACTTTAATTTGAGGGACAGCAAAGGGAGCAGGAAGTATGCCTGTGAGCTCAAACTTGCCCTGGATAACTAGCAAATTGTTATCCTTGGTTATGGCACTCTCACCTTCAAAAGCTTGAATGAGCATACAGGTTGGTTGTCAGGATAGGTAGTGAAGGTCTGGGTCTGCTTGGTAAGAAAAGTATATTGCATTTCGTAGGAACAGTCATGACTTGACAGCAGCATCATTACCAAAGAGAAGAGGAGTGAATCCAAAAGTAGCAAATCTTGAACAGTTTAAGATTTGTCTTAAGATAGGATGGCTGCCTGGACAGCTGCACCATAAGCAACAGCTTCATCAGGGTCAATGCTCTTGCTCAGTTCTTTTCCACTAAATAATTATTGACGAAGATTTTGGATCTAGGAGATACAGATAGAACCACTTACCAGGACAATAACATGGATCTGCAACTTGTCTAGTTTGGTGTCCTGAAGGGCTATCTCTATCGGGTCCTGGGTGCCATGGAACAGGACAGCATCCAGTTCTTCAAATGGGCATGGGTAATGGAGGTATACATATCTGTTCCTTCACAGAGAGAATCCATCTCAATACTGGCCTGGGTGCTGGAAGGGAGAATGCAATTAGCCCATCACAAGCAGTACAGAAGCATCAGACAGCCCTGTTGTTCTCACTACTGTCCTTATGCTTGCATTTGAACTCAGCAATAAAATGTTTGATCATTTGGTTGTCAAAAATCTTCTTCACCTAAGTGGGTATTTCCAGCTATGATTTGATCTCAAATATTTCATCCTCAAGAGTGAGGACAGACACATCAAAAATTTCATCTCTTAAGTGATAGATGAGCACACTTCTTTCAGCTCCAACCTTTATGTCTGCACCATAAACAATAGAAGCAGCAGCTGGCTCATTGAAATTTTTTTTTTTTTTTTTTTTTTTTGAGACGGAGTCTCGCTCTATCACCCAGGCTGGAATGCAGTGGCTGGATCTCTGCTCACTGCAAGCTCTGCCTCCCGGGTTTATGCCATTCTCCTGCCTCAGCCTCCCGAGTAGCTGGGACTACAGGCGCCCGCCACCTTGCTCGGCTAGTTTTTTGTATTTTTTAGTAGAGACGGGGTTTCACCGTGTTAGCCAGGATGGTCTCGATCTCCTGACCTCGTGATCTGCCCGTCTTGGCCTCCCAATCATCGAAAATTTTAAGTACATTGAGACCAGTAATGGTTCTACGATCTTTGGTAGCTTGACATTAGAGTCATTAGGCCCTATGACCATAACATTGGAAACAGTCTTCCCAAGGTGAAATAATAATTTCATTATTCTAAGAGATAACCTACTCAGCACTTATACAGATGAAAATCTAGATAAGCCATTACAGCCATGAGCAATGCTAATGAACGTTTTTGCAAACTCTGGACGGGTGCTTGACATCCTTAATGATCTTCCTATTTTTCTCAGTTATCTGGTCATGAGCAACTGGCTCAGCTAAAGATGATTCATTTCATATGAGATCACCTTTAATGTACTTTAATCCACTGTAACTCAACATTCAGTTGAAGTGGAAAATGTGGACAGGCATGATCCTCCAAAATGGCAACAGCAAACTGCAAAGCTCGCCCAAAACACATCTACCAGCACCAGGGTCTTCAACTACCAATCAAGCCCCTCTACACTGTCTGAGAAAAAGAAATTTCTCTAACTTCCTCAGTTCATAATGATTTTAATATCTCGGGTTTTTTTTTTTTTTTCATGGTACTTCTAGGGCCAAAGAAAATTTAAAATATTTGGCAGCACCCTTGTGAGTTTACTGTGGTGTCCACGGTGCCTTCAAGCCAGTTTACGAACTGCGTTTCTAAAAATAACAGTTGTTTTTCATTGCCTTGTAAAATTCAAGATTTACATTCAGGAGTGGACACGTCCCTAAGGTATCAAAACTCTAGATTTCAAGGCCTCTTACTTGTAGGAGTCTCTTCCATGGTTGGTCCTGATCAGGGAGAAACAAAATTGAGCATATAACAACAATTGTTTAAGAGAACCACCTCTCCTTCCTCCCAAGTCCCTTTGTGGTTTGGTAGTGTTAGAGTGTCCACGGGCACATATATATAGTATCTAGCTAAGGAGAAGTTAGCACTAGAGGAGAAACACAATTTGACATGAATGAAGTCACAAAGCTGTCTGTGGACAATCCTTCTAATCAAATATGAAAATAATTTAAGTGTAGGATTGTTTTCGTTTTGGTCAATACCCATGCACGATGACATTTCCTGTAGTAACATACTTGATAGTGAAGCCTACATAATTATATATAAAATCTCCTCTTTGTCCCATTGTTAGTGAGAATTTCCCAAAACAATATTTACCATAACTCATTCATTTGTAGGACATAAACTTGCAAAATTAGAACCAACAGCAAATATCTATATAACCTGTAGTTGCAGGTTTTATGAATCACAGACACCAATTAAACAAATTTAATCTACCATGCTAGGACCTTTTTCTTCTATCTTTAAAAATTATGATACAATTTTCTTTCATTTAAAACAGGGATCAAGAGTATCAAGCCAAAATATATGGGAAAATATATTGTAATTTTATTTATTTATTTATTTTGAGACTTCGTCACCCAGGTTGGAGTGCAGTGGCGCGATCCTTCTGCCTCAGCCCCTCAAATAGCTGGGACTACAGGTGCGCCACCAGGCCCGACTAATATTTGTAATTTTTGTAGAGGTGGGGTTTCACCATGTTGCCCGTGTTGGTCTTAAACTCCTGAGCTCAAGCAATCTGCCCACCTCTGTCTCCCAAAGTACTGGGACTGCAGGCATGAGCCACCATACGCGGTCATAAAGATATTTTATAATTATGCCATTTTTTAGTTTATTGTGATTTTTTTTCTCATTCACAGTAAATATTCTGTTTTATTTTTCTAACTTTGATTCCTTTTTCTTAAAGATGGCACTTTAAATCATGTAAAATCGAGGCCTGAAAAACACCTGTCTACCTCTAGCCACGATGTAAGTGAAACATTTCTTTAACCTATTTCAGATAATTTTATTTTCCTTTTTGCTTTCTGCATCTTGGCTTACACTTTCCATTTGTCTCTGAAACCTAGTCCAAAATAATTTATGTGCTCACTCCATTTTGTATTTTATCCTTTTCAGAAGAGAAACACTTTCAAAAGTCTTTTAGCTTTTCAAATTTCTCTCAATTTTATGCTCTGGTGTTCTTAAAGTATTATATGAGCATCATAATACTGATTTTCAAACAAGAAAAATCTCATCTGCAGTCCCATGTTCTTGCAGCGTTATTCCCAGTAGACAAGATATGGAGTCAGTCTACATGTCCATCAAAGAATGAATGGAGAAAAAAAAATGTAGTGTCTACACACAATGAAGTACTTTTCAGCTTTAACAAAAAGAAGGAAATCCGTTCCTTTGTGACAATATAGATGAACATGCAGAGCACTATGTTAAGTGAAACAAGCCAGGCACAGAAATACAAATATCGCATGATCTCACCTATGTGGAATCTAAAAAATGTTGAATACATAAAAGCAAGGAGTAGAATGGTGGTTCTGGCTACGTGGGGGATTGGGGCAGTAGGTAGGGAGATGTTGATCAAAGGATACAACAAAAGTATTTTTTAAAAAATAATATATAAATACATCTCATAAACTCTACACAGTATACACATGTACTCATTAGTAGTGCTGTACTCTCCCCTTTTCCTTCTTTCAAACCTACTGCTCTTCACAGCTGTTTGTCTTGGGTTTCTCCCAACACCACCCTCACCTCCAGAATCAGCCCTCTTCACTCCATCTCTTTCTTTATGAGCTTCTGTTTTCTTTTTATCCTCTTGTTCAATCACAAAAGCACAGGAATGGATTTATCAAGGACAAAATTCTTATGTGGTGTCTGAGAGAGGAAGGCATTCAGGTAATGCCTGTGCCAGTGTTTTCATGCCATCAAGCATGTGTATGAGAAAGAGGGGCTGCAATTTATTCAGGGCTTCTTGCATCCTAAGTTCAGTGGGACCTATGGATGAGGTCATTTAATTCTCATAAGAACACTGTAACTTGGGAATATCTCCATATCTTAAATGAGAAAACTGAGGCCCACAGAAGTTGTTGACTTGTCTGAGAGTGCAGCTGTGACTAGTACTCAAGTCTGTCTGACCCCTTGGTTTGTATCCTTAGCTTCTATGTGAGGCTTCTTTTCTAATCAAAAGTTGCATAAAATTTCACATTCCCAAAATACTCTTCAAAGCATCATAAGTAACTTCATAAAGGGCAAGGTGTGTTCATTTGAAGGTGAGAGATTCTGTAAAAGACTGAAATTTTACTGAAGTCAACATTATGGAATAACTAGGTGAGCTCACTGGTATTACAGGTGTAGGTAAAGAATGAGATGTGGATTCAAAATAAAAAGCCTAAATTTCTGTGTCATTTATTATCTAAGCTTAGAGGCAAATTACAAAAAAAGTTATAAAAATATGTGAAGAATGGTATATTCCTGGGGGGAAAAAAGTATGTACCTTACATTGTCACTGTTAAGAACAAAAAATTACAACATTTGCATTTGTTTTATGAAATCCATAAAGCATTAGTGACCACAGTTCAAATACATATACACACTACACAAGACACATACACATACACACACAATTGCACACTCAGTCAACCTTGTTTTTAATGGTGATATCATTGTGAAGTTATAAGTGAGATAGCTCACGCAGCGGAGTATTGTGATATTAGCCATGCTGTACTAACCATCTACATATGTTAGCTGATTGTAATAATAATAAAATAATTAATTTTAAAGATATAAACTATACTTATTAGTTACTAAGGATAAATAAGTGAAGTAACATTAGATTCATTTTAACCTGAATAAATACAAATAAGGTGAAATGGATGGCTTACTGACTGTCTATAAGGAGCAAACCTATAAAATATCAAGTATTGTCACTGCTTGAATATGAAAATGGAAGCTGTGAATAATAACCGCCTGGTCAGGGAGAGAAATAAGTTTAAAGATATTAACAAATCTAGAGCACTTTCACAATATGTCAATGTAGTTAAAATGAAAAGAAAATGTTTATCTTCCAGGTGGCAATTAAGTATTTGTGAGAAATTCTGGAACCCAAATTGACAGGCAACTAAGTGAAATAAATTGACTAACAGAGCATAAAAGTGAAAAAAAACACAGGTTGTCATTGGAACAAGTTGGTTAAATATGACTGAATTAATGAGTTTTAATAAATCCACATACCACAGGTTTTCTACTAATTGGAAACCTAACAAAATTAAATATGTGTGACATTTAAAAATTATTTTCAGAACTACTTTGGAACTGTTAAATTTAGAGGAAACTTTCCTAATAGATACAAAATATATAGTGAAAGAGCCAGCAATTTTTTTAAATTTACCATTTTATTGTTTTTTAAGTACACAGTTCTAAGATTGTATATATTTACACTGTTGTACAATCATTATTACCACCCACCTCCAGAAATTTTCATCTTCCCTAACTGAAACTCTGTACCCCTTAAATACTAACTCTCCATCCCACCTACCCCACTCCCTGCCCAGTTCCTGACAACCACCTTTCTGCTTTTCATCTCTAAGATTTTGAGCATTCAGGGAATCTTATGTAAGAAAAATCATAGAATATTTGTCCTTATGTAACTGGCTTATTTCACTTGGCATAACATCTGCAATTAGGATATTATTTTAGAGCAAGAGTTTTAAGCTACAGTCTATACAGCCAGCTATATTTGTTTTATTAGGTTGATCTACTTTAATGATATTTAAATGTATATTTGAATGCTTCAACTAATGAGCATTTTGTGATGAGCAGAATATCCTGTAAAAGACTGAAATTTTACTGAAGTCAACATTATAGATAACTAGGTGAGCTCACTACTAGATTCTTAAAGGTGTTTATGTAGCCAAAACATTAAAAATGTCTGACTTTGAGGTTCCATACTAAATTAATCTGATATTAAGACAAAATACAAACTGAAAATGTTAAAACCTGAGAAGAAACTCAACAAAATACAATAAATTATTACATTGATGACTGGAAAAATAAAAGTCTAACAAAGTTAAAGGAAAATACATGTTAACAGAATGTAGACTTTATTAAGGATTCTATTGTCCTGCTCTGAAGTAGGACAAAATTTTCTGAGGCATTATATTACAGTTACAGAGAATTCACTTTGGGAACAAGAGTTGAAAACTTTTGAAGGAAATGCAACATTTTTTTTCAACTGTGTAGTTTAAAATAAGTATGGAAAATAAATTGATTAGATTTATTGTCTTTAAAGGAGCATAAGAAAAAATAAATAGCATGTTTTAGTAACAAGTGAAAATATGGCCAATTAATTACAAAATTTTAAAAAATATTTTGACAATTATTTTATTATTAAATAGTAGATGGGTTCTGAATTAAGTCTAAAGCAAACATATCACAGAGTTAAAATTAGAGAATTTTAAATGACATATTTCATTGTCTATCTTCTATTGCTTTGAAAACTTCCTTTAAAATAAGTCAGTCGTGCAAGTTTGACTATTGCTGTCCAAAATAAACTTATCAATTATTCCTCAGGAATCTCCCCAGGCCAAATTCTAAGGACCTGCAGTTTCTACCTCTCTAGGGGAAAAGTTACACTGATGCTATGACCTTAATATCTTAAAACAGAAACCACTTCTTATATAAAACAGGATAGGTAGTAAGCCCACATGCATATGGTGTAATTTCAGGAAGTCATTTTAGAACCTACTCACCTTCATATTTCAGTTTTCTCGAATATGATACTTCCACATTAAAGATTGCTATATGAAATTCCATAATTAGCAATAGATCCGATGACATGACTTATCTGTCGCCCTTTGTATCAGCAACAAAACTTGTGTGCAAGCAACAGAACTGCCTCTGATTTTCTTAAGAAAGGAAAACAAAATCTATTGGAAATATGTACAATTGATAATATAGGAGATAACCAGACATGGAAAACTGGCCAACATTAAGGTAGTTTTAAAATGTTTAAAGAGCATAAAACTTTTTTTAGGAAAAAAATCAGTAATTTTTTAGCCTGGATATCACATCAATGGTTGTATACTGCAGCTTCTGCTTCTGAACACTAACATTAAGACTCCACCAGTGCATTCTAACTAATACTTATTGTGGCTTCCCAGAAAGGAGCATTAGACAAGGCTAACTCACGTGCTTAAGCCCCTATCTCTAACACCTAAGAGAGAAGTGGGATTTGTCTACACTGATACCAAAAGTAGAAATTCCTTTGTATCAGTCAGTGAATAGTGAGTAACAGAGGATTGAGTCTAGACATTTCAGATAAAATAGTATTTAAGACAGAAATTTAGGCACTTAGAAAACCACAGGACAGCATGAAATGACAAAGTCATGGGGAACTGCCTCCAGCTTTCAGATTTACTTCCATCCCTGAGGCTCTCAGGATGTAGCTGATATTGGTCAGGAGTTGCAGTTGCCTGTAGTATTGGGATAGGTAATTTGTGGTGGAATTCTTAGATGATGTTCCTAAAGCAATCTCTGCTGAAGCCCGTTATTGACTTGCCATTGCTGGAAGAGGAAAAGAGCTTCTGGTTGCTTTCAACTTTCCCAATTTTGTGTAATATCTCATTGTTTGACTATAGGGAAAATCATCTACGAAAGGATTCTGGAAAATACAGTTCCCAAATTTCCAGCCCTTGTGATAAATGGGGACTGTAAAAGAGGAAGAAGGTATACCTGAGTGCAAATGGCAATGTGGCACACTTTCAAACTGTCCAAACACATAATTGGGAATTTCCTGACACAGAAGTGGAAGTTACATGTTAACGAAGCCCAAAATGGCAAAATGACTTTTCACTAATAAAATTCAGTATATTCTGAGAAATATATAATTTATTAAATTATTTCTCAAAACAAATACTGCATTAACAAAATAAGTTTAAATTACTAGGATGTTGAAGGCCAGGGAGCAGTCATGTCCATTGGAGAAGCAATGATAGTGTAAAAGAGACTAGAACTTCAAAAGACACATTTCCCCTACTTGACAATTCTGCAGAGAGTTGGGGCTATATACAGGGGTTCAGCAGAAGGTAATCCTTGATGCTCACTGTTCTAGGCCAACTTGTGTGTGATGGAGTGTAAAACTACCCACTCAAACTAGGTCATGTAAAATGGGGTTGGATGGATAGATAGATAGATGTATATATAATATTTTCTGGACACACGGTCATTACTATACAGTGGGAATTTTTTATAAGCTAGCATTTCTATTAAACATATGGTTAGACATAAACTACAGCACATATTAATATATGAGACCTTTGATATTAGAAATGTTTAGTAGCAATATGATTGCCACATCCAAAGATAGCTAGAAAAGAATCAACAAAATGTTAAAAGCTGAAACTCTTTATCTCTGTTCTGATTTGTATAAATAAAGATTGACTTATAATATTTGATATAATTTTTTTTTTTTTTTTGAGACAGAGTCTTGATCTGTCACCCAGGCTGGAGTGCAATGGTGCAATCTTGGCTCACTGCAAACTCCACCTCCTGGGTTCAAGCTATTCTCCTGACTCAACATCCTGAGTAGCTGGGATTACAGGCACCTGCCATGACGCTTGGCTAATTTTGCTGTTGTTGTTATTGTTGTTGTTATTTTCAGCAGAGACAGGGTTTCACCATGTTGGCTAGTCTGGTTTTAATTTTTTTAAATGTATTGACATGTGACTTCCTAATAGCTTGTCAAAAAATGTACTAAGTTATTTCTTTGTAATTACTTTAAGTCATATGTCATAGTATGTGAATCTTCATCATCATAGAGAAGAATGCAGCTCTACCTCTGCCTGACTCTTTTACGTATTGTATTTGGTGAGATCACAGAGTTTAATATTTAAAAGTGTTGGCTCTAGAATTAGATTCTCTGGTTCTCAATGTTGCTTCATCACTTATTAGTGGTGTAACCATAGGACACTTACTTCAATTCACTAGGATTAATTTTTTTCATTTATAAATTAAAGATAAAATAATAACCATCTCAAAGTATTATTGTTAGAATAAAACTATATAACATTTAAACACAGTGAACAGTACACATTATACAATGTTACCAATTTGTATTATTACTAATGTCTTCAGGGAGAACATAGTCACAATATTATCTATAATAATATTATCTATAAAAATATATATATATATATATATATATTTGCCAGTAAAAATTAAAACTGGTTGCTGGCAGAAAGGGACTTAGGTGGTTGAAAGAAAGAGGTGGCAAGAATACTTTCGTTTTCTTATATATGTGTATCTTCTGAGTTTATATATATATATAATCCGTGTATGTAAATATACATATAAATTTAGAAGACAAACAAGTACATACACACATACACATACACACACACACATATATAAAATACAATTAAAAAAAGAGTAACAATGGGATGTTTAAAGAAAGTCTAATAGAGGTGTATGCTAAGAGAAACAACGAGGTGGGCTAAACCAGGGGTGTCAAGGGTTCAGACATAAACCAGCCCAAGCTCCATTATTTCAAGATCATTTTACTATAATTGCCATTCTTTCTTTGATCCATCCTTTCAGTACTAAACACATCCTTTCAAACAAAGAAAGAAAAATGCACTGCTATTGGCCATCTACACATTTCTCACATCCACATCAGTCCTCCTGAGTTGCTGCAAATTTCACTGAAAGCTTATTGAATGGAGAAACTATCTTGGTCGTCCACATCAGCCTGGCACATGATAAGTAGTAAAGATCTGATGAATGAATTGGAGATAAAAAACAGCTACATTCCAGAACTTGATCCAGAATTGATCTCCTTGTTGCCATTTTATGGGATATGATACATTTGTGAGATAAAAAATATTCTAATATACAACGGTGTTCTTTCACCGTTTTGTATTTTGTGACTCAATTATAAGGTACATTTTTTTTTGTTAGATAACATGAGTCTTTTCTCTTTTTCCTTCTCTACATAAATTTTGTTGCTACTTTAATAACTATTGTTCATGATCAACTGTTACTTTGTAAAATATCTAAATTTTAATCTATTAACTCAATTTGACATTTATTACTTTAGAGCAAAACATTTGCAAGATGAAACACTGCTGCTTCTTTCAGGCTTCTAACTCCTAAATCTTTTGTAATTTCATAAAATACAACCTAAAATCACAAATTAAAAGGCCAGATTTTCTTGTTTCTTGAGAACTTGCCAAATTAGTTTTATAATAGTTACAAGTATAGATGGTCCAGTTCTCCTTTACTGAGTTAATGAAAATGCTGTAAAACCAATCACTCAGTGAGATAAAAGCAAACAGTTTTATTTTGAGGTAATTTTATTTCCACCGTCATTGGCATTTAGCAAAACTGTCTTAAATAAATCACCGACAAAAAGACACCAAAGTATTTCGCAGAGCCTTTGTAGGTACTGAGCATCAAACATTTCATCTTATATTTCCTCTTAAATTGAAACTAAGCAGTCACAAATGTAACGAAAATTTTGTTATCTATTAACCTATAATATCAAGTTACAGGTGTCCTCAAAATGAGAAAACTAAGATCATGAAATTTCTGTGATACCATACTATCCACATACTATGGTTGGATTTAACTGAATTATTGATTAAATGAACTTTGCATTTATATCTAAAATTAAATTCTCAAGTACTTGTGTTTACATTTGCAAATTTCAATTCCTTCTAAATATATCCTTTTCTCATCTCACTATGACAAGTTTAAGCTTTAAAAGACAGGTTTATTTTAAGAGAATTAATCCTAACAATTAAAAACTAAAACAGCTTATAATTTGCTTTTGGCTGCTAAATAAATTAGGGAAATACAAAATGGTGATCCCTCAAACACAAAGGTAAAGAAAGAAGTAATTATCAAGATAAATTACTTAAAATATTTTCTTAAATCAGATTCTTTTGCCTTAAATAGGTTTTGGGCTAATACCCATCAATTTATCCTTATTTTTCTCTGAAAAGAATAATCATCCAGACTTTATCTTTTACTCACACATTTAGAAATCCAATTTACCCCAAAATGAAGTATTAACATATTTGTCAAAGAAATGTTCACAAGAGTTCTTCGTGTGACTTATTAGCATAATCCCCACCTGCTTATAGCATTAGGCAGTTCAGCAGCAAGTGATACAAGTCTATGTCAGGTTAAAATAATTTCATGATTCATAATACCTCAAAAGCATTAGGATCTATGTATGAAGCTCTTTATATACCTGGCCTTAATGGTCAATTTATTCTCAGATTTCTGGAGAGCATATCACTGTCTAAAAAATGTGTTACTACATTTATTACTCCACATACTTTCTCATGACTTATCATATTAACCTTGTGCCTCCAAATATCATCCTTCACTCATTTCCTGCTGCCAGTGCTGCCACAGATATGAATGTCACATGGAAATACAGAATGTATTTTCACTCCAGAGACATCTGTTTCCACCATATTAGAAGAGACTCAGTTTTTAATTAGTTGGAATTTATAAGTGAATTTTTCAAATGTAAGGGAATGAACAAGGTTTTCCAATTATTAACTTCACAAATTTTAACTTTTTCTCAAAATCCCATAATCAGAAAACCACTAGTCTTCTTTTTTTAAAATTTATTTTTTATTTCAATAGCTTTGGGAGAACAGGTGGTGTCTGGTTACATGAATAAGTTCTTTACTGGTGATTCCTTAGATGTTGGTGCACTCATCACCCAAGCAGTGTACACTGTACCCATTGTGTAGTCTTTTATCCCTCACCACCACCCACCCTTTCCCTTGAGTCCCCAAAGTCCATTGTATCATTCTTATGCCTTTGCATCCTAATAGCTTAGCTCCCACTTATGAGTGAGGACACACAAGGTTTAGTTTTCCATTCCTGAGTTACTTCACATAGAATGATGGTCTCCAATTCCATCCAGGTTGCTGCAACTGCCATTACTGTATGCCTTTTTATGGATGAGTTATATATATACATAATATATATTATATATATAATTATATAGATATATATTATATATAATTATATAGATAAATATATATCTCACAACATTTTCTTCATTCACTCATTGATTGATGGGCATTTGGGCTGGTTTCATATTTTTGCAATTGTGAGTTATGCTGCTCTAAACATGTATGTGCAAGCATCTTTTTTGTGTAATGACTTATTTTCCTCTGGGTAGATACCTCTGGGATTGCTGGATCAAATGGTAGATCTACTTTTAGTTCTTTTTTTTTTTTCTTTT
>NW_016809446.1:1605611-1627419 GCF_001698545.2 Rhinopithecus bieti
ATGGTCTCGATCTCCTGACCTCGTGATCCGCCCGTCTCGGCCTCCCAAAGTGCTGGGATTACAGGCTTGAGCCACCGCGCCCGGCCTACTTTTAGTTCTTTAAGGAATCTCTACACTGTTTTCCATAGTGGTTGTACTAGTTTACATTCCTGCCAGCAGTGTAAAAGTATTCCCTTTTCACCACATCCATGGCAACATCGGTTAATATTATTTTTCTGATATTTTGATTATGGCCATTCTTGTAGGAGTGAGGTGCTATCACATTGTGGTTTTGATTTGCATTTCCCTGATAATTAATGATATTAAGCATTTTTCCACATGCTTGTTTAATAGACGTGATTATAGTGGGCATATATGTCTTGTTCCAGTTCTCAGGGGGAACGCTTTCAACCTTTCCCTGTTTAGTATGATGGCTGTGGGTTTGTCATAGACTGCTTTTATTTCCTTAAGGTACATCCCTTCTATGCCAATTTTGCTCAGAGTTTTAATCATAAATCAATGCTGGATTTTGTCAAATGCTTTTTTGGTATCTATTGAGATGATCATGTGATTTTTAATTCTGTTTATGTGGTGTATCATTTTTTGACTTGTGGATGTTAAAACATCTCTGCATCCCTGGTATGAAATCCACTTGATCATAATGGACCATTTTGCTGACATGCGGTTTGATTCAGTTAGCTAGTATTTTGTTGAGGATTTTTGCATATATGTTCATCTGGGATATTGGTCATTTTCTTTTTTTTTTCACTGTCCTTCCCTGGTTTTGGTATTAGGGTGATACTGGCTTTATAGAATGATTTAAGGAGGATCCTCTCTTTCCCTGTCCTGTGGAATAATGTCAATAAGATTGGTACCAATTCTTCTTTGAGTGTCTGATAGAATTCAGCTGTGAATCTGTCTGGTCCTGGACTTTTGTTTATTGACAATTTTTTTATTACCACTTTAATCTCACTGGTTGTTAATGGTCTGTTAAGAGTTTCTATACTTTCCTGGTTTAATCTGAGAGGGTTGTATATTTCCAGGAATTAGTCCATCTTTCCTCTAGTTTTTCTAACTCATATGACTAAAGGTGTTCATAAGAGCCTTCAATAACTTTTGTATTTCTGTAGTATCAGTAGTAATATCTCCCATTTTGTTTCTGATTGGACTTATTTGGATCTTGTCTCTTTTTTTCTTGGTTAATTACATTAATGGTCTAGCAATTTTATTTAACTTTTCAAAGAACAAATTTTTTGTTCATTTAACTTTTGTATTTTGGGTTTGTTTCAATTTCATTTAGTTCTGCTCCAATCTTCATTATTTCTTTTCTTCAGCTGGGTTTGGGTTCAGATTATACTTGTTTCTCCAGTTCCATAAGTGGTGACCTTAGATTGTCTATTTGTGCTCTTTCAGACTTTTTGATGTAGGCAATTAATGCCATGAACTTTCCTCTTAGTGCTGCTTTTGTTGTATCCCAGAGGTTTTCATAGGTTGTGTTATCTGAAATATTATCATTCAGTTGAAATAATTTTATAATTTCCATCTTGATTTCATTGTTGGTCCAATGAGCCTTCAGGAGTAGGTTAATTTCGATGTATTTGCATGGTTTTGAGGGTTCCTTTTGGAGTTATTTCTAGTTTTATTCTACTGTGGCCTGAGACAGTACTTGACAAAATTTCAGTTTTCTTAAATTTACTGAGACTTGTTTTGTGGCCTATTATATGGTTTATCTTGGAGAATATTCCACATGCTGATGAATAGATTGTATATTCTGCAGTTGTTGTGCAGAATGTTCTGTAAATATTTGTGAAGTCCATTTGTTTTAGGGTATAGTTTAAGTCCATTGCTTCTTTGTTGACTTTCTATCTTGAAGACCTGTTTAGTGCTATCAGTGGAGTACTGAAGTCCCATGCCATTATTGCATTGCTCTCTCTCTCATTTCTTAGGTCTAGTAGTAATTATAAATTTGGGAGCTCCAATGTTAGGTGCATATATAGTAGGTGTATTCAAAAGTAATTGCTGGTTTGCCATTACTTTGAATGGCAAAAACCACAATTACCTTTGCCCTGATTTAATATATAGGATTTTGATATTTTATTATTGGACTAGTCCTTTTATCATTATATAATGTCCCTCTTAGTCTTTTTTTAACTGCTGTTGTTTTAAAGTTTGTTTTGTCTAAGACTAGCTACTCCTGCTTGCTTTTGGTGTCCATTTGCATGGAATATCTTTTTCCTCTCCTTTGCCTTAAGTTGATGTGAGTCTTTATGTGTTAGGTGAATCTCCTGAATACAGCAGAAATTTGGTTGGTGAACAGACATTCTGCCATTCTGGATCTTTTAAGTGAAGCATTTAGGTCACTGACATTCAAACGTTAGTATTGAGATGTGAGGTACCTATTCTATTCATCGTGCTATTTGTTTCCTGAATACCTTCTTTTCATTGTGGTATTTTTACATAGGTCTTGCTTTAAGGAGGTTTTATTTTAGTGTATTTTGAGGATTTGTTTCAAGATTTAGAGGTCCTTTTAGCAGTTCTTATATGGCTGGCTTGGTAGTGATGAATTCTCTCAGCATTTGTTTGTCTGGAAAAGACTGTATCTTTCCTTCATTTATGAAGCTTAATTTTACTAGATACAAAATTCTTGGCTGATAATTGTTTTGTTTAAGGAGGCTGAAGATAGGGCCCTAATCACTTTTAACTTGCAGGGTTTCTGCTGAGAAGTCTGCTGTTACTCAATATGAGGTTTTCCTTTATAGGTTACCTGATCCTTTTACCTCACAAGCCCTCAGATTCTTTCCTTCCTCTTGACTTTAGATATCCTGATGACGATGTACCTAGGTAATGATCTTTTTGTGATAAATTTCCCAGATGTTTTTTCATCTTCTTGTATTGGATGTCTAAATCTGTAGCAAGGCTGGGGAAGTTTTCCTCAATTATTATCTCCAATATTTTTTCCAAACACTTGGATTTCTCTTCTTCTGGAACACCACTTATTCTTAGGCTTCCACACTTAACATTGTCCCAAACTTCTTGGAGGTGTTGTTCATTTTTTAAAATCTTTTTTCTTTGTCTTTGATGAATTGAGTTAATTTTAAAGCCTTGTCTTCAAGATCTGAAGTTCTTTCTTCTGTTTGTTCAATTCTATTCCTGAGACTTTCCAGTACATTTTGCATTTCTCTAAGTGTTTCCTTGATTTCCAGAAGTTGTGATAGTTTTTTATTTATGCTATCTATTTCACTGAGCATTTTCCCTTCATTTCCCGTATCATGTTTTGATTTCAAATTCACCTTTCTCTGGTGCCTCCTTGATTAGCTTAATAATCGACCTTCTGAATTCTTTTTCTGGCAATTCAGAGATTTCATCTTGGTTTACCTACATTGCTGGTGAGGTGATATGATCTTCTGAAGGTGTTAAAGAACACTGTTTTGTCATATTACCAGAATTGCTTTTCTGGTTCCTTCTCATTTGGGTAGACTATGTCAGAGGGAAGATCTGGGACTCAAGGGCTGCTGTTCAGATTCTTTTGTCCCATCAGGCTGGGGCAGGGTTAAGTGTCTCTGAGCTCAGACTCTCCTTGGATGGGGCTTTCTGAGGGTGCTGTGGGTAATGGGGGTGTGGTTCCCAGGCCAATGGAGTTATGTTCTTAGGATTATGGCTGCCTCTGCTGAGTTATACAGGTCACCAGAGAAGTGGGGGAAAGCCAGTAGTCACAAGCCTCACCCCATTCCCATGCAGCCTGCAGTTCTAAAGGCTGGTCTCACTCCCGCTGTGCCCCCTGCAACAGCACTAAGTCTATTTCCAGGCAGCCAGTGACCAGGGCTGAGAACTTGCCCCAGACCACCAGCCTCCCTCCTGAGAAAGCAAGTGGACTCACAGTTTTCGGCATCTCAGGGAGCCTACAGCAGTGAGCCAGTTCCTTCAAAGGGTCTGTGGATTCTCTCAGCTTTCCTGGTATGTTCCTGTAGTAGTTCTTGGAGCAAGAGTTCACAATGTGAGTCTCCACTCACTGCTCTGTCTGTCCTAGCAAGAGCTACAAGCTAGTCCTGCCTTCTATTTGCCATATTTAATCCTATCAGCCAAACCACTAGTCTTCTTTTTCTTTTGCATTTACGAGTAATAAAATTCCAAACACATTAAGTTCTTCTTTCTTAGGCCCTTTCCAGCTAATGTTTAGACACTAGTGGCCATACCCATGACAACCTGTCTTTAATTGCTGTGTGCTGGGAACACGGTTTCGGTGTAGTGTTTCTTATAGTAGTTGATCTCATAGTTACGCAGCGTAGAATTAATTCAGTGTCTACAGTAAAATAAAGTATTGTGAAAAAATCTGTTTTCTTCTGCCACTTTAGTTTGATCCCATGTCATATAATATTTTACATATTCTTTAAAAATAAATGGAACCAAAAGCTTAGCTTTCACAGAGAAGCAGAAAATGATTTGAGGATATTGTGTATGACCAGATGGAGAACAGACAAGATAGGTAAAGGACATCATAGAAAGAAAAATGAGTATGTAAAGGCTATAAGCTACTAAGGTTTTTAGCAAAACTGTGTAACTTTATTGTATTCAAAGTTAGGACAGGACATTTAGTTCAATTTTATAGGTGAAGAGATGAGAGATATAAAAACAAATTTGTAATTCCCCAAGTCATTTTGACAGCTGAAGTCTATATTGGAAATCTGAGTATTCCAACAACAAAGCCAAACATTTACCCCTCCATGTCAATTTAATGTCAAAGTAACTTGACACAACAATTTAACTCTTTCAAAATCAATGTTAGGAGATAAAGAAAAGAATCTGAGCTAGTTTAAATGTATTTATCTAAATTAAAGATAACCAAAGTTTAATCATATTCCTTGATAGTTTTTGGTCTAAGTATATCCTTTTATTTCAAATATATTACTTTTGTATTAACTAAATGTCAACGTCATATTAATCACAGGTCCCAGAGAAAAGACATGTTCTCTGCTGTCAAACAGTGCCTCATAAGCAGAAAGATAAATACAAACAGTGGGTTTCATACAATGTGGTAAAGTTAGAAGTGAGTCATTGGGAACATGGAAGACAGGACATATCTGCACCTGCACAAGCCTATCAAAGATGGCCTCACAAAAATACTAATGCTTGTGCTCTAGTTTTTAAGGATATTTCCCTCTTTCTATTTTTCTTTCTGTTTTCATTTTATTTTGTTACAAGATTGGAGCTGGGAATGAGGATGCTGCCCCAGGGCACATTCTTCTTAACAGAGGTAATACAGCATATGCAGATGTATTAAACATGGAAAGTTTAAAATTCATTTCACCCAATTTAGAATACTTTGCCACATTTTATTTTACTTTTTAAGTTAGCAAATTTTATTCACCTAGAGGTTCTCAAGCGCAATTACAATAACAGTTTCTCTAATTTTATTTCAAGTTCATGGCACATGTGCATGTTTTTTATTTAGGTAAACTTGTGTCATGAAGGTCTCTCATACAGATTATTTCATTACTCAGGTATTAAGATTAGTGATCATTAGTTATTCTTCCTGATCCTCTTTTTCCTTCAATGCTCTATACTCCAATAGGCCTGTGTCTGTTGTTCTCTTGTTCCCCTCTATGTGTCCACATGTTCTCATCATTTAGCTCCCACTTATAAGTGAGAACATGTGGTATTTGATTTTCTGTTCCTGTCTTAGTTTGCCAGGGATAATGGCCTCCAGCTCCATCCATGTTCTGCAAAGACCATGATCTCATTCTTTCTATGGCTACATAGTATTCCATGTTGTAAAGGCACCACATTTTCTTTATGCAGTCTACCATTGATGGACATTTAGGTTGATTCCATGTATTTGCTATTGTGAATAGCACTGCAATAAACATACATGCACATGTGTCTTTATGGTAGAAGAATGCATATTTCTCTGGGTATATACCCAATAACAGAATTTCTGAGTCAAATAGCATTTCAATTTTTAGGTCTTTGAGGAATCGCCACACTGTTTTCCACAATGGTGGAACTAATTTACACTCCCACCAACAGCATATAAGCACTCCTTTTTCTCCACAACCTCACAAAGGATATGGACAAGAGACAGGGAAATACTGGGTAGAAGAAGGCGGTTCCCCGGCAAAGGCCCCATCCTCAAGCCTGGAGACCGACAGCCCTAAGTAGAGCCAGAATTTCTGTTTTCATGCCCCCAAAATTACCTTTTGGCCTGCCATGCCTCGCTATCCAGTACCCATATAAATCCCAAACACTAGGCTCCAGAAGCAGACAAGCAGACAAAGAGACAAGACAAGCAGACAAATGGAAGAACAACACAGCAGAGAAAGAGAGAAGAGGAGGAACGTCTGAATGCTGAGAGGAGTTTGGCTGGGGATGGTAGGAGAGGAGTTCAGCCACTGGATGGCCAGGCTCCAGGGGAAGATCCCACTCCATTCCCTCTTCTGGCTACCCATCCACCCTGCTGAGAGCCACCTCCATCACTCAATAAAACCCCACATTCTTCCTTCAAGCCTGTGTTTGATCGATTCTTCCAGGAGGCTGGGCAAGAGCTTGGGATACAGAAAGCTGTCACACTGGCCCTCTGCCCTTGTGAAAAGGCAGAGGGTTCACTGAGCTGGTTAACACTTAAGCTGTCTGAGGAAGGCAAGGCTAAGAGAGCATTGTAACACTGGGGCCACAGGCACCCACCCCTAGACACTACTGCAGCCCTGGAGACCAAAACTCTCTCCCTGGCTCTTGCACCTGCCTGTCTCTGTGCTCCCGCTCCTGCCAGGGGTTTGAGCAGCAGCAGCAGCGGTGACTGATCGAACAGGCGAGCCACACCCCTGTCACATGTCCTGCAAGGAGGTTGAGGGAACTCTCCTGTTTCACCAGGACCTGTTATTTTTTACTTTTTAGTAATAGCCATCCTGAATGGTGTGAGATATTTTTGATTTACATTTCTCTAATGATCAGTGATGTTGAGCTTTTTTTCATATGCTTGATGGCAGCGTGTATTCTTTTGAGACGTGTCTGTTCATGTTCTCTGCCCACTTTTTAATCTTTTTTTCCTGTAAATTCATTTAAGTTCCTTATAGATGCTGACCTTTGTCAGATGCATAGTTTGCAAAATTGTTCTCCATTCTGTAGGTTGTCTGTTTGCTCTGTTGACAGTTTCTTTCACTGTGCAGAAGCTGTTTAGTTTAATTAGATTCCATTTGTCAATTTTTGCTTTTGTTGCAATTACTTTTGGTGCCTTTGTCATGAAATCTTTGCCCATTCCTATATCTAGAATGATATTGCCTATGTTGCCTCCCAGGGTTTTTATAGTTTTGAATTTTTATATTTAAGTCTTTTGTCCATCTTGAGTTGATTTTTATATATGGTGTAGGGAAGGACTCCAGATTCAATCTTCTGCATATGGCTAGCCAGTTATTGCAGCACCATTTATTGAATAGGGAGTCCTTTCCCATTGCTTGTTTTTGTCAGTTTTGTAAAGGTCAGATGGTCGTAGGTATGTGGCCTTATTTCTGGGCTATCTGTTCTGAAAAACAAAAAAAAGAAAACTTCAGCCAAATTGAATTTATAAGAGTTTAATTGAGCAATGAATAATTCACAAATCTGGCAGCCTCACAAGCCAGAGTGGGCTCAGAGACTCCAGGACAGCCACATGGTAGAACAGGACTCATGGACAAAAAAAGGAAAGTAACTTACAGAAAATGGAAGTGAGGTACAGAAACAGCCAGATTGGTCACAGCTATTGAACATGGTTTGAACAGTTGGCTATATTTGATTGGCCAAAACTTGGTCATGTGTGGGCTATGGTCTGTTTACTATTGCACTTGTTATAGTTTACGACGTACAAAGAAACCTCTAGGCCGAACTTAAAATATGTAAGAAGACAGCTTTAGGCTAAACTTTATTTAACAGTTCCATTAACTTATGTGTCTGTTTTTGTAACAGTAACATGCTGTTTTGATTACTGTAGCCCTGTAACATATAGTTCGAAGTCAGGTAGTATGATGCCTCCAGCTTGTTCTTTCAGCTTAAGTTTGTCTTGGCTATTCAGGCTCTTTTTTGGTTCCATATGAATTTTAAAATAGTTTTTCTCTAGCTCTGTGAAGAATGTCATCAGAAGTTTGATAGGAACAGCATCTATAAATAGCTTTGTGCAGTATGGCCATTTTAACAATATTGATTCTTCCTATCCATGAGCATGGAACATTTTTCTATTTATTTGTGTCATCTAGGATTTCTTTCAGCAGTAATATGTAGTTCTCCTTGTAGAGATCTTTCACTTCCCTGGTTAGCTGTACTCCCAGGTATTTTACTATATTTGTGGCAGTTATGAATAGGAGTTCATTCCTGATTTGTCTCTCTGCATGACTATTGTTGATGTATAGGAATGCTAGTGTTTTTTTTTTAATGTTGATTTTTTATCCTGAGACTTTGCTGAAGTTGTTTATCAGCTTAAGAAGCTTTTGGGCTAAAACTATGGGTTTTTCTAGATATAGAATTATGTCTTCTGCAAACAGGGATAGCTTGACTTCCTCTCTTCCTCTTCCTCTTTAGATGCCCTTTATTTGTTTCTCTTGCCTGATTGTTCTGGCCAGTGCTTCCATTAATATTTTGAATTGAAGTGGTAAGAGAGGGCATGTTTGTCTTGTGCCAGTTTTCAAGGGGAATGCTCCCAGCTTTTGCCTATTCATATGATGTAAGCTGTGGCTCTTATTATATGAGCTGTGGCTCATATATCTCACATATGGCTCTTATTACTTTGAGGTATGTTCCTTCGTACCTCGTTTATTGAGAGTTTTTTTTTTTTTTTTTTAACATGAATGGGTGTTGAATTTTAACAAAAGCATTTTCTGCATCTATTTAGATAATTACGTGGATTTGTCTTTAGTTCTGTTTATGTGATGAATCACACTTACTGATTTGTATATGTTGAATCAACCTTGCATCCCGGGGATAAACCCTACTTGATCATAGTGGATAAGCTTACTGATTTGCTGCTGGATTCAGTTTGCGAGATTTTCTTAAGGATTTTTTCACAGACATTCATAAAAAATATCGGCTTGAAGTTTTCCTTTTTTGTTCTCTCTCTGCCAGGTTTTGTTATCAGGATAATGTTAAGTTTGCCTCATTTTCTACTTCAGTCCCACTTCATCTTAATTACTTGATTACTCCTTTTATTGGATATTTGATGCTTACAAGACATATAGGAATATTCAACAATCAGATGGGTGTATGGGATTTAAGGGATGACATGGATCACAAAAATCTGAGATTGCAGCATAATTACCTTGTGACTAGAAGCATGTAAATGCACTCTATGTATATTTTGGAAGAATATTAAATTTCAAGTCCTTTAAGGGTTAGAACTCCAAAAAGTTAGGACCATGTACCATAGTCATCCTGTTCTCTTTACATTTAGAATCATGTTTTTTTTTTCGGTAATAAAATGACTTTCACAGAGAATTAGATATATGCTATGAAATATGTAGGTAATCAGGATAATATTTATCAGCAGATTATTATTGTTTATAGAAACTGTAAACTAAATGCTACATTTTCAGGCACAAAATACTTAAGGCACAACTTATGTACACTAGAATTGTATAGGTTATACTATCAGTGTTAATAGAAATTCTCACAGGTGATCTTTATGGAAGATACAAAATAAAATAATTGTTATGAAGATGGAAACAATAAAAATACTTAAGGACTCATTAATAAAAAAACTAACAATATGAGGCATTTTTATTACAGCTCCAACATTCCTCCCATTCCTGTAACAAAAAAAGCTAGACAAGCTGAAAATCATTGACTTTCCTTGAACATAACAGAGAATTTAACATCACAGGGCATATCACCGATCTAAATTCTAGAGAAGCAGGTGCCCCAATGAATACCTGTTTACCTGGAGCTAAAGCTAATAAAAACATAAACTAGTAAAAACACAAGTGATCATTTTGCAAATATGCCAGTGGCTGAGTATGGACTAGCATTAGAAGATCCTGAAGACTGTGGTCTAACAGGAAGCAAACACTTTGTGGACTTTACATCTAGGAACCACATGCAGTTCTTACAGTGAAGAGTAAAAAATATTCCCTCATGACTGTCGCATGAGGAGAGGACAGTAATCACTGAGAAATGTATCCAGAGCCTTCTCTATAACAAAGGTTAACTCCACAGGGAAAAGCACTTTGTCAGAGCCTTATCCCAGCTGGAGGAAAGAAAGAACTACCACTCTGACTGGCAGCCCTTCTATCTCACTTAAATGAAAACAAAAAGAGTAAACAGAGATCAACTGCAGCCAGGAAGCATATGGGGAAAAAGTTACATCAAGGAGAAACAATTGCAAAGGGTTCAACTGTAACATCTAAGTCCACTAAAAGACTGAGATTTATTAAGAAGATTATAGAGTACTACCTGTTCCCCTACCTTACCACCACATCAACAGAACTCCAGTACAAAAACAGTGGATTACAGATGAAATACCTGTACAACATAGATTCATTAGAAGGTTTTGTATTAGTGAGGGTTCTCTAGAGGGACAGAACTAATAGAATAGGCATATACATAAAGGGGAGTTTATTAAGGAGTATTGGCTCACACAATCATGAGGTGAAGTCCCACAATAGGCCATCTGCAAGGTGAGGAGTCCCAAAACCTCACCTAGGGAAGCCAACAGTTCAGCCTTTAGTCTGTGGTCAAAGGTCCGAGAACTCCTGGCAAACCACTAGTGTAAGACCAAGAGTCCAAAAGTTGAAGAATTTGGAGTCTGATGTTTGAGGGCAGGAAGCATCCAGCATGGGAGAAAAATGAAGGCCAGAAGACTCAGGCCAGTCTAGTTCTTCCATGTTCCTCTGCCTGATTTTATCCTACCTGCACTGGCAACTGATTAGATGGTACCCACCCAGATTGAGGGTGAGTCTGCCTTTCCCAAACCACTGACTCAGATGTTAATGTCCTTTGGCAACATCCTCACAGACACACCCAGGAACAACACTTTGCATCCTTCAATCCAATCAAGTTGACACTCAATATTAACCATCACAGGTTTGGTGATGCATTTTTTGATACAACACTAAAGCATGATCTATGAAAGAAAAAAACAGAATAGTTGGACTTTCTTTAAAACTGAAAAGTTTTCTGCAAATTATACTATAAAGGGAATCAAGACAGATTATGGATTGAGAGACAATATTAGCTAAACACGCTCCTGATAAAGAAGTTGATCTAAAAAAAAACACAAAAAAAACCTCTCAAAGCCTAACAATAAGAAAATAAACAACTAATTAAAATGGGCAAAAGTTCTAGACAGATACTCATCAATGAAGATATACAGATGACATATAAGTATACTGTGAGATACTCAATATCATTTGTCATTAGGGAAACGCAATTTAAGAAAATAATTAAGCAGAGCATGGTGACTCACTCATGTAATCCCAGCACTTTGGAAGGCTGAAATGGGCAGATCGCTTGAGCACGGGAGTGTAAGACCAGCCTGGGCAACATGATGAAACCCCATTTCAAAAAAAAAAACACAAAAGTTAGCCAGGTTTGGTAGCATATACCTAGTCCCAGCTACTAGGGAGGCTGAGGTGGGAGGATCACTTGAGCCAGGGAGGTTAAAGCTACACTGAACTGCAGTCACACCACTGCACTCCTGCCTGGGCAACAAAGTGAGACCCTGTCTCAGAAAACATAAAAATTTAAATTTAAAAAGATATTTTAAAAGGAGAGAAAGAAAATAATTACATATTAACTGCAGACCTATCAGAATGGCTATAAAACAAACAAGCAAAAAAGAAAACACCAATTGCTAGTGAGAATGTGGAGGTACGACAACCATCAGTAACTGCTGTGGGTGGGATACAAGGTGATACTACCACTTTAGAAGACAATTGGAAGTTTCTTACAAACCTAAACCCAGTTTCACCATACAATCCAGCAGTTGTCCTCCTAGGTCTTTACCCAACTGCTCAAAACACCTATGTTCACACAAAAACTTACAAGTGAATACTTATGGGAACTTTATTTGTAACGATCAAAAACTGTAAGCAACCAAGATATCCTTAAATAGAGGAGTGGACAAACAACTGGTACAGTCATACAACTGCATACTATTAAGTTATAAAATAGGATGCGGTATCAAGCCATACAAAGACATAGAATAATCTTAAACGCATATTGTTAAGTGAAAGAAGCCAGCCTGGAAAGTGTACTTACTACATGATTCAACTTACATGACATTTTAAAAAAGGCAAAACTCTAGAGATGTGAAGGAGACAAATGTTTGCCAGGATTTTCAGAGGAGTAAGGGTTGAACAGGTGAAGCAAAGAGGGTGGTATAGGGCAACAAAACTATTCTGCATTATACTGCAATAGTGGATATACGACAGTACGCATATGTCAAATCCCATATAATTTTACAGCACAAAGTAAGCCTTAATATATGCAAATTTTAAAACATGTTTAGGAAGTTGGGGGAATTCCAGCATTGAATGTGGATTGTGACCGAAGAACCTATCTTATTAAAATATGTATAATATAATCGCACTGAAGAGAAGAAGGGAAAAAGACACTAACCCAAGTAACTTCAGAAATGAGTGAAGTCTATAAGGCAAAAAGCAAAACATGCTGTACAAAATCACTAGGCTCTAGTAGAGAAAAGTTTCACATGGGATCCAGGTTAATAATATTGACAATTTAAAACATGCATACTGCAACTGAACAACTACTAAATGAATGGTGGTTGTTTGGGAGCTATATTTCTCATTGTTGGAGAACTCCATGGGGAAATGTAAGCAATACAAATGTGTGAATCAATTTAGAACTAACAAGAACTGACTTGCACTGGACTCAGAATTCAAACTAACCCTGAGATTCAAGAAGAGTAGAGATGAAGAAGAATAATTTGATTTCTATATGCCTGAAAGATCAAGAAATAGTGTGGATTGATTACAATATATCAATATATTATACAAACCACATTGTTGAGAAGAAAAACATATAGGAATTTAGCTAGGAATTAGATTTTAGGAACAAAGTCTCAAGTATTATAAAACGAAGTTGGGAGAAATACCCTAAGTAGATTATTAAAATTGAGAATTTTGCTGGAAGTTGTGAATCACAACCTCCACTCTCTTATATCTAAAAGCTATTTAAGTCTCATGCAAAAAAAAAAAAAAAAAAAAAAAAAAAGGAGTTCTATTTTTTTCCTTACCTTTTCCTCAATACCAGGATTAAGCAAATATGTCGGAGAATGAGAAAAAAAGGAAGAAAAACAAGTGTAAAAAAAGAGAGAGAGAGAAATACATAAAGAAATGGGGAGGAAATGAGACCAAAGAAAAAAAATTGAAAAATTTAAAACCAGAAGACAGATCACACAATTGTTTAGCATCTTCAAAAGAGCACAGGACTTTTCAGATTTGGAGAAAACAGAGAGGAGGATAACCTCTAGGTAAATGAGAAAATGATACAGAAGGGAAGTGAATCAGATTAAAGTGTAAAGGGATAAAAAGCAAAAGCAAATGAAATGGGAGAAATGGGAGATGGATGACAAAATTAAAAATTTTAAGCAATCTAAAAGTTCAATGCAATTCCCATCCAAATGCCACCATCATTCTTCACAGAACTAGGAAAAGCAATCCTAAAATTCAGATGGAACCAAAAAAGAACCTGCATATTCAAAGCAAGACTAAGCAAAAGAGAACAAATCTGGAGACACCACATTACCTGACTTCAAACTATACTATAAAGCAATAGTCACCAAAAAAGCATGGTACTGGTATCAAAATAGGCATATAGACAAATGGAATAGAATAGAGAACCCAAAAATGAAGTCAAATACTTACAGCCAACTGATCTTTGACAAGGCAAACAAAAACATAAAGTCAGGAAAGGACCCCCTATTTAACAAATGGAGCTGGGATAATTGGCAAGCCATATGTAGAAGAATGAAACTGAATCCTCATCTCTCACCTTACATCAACTCAAGATGGATCAAGGACTGAAATCTAAAACCTGCAACCATAAAGACTCCAGAAGATAACATTGGAAAAACCCTTCTAGACATTGGCTTAGACAAAGACTTTATGACCAAGAACCCAAATGCAAATACAACAAAAACAAAGATAAATAAATGGGACTTAATTAAACTATTAAGGTGCTGCACAGCAAAAGAAACCATCAGCAGAGTAAATAGACAACCCACGAAGTGGGAAAAAATCTTCACAATCTATACATTTGACAAAAAAACTAATATTCAGAATCTACAAAAAACTCAAACAAATCAGCAAGAAAAGAAAAAATCCTATCAAAAAGTGGGCTAAGGACATGAATAAACAATTCTCAAAAGAATATATACAAATGGCCAACAAACATGAAAAAATGCTCAACATCACTAATGATCAGGGAAATGCAAATCAAAACCACAATGCGATACCACCTCACTACTGCAAGAATGGCATTAATCAAAAAAAAAAAAAAGATGTTGCCATGGATGTAGTAAAAAAGGAATACTTTTACACTGCTGGTAGGAATGTAAACTAGTACAACCACTATGGAAAACAGTGTAGAGATTCCTTAAAGAACTAAAAGTAGATCTACCATTTGATCCAGCAATCCCCCTACTGGGTATCTACTCAGAGGAAAAGAAGTCATTATACAAAAAAGATACTTGCACATGCATATTTGTATAATAGCAGCACAATTTGCAATTGCAAAAATATGGAACCAGCCCAAATGCCCATCAATCAATGAGTGGATATAGGAAATATGTGATATATACCATGGAATACTACTCAGCTATAAAAAAGGATTGAAATAATGGCATTTGTAGCAATCTAGATGGAATTGGAGACCATTACTCTAAGCGAAGTAACTCAGGAATAGAAAACCAAACATTGACTGTTCTCATTCATAAGTGGGAGCTAAGCTATGAGGACATAAAGGCATAAAAATGATACAGTGGACTTGGGTACTTGGAGGAAAGTGTGGGAAGAAGATGAGGGATAAAAGAATACCCATTGGGTACAGTGTACACTGCTTGGGTGATGGGTGCGCCAAAATCTCAGAAATCAGCACTAAAGAACTCATTTATGTAAAAAATAATAAATTTTAAAAAACAAGAAAATATTTCAAAAAATAAGTAAATAACAAAGATTAACTAAAAATTTTTTTCTGAAGGTACAAAACTCCATGGTAATATTAAATACATAGAAAAACACAGAATATTATAACACTGTAATTGTGGTGTATAAAATTCTTATGTATTAAATAGAAAGAAAAAAGATGAACCAATCAAAATAATAAAACTTTTAAGACATAGTACAATAAGGTAGAAACAACAAAAAGTTTAAAAGTAAGGGGATGAAGTTAAGGCGTAAAGTTTTTATGAGTTTTCTTGTCTATATGTTTGCTTATGTAACCAGTGTTGTCATCAGTTTAAAATAATGGGTCATAAGATATTATTGCAAGCCTCATGGTAACCTCAAATCAAAAACATATGACAGATACACCAAAAATAAGAAGCAAGAAATTAAAATATACTACCAGAAAAAAACACCTTCGCATTAAAAAAAAAAAAAGACAGAATAGACAGAAGAAAGTGAAACCACAAAACAACCATAAAACAAATAACAAAATGGCACAAGTCTCTATTTATCAACAATAACATTAAATATAAATTGACTAAGCTCTCCAATCAGAAGACATAAAGTGGCTGAATGGGGGAAAAACAAGACCTAAAGTTTCTTGCCTACAAGGAACACACTTCACCTACAAAGATACACATAGGCTGAAAATAACAAGATGGTTGAAGACATTCCACGCTAATGAAAACAAAAAAGAGCAGGAGTCATTATACTTCTAGCAGACAAAATAGATTTCAAGGCAAAACTATAAAAAGAGATCAAGAAGTATATTATATAATGATAAATGAGTCAACTCAGAAAGAGGACATAACAACTGTAAATATATATGCACCAAACACTGGAGCACCCAGATATATAAAGCAAATATTATTAGAGCTAACAAGAGAGACAAATCTGCATATAATAATAGCTGGAGACTTTAACAGCCAACTTTCAACACTGAACAGACAAAAAAATCAACAAAGAAACATTGGATATTATCAACACTATAAACCTAACAGACCTAATATTTACAGCACATTTTATCCAACAGCTGTGGAAAACACATTCTTCTCCTTAGCACAAGGATTATTCTCAGGGATAGAACATGTGTCAGATCACAAAACAAGTCTTAAAACATTCAAGGAAATTAAAAATATATCAAGCATCTTCTCTGACAACAATGGAATAAAACTAGAAATGAATAATGAGGAATTTTTGAAACTATACAAACACATGGAAATTAAACAATATACTCCTGAATGACCAGTTGGTCAATGAAGAGATGAAGAATGAAATTGAGAAATTTCTTGAAACAAATGATAACAAAACCCAACATAACAAAGCCTATGGGATACAGCAAAAACAGTACTAAGAGGGAAGTTTATAGCTTAAGTGCCTATATCAAAAAAGAAGAAAAACTTCAAATAAACAACCTAATAATGCATCTTAAAGAATTAGAAAACCAAGAGCAAACCAAACCCAAAGTTAATAATGGAAAAGAAATAATAAAGATGAGAGAATAAATACATGAACTCGAAATTAAGAAAACAATAAAAAAAAGTTGGTTTTCTGAAAAGACAATCAAAATTGGCAAACTTTTAGCCAGACTAAGAAAAAAAGAGAGAAGCCTCAAATAAATAAAATCACAGATAAAAAAGAAGATATTACAACTGATCCTATAGAAATTCAAAGGATGATTAGAGGGTACAATAAGCAACTTTATGTCAATAAATTTGAAAACTTAGGAAAAAGCAGATAAATTCCTAGACACAAACAACCTACCAAGATCAACAATAAAATCTCAAACCTGAACTTACCAATAACAAGTAATGAGATCAAAGCTGTAATAAAAAGTCTCCCAGTAAAGAAAAGCTTGGGACCCAATGGCTTCACTGCTGAATTTTACCAAATGTTTCAAGAACTATTATGAATCCTATTCAAACTATTCTGAAAAATAGAAGAAGAGGAATACTTCCAAACTAATTTCATGAGGCTAGTATTACCCTGATACCAAAACCAGACAAAGACACATCCAAAAAAGAAAACTACAGGCTAACACCTCTGATGAACATTGATGCAAAAATTTTCAACAAAATACTAGCAAATTGAATTCAACAACAGATTAAAAAGATCATTTATCATGACCTAGTGGGATTTATTGCTGGGATGCAAGATAGCTCAACAGAAGCAAATCAATCAATGTAATACATTATATCGACAAAATGAAGGACAAAAACCATGTGGTCGTTTCAACTAGTACTGAAAAAGCATTTGAAAAAACTCAACAAAAAATTATTAAAATGCATTTGATAAAATTCAACAAAAACTGTTGAAAGCATTTGATAAAATTCAACAAAAAACTGTTGAAAGCATTTGATAAAATTCAACAAGACAACTATTAGAACTGATTAACAAATTTTCGTAAAGTTTCAAAATTAGCAGACAAAAATCAGTAATATTTATTTAGGCAAACAGCAAACAATCAGAAAAAGAATATATGAAAGCAATCGCAGTGACAATAGCTAGAAATAAATTAAATACCTAGGAATTAACCTAATTAAAGAAGTGAAAGATCTTTCCAATAAAAACTATGAAACATTGATGAAATAAATAGAAAAGGACACAAAAAAATGCAAAGATATTCTGTGTTCATAGATTGGAAGAATCAACATACTTAAAATGTTTATACTATCGAAAGCAATCTACAGATTCAGTGTAATTCTATAAAAATGCCAATGACAATGTTCACAGAAATAGATTTTTTAATTATAAAATTTACATGGAACCACAAAAGACCCAGAATAGCCAAAGATATCCCAAGCAAAAAGAACAAAACGGGAGGAATCACATTAACTTTCTTCAAATTATACTACAGAGCTATATTAACCAAAACAGCATGGTACTCGCATAAAAACAGACACATAGACCAGTGGAACAGAATAGACAACATATAACTCAGAAATAAATCCATACATCTACAGTGAATTCATTTTCAACAAAGGTGCCAAGAATATACATTGGAGAAAGGACAATTTATTCTCTTCTGTATATTGAAATTGTAAGTTGAGTATTATTTATACTTTTAAAATTTTAGAGAATTCACCCAAAAAAAATAAAAAAAAATCTTTTGTGCGAACTTCTCGTTTGCAGGAGATTTTAATTAACCCAATTCAGGTTTCCTTGTTGATATCAAAGAACTTAGTTGTCAAATAAGAAGGTAGAATTTACCAGAGGCTGGGAAAGGCAGTGGTTGGGAGGTGGAGATGGTTAATGGGTACAAAAAATAGAAAAAATGAAAGACCTACTATTTGATAGCACAACAGGATAACTATAGTCAATAATTACTTAATTGTAGATTTTGAAATAACCAAAGGAGTATAATTTGATTATTTGTAATACAAAGGATAAATGCTTAGGGGATGGATACCGTATTCTCCATGATGTGACTGTTACGCATTGCATGCCTGTATCAAAACATCTCATGTACCCCATAGATATACACATTTACATGTACCAATAAAATTTTAGAAAATTTAAAAGACATGAAATTTTTTAAAGACCTGCATCAATCCTGGTGAATTGTGTTCTCCCAATCTGGGTTTTCCTGTTTCTAGGATCTTTGCCCCTCAAGTCCTGTTTTGACTTCAAACAATTTTTTTATAGTTTCGTCCTTAAATTTTCTAATTGTTCTTGAGAGGGAAGTTGATATTAAACAAGGTAGTTCACCATTTCTGAAATGTCAAAAGCAGAAAATCTTAAAGTGTTGAACCATATTCCAGTCGCCATCACCAGGTCATGATGTGTTATTGTTTGTATTATTCCTGTATTAAGTACACGTGTGTGTGTGTGCGTGTGTGTGTGCACGTGTGCACGTGTGTTTGCTTTATAACCTTCCACTTGTGCCCTGCAAGGCAATGAAGAGGCTCAGATGGAACAGAGAGAAGTCTGGGACACAGAAGAGTTTGCTAGGTCCTTCCCTTTCTTCTCCATCACAAACACACCTTGGCCCAAAATAAAAGATAAAGCCACTAAATGAGGTCTGTGGGATTATCCTACATGGCCAGAAGGAATATTTAAGTTCCGAAACATTTCCATTTCCATCACATTCTCCAGGGAGCCATGCTTCATAGATTCTGAGATTATTACTTAAAGTTATCATTTTGTCAGGGCATTCTGCTATATCAAATAACATTATTTCGTTTACACATAGGTCTAATTAACAAGGATATTAGGTGAGATTATCTGCCTTATTCTCTTTCTCCTAGGGATCTGCCCCCTTGCAGAGAACAAATGCTTTAATAGGCCAGCTGCTTTAGCTCCTTTCAACTAGAGTTTTACAAGTACTATATTACTCATTTAGCCACAGAAATAAACTATTATTTTCATCCCTCTACTTCTAAAAGACAGGCAAAGGGCACTGAAATTTGACGTCAGTTGATTGCAAATTTTGTGCTCTTTTCACTTTTGGCTTCTCAAAGAGTAGCTAAAAAGATGTTAAATCCATGTACTTGTAGCCCAGGGCAGGCCAACCAGATGGATTGTGGATGGGAAGTACAAGAATGTCCTTCTGACATGATACAAAGGGCTCAGATATCTGCTTTATTTTCCCTCCAAGACTTCAAACTGGTAATTTATTAAAGATTCACATGGTGATTCAGCATCAGCATGCAAACCCCACTGAGTGCAATATTAATATTAAAAATGTGTCCTCTAAGTGAAACTCGGTTCAAATAGTCCGATCAAAAATAGTGAAAATGATATTCTTTTTTACAGACTGGTAGTCTTTGTACCCTTGAGCACAACAGTAAACATTTCAATTTGCATCCATTTTAATTCCAAGTTGTGTTATGTTTCAACACAATAGCTAGTATTGAGGTAAACATCAGTACTTATTTGTAGAAGCAACAGTCTTGAATAGCATCGAAGCCACCACTGAAATGGAAATTCAAAGATTCATTCAGTATAAAAGTTTTGCATATGTGCAGAAAAGATGATTGTCTTATACTTCTCTCTCATCTAAGGTAAAACACGAGGCTTTATAAATGCTATACTGAATGTTGCATGAATTCTAAGGAAGTTTCCCGTCAGTTTTGTGTACATATTCTGCCATCAATTCATGCGAACCAACAAGACTTCTAAATCTGACTAGACTGTGTCAGTTAATATGTGTAGGACATTTGATATTTTATAGTTGAGACTGAAATACACCTACACAATGTCCCAGGAAACTAAAAAAATAGAATAACTCAGAAAGAGAATTGTCAGCAGCCCAAACGTACAAAAACCTTTCTAAATCTGGTTTAGGTTTACTCTAAACTAGATAATCTAAAAAGCAATGTTAACTTTTATGGGTAGAGAAAGTGTAAAATTTTTGAACTTATATTACCCATATAATGAGTATGAACAAACTATAAGAGGCTTTATCTTTCTTTTAGTTTCTCTGATGCCTGGGCTAATAATTTAATGACTGTACGGCATTTAACTGTTAATTCCATTATTCTTCTGAGATCTTTCTGGAAACTTCCTGAGGAAAGTCTTCTTCCCCCCTGACAAGAAGCCTTTTGTACCAGGAGGGAATACCAGCACAGGTTACTTCAGAATAAATGTAGAAAACTCTCTCTTGCTATGATACTCGACAATTATTAATTTCTATCTTCTTTTAGCAAATATTTATTTAGTACCACTTATGTGTCATTCACTCTCTTATAAAATGAGAATTCATGGAACTCATATGTCTCATGGGGGAGAGAGAATTTATTAAACAATGCAAAGAATAGTTTTATAAAACCTTAAGTTAGTGCTGTAAAGGAGAGAAAAGTCAGTCTTTGATAGCGTATTGCAGAAGACTCTGACCTAGACTGGCATGTCACAGAGGGCTTTCCTGAAAGTGTCCAGGTAGGTCAGGAAGATGGACAAAGGAAGAGTGAAAAACAGAGTTTATTGGGGAATATGTTAGATAGAGGATGTCAAAGGTCTGTACAGATGCATGTACAATAGTCCTGTGGTGGAAGGGCTATGATATCTACCTGTTAAAATGGGCATGTGACTGGAACCCAGAAACCAAAGGGTTGAGAAGGGCTGCAAAAGTGAAGAAGGGAGAGGGCTTACACTGCAGAGACCTCGCAGTTCTGTAAAATAACTTGACTTTCATCCTTTAGGCAATGAGATGCTATCGGAGAGCTTTACGTTAGGCACTGCTGTGAACAGCTTTACATTTTGATGAGCTCCTCTAAGTTGCTGTCCTGGGAATAGTCATGAGGGGAATCAAAAGAGGATGACAGAGAACTGTTGGGAGTCTATTGCAGTTGCCCAGGCAAGACTATGTATAACAGCAGCCTTGCAGTATAAGCTGCTGTGGTTGTGTCTGCTGTTGTCCATTGATCTGTTTGTTTGAGTTTCTCAGATCCAGCTGACTTGAAAAAACTGTGGTCACTCTTTTTTCCTCTTTCAGGGAAAACATGTATGGGAAGAAATAAAGGTGATGAACAAGGGGAGTGTGAGCGTGGCTACGAGTAGCCACCCAGTACTTCTGGTTGTAATAACCCCCAAATGCTGTAATTTTAACAAACAAAACCATGTTTTCCTTAAGAGAACTTATAAACATTTATTTTATTGATAAAATAAATAGAGAAATATTTGGCTTTCTAAAACTGAGAGAGTCAAGGAATACACTAATTTCTTAGAACTGCCTCTTTTGTGCTGAAAATGAC
>NW_016809446.1:1628768-1632268 GCF_001698545.2 Rhinopithecus bieti
AAAAAAAAAAAAAAAAAAAAGACTTCTTTTTCCGCTGATCAGGAAGACAAATATTATAATTGTGAAAACAGAAATAAAATGATATCTTAAATGAGTGACTGACCAGCAGAGAATAACTAACAGGCTGAAAGGACAAAAGAGAACCCATTTCTAGGACATCACAGAACCATAAGGCAGCCTTTATCGACCTGTGAGGTTAGTGTGTTAGAGAGAGGGCGGGATGGAGAGCAAGCTGTAAAAGGGGCCTTGAGACAACATGATTTCCAGCTCAGGGCTTTTGAAATCCCAGTTCATGAAACAGCGCTGGAAATAAACAATGACCAATGCTTTTCTCTCTGCATCACTTTATTCTCTGCATCACTTTATTTTGTGCCTGTTATACTTTAAGAGCAAAGTAGAATCAATAAGATATTTCTTTTCAGGCAATCCATGAATTTCAGAAAACATATCATATCCACTCAGGGTATTAAAGTTTCTTTTAGTCTAGTAACAAGACTGGGGTTTCATTATCATACTGATATTTGAGAAGAATATGTGGGCCTCAGATAACCTCAGAAGAACCCTATGTTCCAGCAATGGATGCCATCATGACCTTTACTCACCTTCTTCCTCACCCATCAGTGATGAGGTGAGAAGGGGTTTTATAAGAAAACAACAACAAAAAATGATTCTTTAATGTTTTCCTATCATTGAATTTTAAGGAGGCTTCTGAAAAGAAAATATGGTCAATTTTATGCCAAGAGACTTTGCAAGAATAAAAACTGATTGAGCCTCTAGGAAGAGAGAAAGAGAGAGAGAGAAATTTTGGTAGCTAAAGTGACAGACTGTTGTTTCACATTTTCAAGTTTATTTCCTCTTTTCCTTTTTTTTTTTTAAATCTTACTGTCTTCTGATTTTTTTAACGAGTTAAATAATAAGAATGCTTTCCGAATTAACTTTTTCATTCTAAAGTTTGATGGACATGTTTTAAAAATAGCATTCTATACGTGAAGACATGACTGGAATAATTGGGTCTATTTACATGTGAGGATAAATAATTTCTATTTGTTGCAGAACCATAGATCAGCAGAAGCCACAAAGGCAGCAAGAATACAAGCCAGATACCAAAGTCAAAATATGCTTAGACTGATTCTTTATTCCACTGGGGATAGAGAACAAATATTTGCTGGAATGCATTTTGTTTCCATTGATGGCTAATGCCAAATAAAAATATCTAGTGAGATATCATCTGAACAGGTTTAATAAAGTAAAAGATGAAAGTGGCTTGAAACTATATTTATACCAAAAAAGTATGATTTGCTCATTCGTATTGAAATATTCATTCAAAGAGCTAACCAATTTGCTAGTTGGATTGAAAGACCACTGTCCTTTTGTAGATCTTTGGATGATCTGTGAAAGCATACTAGGAATCAAAAGGTTGTAAGATAGAAAATTCCCTCAGAATTTGAATATTGAGAGGTGTATGTGTTTCTCTGGACTGGCTCACAGAAAGGCAGCCTGACAACTTTTCAACTTGAGAAATCTCAACCCTCAGCCCAAATAACAAGTGCATCCTATGGCCTTGTCATTTTATTTCCTAAGACTTATTTGCTGCGATCTGAATTTTAGAAAAAAAAAATCTGTACTGACAACTTATGTATTTTCTCTAAAAGCGGAAAGGTTAAATCAAGGAAAAAAAAATAAGCAAAACAAATGCAACAAACTTCTGACTAAGTTACTAACAGAAATTTTCTGAAAACAGAATGTAAGGTTTCTGTTGGCTCTACTAGCCAGTTCTTCCCGTCCTATCCAGTAGCTGACGCTTTGTTTAAACTTAGGGAATATAGCCAGTCAACCCAATTCAAAGTAAAACTAACCTTTTCTTCCCTACTCAGTCTTTAGAGTTTCTGCTAAAGTTTGTATGACATTATAGGCTCTTTTTCTCTCCTGATCTTTTCTTTTAAAATATATCTTAACACACTTGATTTTAAAATTCCAATGTGAACTATTTATTTTTAAAAGATATCCTTGCATTTAAAAGGAATAAATGCCAGAATTATTTTACTGTTGCCTGTTCAAACTTACTCTGAGGCAGAGGGATGAATTCCCCCAAATACTGCCTCAGTCAAGAATGAGTTCAAATGTAGCAGCAGTCTTGATCATTTTTGAGGAGCTTGGTAATTAGATCTTTTCCCAATGTCTTACTTTCTTTGTTTCTTGAAAAGTTCTGTTACAGGTGTCATCCCTGATTTGCCAAATCAACATTTTTTATGTTGGGGTCTTTATTTCAAAACACTCACATGTGATTTTGCTGGGCATTCCTGGTTAAGAACTACTTTAGGAACTTAAATTCTGGTTTTAGCATTCTTTCAGGGAGATCATTGTTTTATAATCCAACCAACTGCCTTATCTAGCAACACTTGGAAAAGTCATTAACCAGCCTTATATACAAAAGTCACTCCTGCGTTTATTCATTTTGGAGTGTAGCACATGGAGCTGTTTAATTAGGAATAAACACAAGTCTGTCCTTGTGACTTCTGACTGTGGGTCATTTTCTAAAACACTGTTATTTGCTTGGGTTGGGTTTGGTTTCACTCAACAGAATGTAAATTCTGAATGATATTTAACTGTTCCCCAATTTCAGTAGTTCAGTCATATCACACCAAGCATATCCTCCTATTTTTAGGACACTCTGTCCTCAGTGATAGATGTCCTAAAATTGGCTGTCTTAAAGTGTCCTGATTGAATTTTGGGTGTAACCACATGTACAAATTTTAAATCAGATCATTCCCAATACACCTTCCAAATTTTTTGAAAATCTGTCTAGTCATTTTTGTGAAATGTTGTAGTAGACAAACAGTTCAAAATCTTGTTTTTCTGTATCTAGGCAACAGAGTTGTTTTTGTAATGAATAGTGTACTGGTAAAATGAAAGGATGTTTTAGAAAGAATTTCTTAAGATGCGAGATCATGTGGATCTGGAATGGATAGAAATCAGAAAGTTTAGAACAATCATTTACTTTTGAATTTAAGAAGACAATGTGAATCCCAGATGAAATGAGCCCAGGTGGGGACCTGGGAAAGGGAGCCTAATTTTAGAGGACAAACAAGGCACCAGAAATTTCAGGCAAAAATAGCCCATTTCTAACTCTCATGTATTGAATACCTGCCACATCCAATGAATGCAGCAATCCTCAAAGTAGGCATTATTAGCCCTATTTTATATGTGAGGAAACTGAGACACTTAAGAAGATAAGGAACTTATTCAAGGACATAAAGCTGGTAATCAACAAAGCTTAAGTTTGAATCCAAATCTCTTTTGACTTAACCTTATCTTTCCATTCTGCTGCCATTTAAGGAAGCAACTGGAGTTGGGAGTTCACTGTACTTTGGCAGGGTTTCTCAACAACAAAGTCAGAAGAAGCATAGAAACAGGAGAGACATCATTGAAAAAACAATTGGCATAAAACTGTGCCATCAGCTGATACGAGAACACTGAATGCAACAAAAGACTAATATAAT
>NW_016809446.1:1633599-1637025 GCF_001698545.2 Rhinopithecus bieti
TGCCATCAGCTGATACGAGAACAATGAATGCAACAAAAAGACTAATATAATATATATTATATCCTATTATATATTATTAGGTATAATAATATATACTATTATAATATTATCTTTATTAACTAACAAAACTCTTTTAACTTTTACTATATACTAGGTTTTCCAAGCATTAAATGTATTTTACCTGATTTAATCCTTATAATCAACCACTTTGTGAGTTAAAAATTATTATTTTCATCTTGCAGAGAAGGTAAGTAACCTGTCCCAGGTTCTACGAGTAGAAAGCATAGAAGCTGGGATTTGAACACACACTGGTTACAGAGCACACAAACTCAATCAAGATGGAACTTATGGGGAATTATCATGATTAAATGTACAAATGTTTAACAAAATTACTTTGGAGTACATTGATACAGGAAAATATGTATACAAAATGTTAAACATCAAATACAAAATATAGAATGACTAAGTATATATCAATGATATGCTAATAGAACTACAAATAGACTTCTCTTAGTTTTCTTTAGAATTTTACTTTTATAAAACACAAAATGCTTTTGTTTGTAACATCTAACTTTTTTATTAACAACCTTCTGGAAACTCTTTCATTGAGAATATATTCCCTCCAGCTTTCAGAAAGCTTTAAACATTTTCAAATCTCTTACAAACAAAAAACAAAACTGCCTTCTAGTATTTTGTAGTTAAATGCAATAACATGTTAAGTAGTAGTAAAATATTTTAGTCATATTTCTTAGTCCAAAGTTATGTACCTTTTACTATGTCATGATCCTTTTTTTATTTCTTATTGTAGGTAGACACTTAAAAAGAAGAAAAATATTAAGATTTCATAGACTGATTACATAGCACCAAGTCCAGTGCTATTGTAATGAAGTTCAGTAAGTCTCTATTAAATGGGTGAAAGGATGGATGCATGGATAAAAGAAGATGAAAGTAAGAAATAAGTTGAAAATGAAAGGAGAGCTGATTTGAGAAGTCAGGAGTTATTTATGAGTTATGATAAGCTTACTGGAAATATCTTGCCATAATTGGAAAACAGATAACTGAAGGGCAGCAGGTAAAAAAACAGGACATCAGGGTTTTTCACACTAACGTGTTTTTTTTTTGGCCCTAAAATCAATATGTATTTTTAATAAAATATCCATAAATACATATAAAAATATAATAAATCATAAAATTCCATACTCCTGCAACCTAGAGGTAAACATTGTTAACATATCCTATACTCACATATAACAACATATGTGGAACCCAGAGAAAAGTTGGTATTTTAAGCTAAATTTCATTTTGACTTTTATTATTTTATAATTATTATTATTATTATTTTGAGATGGAGACTTCCTCCGTTGCCCAAGCTGGAGTGCAGTGGTACAATCTTGGCTCACTGCAACCTCTGCCTCCCGGGTTCAAGAGATTCTCCTGCCTCAGTCTCCCTAGTAGCTGGGATTACAGGCACCCACCACCATGCCCAGCTAATTTTTGTATTTTTAGTACAAAATACAACATGTGTCCAGGCTGGTCTGGAACTCTGGGCCTCAAGTGACCCCCTGGCCTTGGCCTGCCAAAGTGCTGGGATTACAGGTGTGAGCCACTGTTCTCGGCCATGACTCCTTTTATAATCTCAAGCACATCACATGTTTTGCATTAGTGAATGAGGTAAGCCTGTTTTCTACAGACACTGGTGGAAGAATCACTAAGCATCTTCCAGTTTTGTTGTTCGATTAAAGGATGGAAACCTGGTATAGGACATGGTAGAGTCATTTGCAAAGGAAGGCTACCATTTGCAAAGGCAGGCTTGTAGCTAAGAAGAGGTTTCAGTGCTGAATTACCCAGTCAAACAGAGTGGGAAGGATCGTATTTTGATGAAGCTAAAGGAAGGAAGATGCAAAGATGGGGTGAAGGATATTTTATGACATTTATATGAAACATTGTCTTTATAATTGTTTTTATTGGCATTGCAAACCATGTCTATCACTCTTAATTTTCAGGAAAGCATACTTATAACATGCATTCTAAGAGTTTATGCCTGTGGAAATCAAGTAAAATGATAATTTTCCCTATTACAAGAAAGAAACTTTTCATTGGCTGGCAAGATAATCCATTTACTGAACTATAATAACTAATGCTATTTCTTGTAACTCGGAAGGACCACTAGAGATGGGAGCCATCCCTCCCCCAGAAGCTCTTTATCCTGATGCTCTACTGCTGGTTGTAATAGATCATTACACTATAAATTGTGTACTGACTTTTTTTCTTAATAATAAGATTTATTTATAATCTCAATATATAGATGTTTGTCAGGGTTACTCAATCCTGTCCGTACATTAAAATCACTTACGTAGCTTTTAAAATATATGATGTCCAAGCCTTACTCAAAGATTCTGATACAGTTTTTTAAAAATTGATTTAGTTACATCATGTGGATATGTAGATTTGGGGTAGATCTGCTCAGGACAACATGCAGAAAAAGTGAAACTATAGAGAAAAATGCCCAGAGCAAAGATAAGAGAATTTGGAAATACCAACAGTGAGGGAGTGGCAAAGGAAACAGAAAAACTAAAATAAGAAGGAAAGAAAAAAAGCAAAAGAAAATAGTTTATGATGAGAACACTGAAGGAAGGATTGAGAGTGATGAGGAGGGCATACTGTCAAACACTGCTGGGGACTTGCTATGGTTTGAATGTCCATTCCTAAACTCATATTGACATTTAATTGTTATTGTGACAGTACTAACAGGTGGACCTTTAAGAGGTGACTAAGTCATGAGGTCTCTTGCTTCATGAATGTATTAATGTTGTTATTGTGGGAGTGGGCTCCTGATAATAGGATAGGTTTGGCCCCATTTCTCTCTCTGTCTCATAAGCTTGCTTCCACCTCTGGTCTTCCTCCATGGATGGTCCTCACCAGATACCAACACCAACACTGTGCTCTTGGACTTCCCAGATCTAAAACCATGAGCCAAATAAGCCTCTGTTCCTTACAAATAACTTTTACAAGTAATTTATAAAATATACAAGTTTATAAGTAACTTCTAAATTACTTTTATAAAGATAGGCATTTATTCGGCTCATGGTTCTGGAGGCTGGGAAGTCCAAGAGCATAATGCTGGACTCTGTTATAGTAGCAGAATATGGACAAACCATGGAGTTAAAAGGAATAACACAAGGACAAAACCCCTAGGTTTGGTAAGCAGGACACAGATGGTTGTGGATAAAAGACTACAAATATTGTGCAGCGTATACTGCTCAGGTGATGGGTGTGCCATAATCTCACAAATCACCACTAAAGAACTTACTCATGTAACCAAATACCACCTGTATCCCAATAACTTACGGAAAAATAAAAACAAAACAAAACAAAATAGAATGAAAATACAATCAGTTGGTGGCTAAAAAAAAAAAAAAAAAAAAA
>NW_016809446.1:1637207-1667569 GCF_001698545.2 Rhinopithecus bieti
AAAAAAAAAAAAAAAAAGAAAGCAATTTTCCTCATGTTTTGATAGCAGCCTATTAACAGTATGCACCTTCCTCAATCGCATAGGCAAGCATTTTACTTTTTCTTTTTTTAAGTAGTAACTTACTATTCCATGTGAACACCATTATTTTTCCACTGTGTTTGTTACATATATTAGTCAGGATTCTCTAGAAGGATGGAACTAATATATATATATATATATATAATATTGACTCAAGATCACAAAATCCCACAATAGGCCATCTGCAAGCTGAGGAGCAAATAGAGCCAGTCCAAGTCCCCAAACTAAAGAACTTGGAGTCTGATGTTTGAGGGCAGGAAGCATCCAGCACAGGAGAAGGATGTAGGCTGGGAGGCTAAGCCAGTCCAACCTTTCCACATTTTCCTGTCTGCTTTATATTTACTGTTAGCTGATTACATGGTGCTAACCCAGATTAAGGGTGGGTCTGCCTTCCCCAGTCCACTGACTCAAATGTTACTCTCCTTTGGCAACACCCTCACAGACACACCCAGGATTAATACTTTGCATCCTTCAATCCAATCAAGTTGACACTCAGTATTAACCATCACATTATGATATTGCACTGCTTGGCCACTTACCTCTCACTTCTCTTTTCTTTTGGACTTCAGTGGTTTTACTTCCCTGGTGACTAGTCAGGTTCCCATCTCTACAGAGTCACCAAGCTGATACTAAAAATAACACATTTCTTTCCTACTTTCAGAGACTCATTCATGTTCCTGTAATTTAGACAACAATAGACCTTTATATTCATATTATTTTTAGTGTTCTGGGGTTCCTTATGCTGTACTCTGTTAATATTATATGGATTTCAAGATTTTTACAATTTTAAATCCAAAATATCTATGAAGATAGATCTTACCTATGAAGACAGGCTCTTACTTAACCAACGTGGTTGCTTTTTCTAAATTGTGGCTGAAGGTGGCTGCTAGTTTGGAATAGTCCCCCAAATACTTCTTTCATCTTCCATGAACAGTCTTCTAATTCTATTTTAGCGGCAGGTAGAAAGTCTACCAAGGCTCCAGTAGGAACAGAGATTTATGTAGCAAAACTGAAATCTAGTGACATACCTCAGAGGTATGTTAGGTGTGGACATAAAAACCATTGGTATGCCCAGTGGAGTGGAAGTTGGTATCTGGTGAAAAGAGGCATAATGTAGAAAGAAGAGGAAGGAAAAAGTTGCTAAACAACAGCAATGGGGTTAAATGGTTGCAAGCCAGGAATGGGTTCTTTAGCTCTCTAGCCTGGAGAGTTAAATATGAAAGATTTTATTAGAGGAAATTCCTGTGAGAGAGAAGACGGCAAGGAAGTAAAAAATGTACGGAGAGAGCTGTCACACTGTGGAGCAAGTCCGACCCAGAGTGAAGGAAACAGAGAGAGGATAATGAGTGGAAGCACTCTATATTAGCATGCAGCCCCTGACACTGTCATGTAGTCTAAGATCATCTAAAGTCCTCAAGTCAAACTCAGTCATCAAAGGAGTGCTTTTACTCCCATGAATGGGTCTGCCTGAGTATCCCTGCTTCATTCAGCCATCAGTTGTAAATCACAGTTTCTGCAAAATATAGCGATTACAGAGTGTAGCAGCTAGCCTTTGAACAATGACTCTTCCAGTAGCTGATAGTCTGCAAGGCACATTCTCATGATAGCCACAGGATTCATGTAAAGTTTATATATTTGGTATTTAAGATGCATTTGAGGACTGCACCTCTGAAATTACTTTATAACAACCTACTTCTAATATTTTTCAGGAATGGGGGGAAAGAGGAATAGGTCCCTGGCAATACTCCACTGGAGAAATTAACACAAAATTGTGTAGGGCTTGGCACTATTTACACAAATGTATTACAGAGTGGACTCTCTTTCTTTAAGCATATAGTGATCTCCAAAATGGAGATCCATGCCTGAGTCCACATGATGTTTTACAAACCACACCAAAGAGGGAATGGATAAATAGTGATCAGCAGTCCCAATTCTGTCACACACTAATGCTGAAACGTTGGAAAAGTCACATCACCTTTTTGGGTTTGTCCTCCATTAAGTGCTGGGGCTGGATTAGATTATCTTTGAGGTCTCTTTCATCTAGAAAATATTAAGTCTCAAATGCTGTTCATTTGAATGTCAAATAAGAGCTCAACAATATACATATTAAATTTACTTATAATTTGGAGAAGCACTAAACGTTTTCTAAAAGTATGTGGAGGAAATGCAACATGTTCCATAATTATCCATGAAACCCATATGGTTGTGTAGCGCTTAGAGGGGAAATTGCAAATACAGGTTACTGAAAATATTTGAAATATTTTTCCATTCAATTAATCCTGTTCCTGCCATAAGTAGCAAAGCAAGGAACCACCTGCCAAAATCCTTGCTGAATTTGTGCAGACTGTACTCTCAATACTTGATTTATTAGTTTTATTCCTAAAATCATTTTCTCAATATAGGAAATTTGATTAGTGACCAAGTATTAGTAGAAAATATTTTGTTGTTGTATTTAACAGGACAGTTTAAAAAATATTTCCCATACTTGAGGATTTTTGCCTGATATATTTTGAATCTAATATGTATGGTTGGTTCTAAAGCTGTTATGTCTTCTTCCATTGACTTAGGTGGCGATGGAAGGATTTCAGGTGTCAAGAAATTTTCCTGGGTGAATAAGTTGTTGTAGAATCACACAAAATCTTATTTGAAGGTCTGTAGCCTTTTAAATTCATGAAATTTAATAAAAATTTAGTAGGCTCTAATTAAAACACATTTACAGTTTTGGTCTTAAAAGATGTCTGATTTTCCTCAACATCAGATTGTGTTATTTCTGTCTACTCCTTAGAAATAAGCATAATGTAATTACACTCTTCAGAAGAGAACTAATGAGTAAAAAGCAGTTACTAGAAATAAAGAAAAACTAAGTAGATAAGGCCAAAACCTTTGTTCTCAGAAATGTATGTACTTTGAGACAACAGTGCATAAAATTTTTAGGCACAGATCTCATAATAAAACCTACATTAGTATGGTGTAGGAAAACCTAATTAATACTCATCAATAGCACTTTAAAAACATGTTTATTATGAATTGAAAGAAGAGACATCTCAGTTTAAATGGACCCATATACAATACATCAAAAAGCTTTTTAGGGGAGAGACAGATCTTGTGGTTCTGCAACTAATAATGGAAGTAAGTAAAGCACATTTAATCAAAATCCTTTTCTGTAATAAAACCTATCACTTATTTAGAAAATGAAGATATACATAACATACCTAAGATAAATGTAATACCAGTGAAATTTTTATGTGGAAATGGACTCTTCATAGTGCTCGACTAAGAGAACTCAGAAATGTTTGGAAGTCAGAATTGAAGACATTGACAGAGGTTGCCAGTAACTGGACTGAAATGCCAGTGGGTATAGTATTTCTCAAACCTTCCTTAGACCACATGGCAGTACATGGGGCTGCATGCTGGTGTGGCTCAAGGACCCTTGTTTCCCAACTCCTAAAAGCTGAGCAAGATTACATTAACAAAACAAAATGGAAATTTGGTTTATTTGTGTTCTAAGTTGAAAGATTTTTTATTCAATTTTTTTTATATCTGTAAATTCTTGTTGGTTCTTCATTTAAGTTTGAGCAATATGTTTAGTGTTCTTCACTTGTGTGTATATAGTTTAGAATATTTTTATCTGCTAAAATATTTTGATTATCATTGTCTGTTCTATTATAATATTTTATATGATGTCATTTTCATTTTCTGTTATCTCCCCAACCCCAACAAGCTCAGAACAGTTGTATCTGAAAGCTAACTATGGCTTGAAAGGCTAGATTCTTGGTCAAGAGCAATGTCTTTTGCATGCTTTTTTAGTTGTGAGGTGGGTAACCCAGGGAAGAGTTTAGGTATTTATCTGCAATTTTACAATTGTGTTCCATTTCTTAAGGATCCTCAATTTTTTCACCTTATATTTGTCTTTACCTTCACCATAGGCTCTCCAAGGGATTCTCTTCCTTCAATGTTCTAGTCACCCGCTTTTCTCCCAGAAGCAAGACCACTGCCTCTGGTTCCACACCTCATGAACTGTCATGCTCTGGCTTTTCCCACAGTCATCCCTTAGACATACCAACTTTTCTTCTGCATTTTCCCACTGAGTATGTGACTTGCTCTTTTTCAGGAGTTTATTACATCTGTGTTTCATCATTACCCCTATCCCTTAGGCTTCCCACACCCAATTCCTCTTTTCTAAACACTCATCACATTTTCTGATGACTTTCTATTCAGGTATGAGATCTGGAACTGGGTCTACAGGATATGAATATTCAATTCACTGCTTATAGGTAATCTGAAGTAAATTGCATACTTCCTCTCTTAGGCTGGCTGAGGTATGGTTATGTGGATTGTTTCATTTTCTATCTTTTCCAATTTGTATATATTGGAGGGTGTGTGGAGAGATTCAGGTTTAGGTGGCATTATATGGCAAACTGGAAGTTAAAAAATGAAAATTTTGAAGAAGAGAACTATGAGAAGGAGAAGTTAGAAATGTATTCATTCAAGACAATTTATTGATTATACATTGTGGAATAGCTAAATCAAGGTAATTTACATACCCATTACCTCATATACTCATTATTTTTTGTGTTTGATGAGAACACTTCAAATCTATCTTAGCAGTTTTCAAGTACACAATACATTAACTGGAGTCGCCATGATGTACAATAGAGCTCTAAAATTTATTCCCACTATCTAACTAAAATTTTGTATCCCTTTACCAACATCTCCTCATTCCCCCACATCCTCCAGCCTCTGCTAACCATGATTCCACTCTGTTACTATGAGTTTGACTTTTGAATTTTCACATAAAATGAGATCATGTGATATTTGTCTTTCTGTGCTGGGCTTATTTCATTTAACATAATGTCATCCAAGTTTATTCATTTTGTCATAAATGATAGGATTTCCTCCTTTTTATGGTTGAATAGTATTCTATTGTGGATATATACCACATTTTCTCTATCCAGCACTTAGATTGATTCTGTAATTTGGACATTGTGCATAATGCTACAGTCAACATGGGGAGTTCAGATATCTCCTCAACACACTGATTTCATATTCTTTGGATATATTATTAGAGGTGGGATTACTGGATCATATGTTAGGTTTTTAAGGTTTCAAGGAATCTCCTTACTGTTTTCCATAATGATTATATCAATTTACATTCCCATCAACAGTAGTCCATCCATACATTTCCTTTCTCCACATCCTAGTCAACACTTCTCATCTTTCATCTTTTTTCTAACAACCATTCTAACAGGTTTAAGGTGTTACGTTATTATGATTTTAATTTGCATTTCTCTGATGATGAGTGATGTTGAGCATTTTTTCATATACCTGTTGGACATTTGTATATTTTCTTCTGAAAATGTCCATTCAGGTCCTTTACCCATTTTAAAATCAGATTGTTTCTTCGCTGTTAAATTATATGAGTTCCTGGTATATTCTGAATATTAAACCCTTACCAGATGTATGCTTCAAAAAATATTTCTTTTCTTATTCTGTAGGTTGTCTCTTCATTCTGTTATTATTTTTTTTGTTGTGCAGAAAATTTTTAGTTTGATATAATCCTACTTACTTGTTTTTGCTTTTGTTGCCTGTGCTTCTGGGGTTATATTCAAAAAATCATTGCACAGATCGATGTCACAGAGCTTTTTCTCTACTACTCTTTCTCTTCTAATAGTTTCATGTTTCAGGTCTTTAATACATTTTAGTTTATTTTATATATGGTATAAGATGGGGGTCTTATATCTTTCCTCTACAGTGAATATTCCATTTTCCCCATTTATTAAAGAGACTATCCTTTCTCCATTTTGTATTATTGGCATCTTTGTCAAAAATCAATTGGCTATAAATGTGTGGATTTACTTCTGACCTCTCTATCATGTCCTATTTGTCTATGTGTCTGTTTCTATGTCTGTATCATGCTGTTTTGATTACTATAGCTTTGCAGTTGATTTTCAAAATAAGTAGTGTGATGCCTTTGGTTTTGCTCTTTTTGCTCAAAATTTGTTTTGCTATTCTGGGTCTTTTGTGGCTCCACACAAATTTTGGATTTTTTTTTTTTTCTGTTTCTGGTGAAAGATGTCATTGGAATTTTGATAGGCATTGCATTGAATCTGCTGATTGCTTTAGGTAGTATGGATATTTTAACAATATTAATTGTTCCAACCCATGAACATGGGATATCTTTTCATTTATTTGTGTCTTACGATTCTTCTTTCTTTATCTTCTCACCGTACGGTCACACTGTGACCATCACACAACTCTACTGCTGTAAGGTGAAAGCAGCCACAGATAACATGTAAAGAAATGAAAGTGGCTGTAAAACTGTATTCACAAAAACTTATTCACAGTACTTCATTTACAAAAGGAGGCAGTTGTCTAAACCTGACCCTACCCTAGATGACCCATACAATCCTAAAGTACTTGACTACCCACCTAAGACCTCTCCTCTTTACAATTCTGCTGCTAGGCCACCCATACCCTAGGAAGGTTACCATTTTTAGATGGCCAAAATAACTGAAAGATCTAATCTATCTGGTCAAATTTAGCAAAACAGAATTAGCTTCTTCAGCTGCTTATGATGTGCTTTTCACAGTTTGCAAAAATAATTTTTGAAATTTTCATGGATAATATTTTCTTACAGTTTTTTGAGAAAAACAAAGAACTAAATCAAGAGTAAAATATAATATATTTAAATTGATTTCATCTCTCCTGCACCATAATCAGAAATACTTTGTATAGCTTTAGGAGATCTGAAGGTTTACCTTCATACCATTTTGTCCGTGTGTCTTTTAGGTAACTTTATTTTACCCTATTCTTAATTCTTATTAGATTTTCAATAAAGCTTGACAATGATAAATAACTTTGGAGAAAAAATACATAATTTCTACGTTCGTACTTTCCATTTAATAAATACAGGTTATAATTTGTACAATGTTTTCACATGAACCAAATAAACAAAAAGCAATTCTGGATGGAAAAGGCAACTTAACATTAAGTAACTGTCATAGTATGGGAGGTTGACATTTAAAAGATTTAAATGTAAAAGTATGCTTTAAAATGATATTATTTAATATATTAATTGAACTATCAATAAGAAATGGCTCAAGAAAGAGTTACATTAAAATTTACCTAGGTTTTCTAAAATATCCATGCATGGTTGTTACCTCTTTTGACTTGAAATGGACATAATCACATGTAATGGACATAAGGCAGCAGCTATTCAACCTTCCTCTTTCTTAACAAAGCAATGATGGAGCTCAGGTATCTACCCATCTTTAATAAAGCTCACATGACTTAAAAGAAAGTAATTCTCATCTCTAGACCAATTCCATAATACTTTCATTTTCCCATGCCTCAAAGCCTAGGCTAACGCCAATCAGAGAATGGCATTTTCCTAAGGGTACCCTTTTTCTGGACTGCCATGTATTTATCTATGAATTTCCTTATTATTTACACCAGTTATATTCAGCTTTGTATTACTTGTGTTCAAATGCATCCTATCTATAATCTATTTTGTTAACAATTCTTTGATACACTGTTATAATCTATTTTACAGTTTATGAAACTGCAGTACTCAAAGGCTTTATGATGATGCCTTTAATTCTAGAAGTGTCTGCTTTATTAAAAGCAGAAAATATTTACCCTTATCACCATATAGTTAAAATACATCACTGCAATATATTTTTACTTTGTATGATATATGTAGTGTTTTACAGAATTTTTACTTGGACTAATAGACTGAGTTATTTATTTACGAGTGAAGTATCCACTTGCTACTGTGGTGAACAAGCTAAAACCTTGGGTTACAGTTGTAATTCCCTGCTTTGTTTATATTCTATGGCTTGCTAGCTGTGTGATCTGGAGCAAGATATTTAATACGACTGTGCCTTCTTTTCTCAGTTGTAAAATGGGGAATAATAAAGCACTTACCACGTAAGTTTGCTGAGAATATTAACACAGGCAATCCCTGTAAGGGGCTTAGCACAGGGCCTGGCATATTGTAGATTTTTCAGTAGTTGTGAACTATTATTTTACCAAGTTTACACACGGAAATAAATATGACAATTTTTTTTCAGTTTACACAAACTTCCTTTCAAACGTCAACAAATAGTATTCTATTTCTCGATAACAAGTACCTGATGTCACACACTAAGGAAGAGACACATGGACTAAGTATAAAAGAATAGGTTTTGCTTCAAAGCAGACTCTTTTTCAGTGTCCTAGGTTATCTCTCGGCCCTAATGTCAGTTTTGAAATAGCTAGGAGGGTCTACCCCTTGTGTCCTCTGGGTTCTCCCCATTCTTTTTTCTCTGGTGGATTTTTTGGCATCACATGAGTTGCTGTTTCTAGGAAAGTAAACGAGTAACAAGTAGACTACAGGACTAGTGATGCATTTATCATCTTCAAAGGAGTACAATCAAGTCCTATTTCCAGCTCTTCCATTATGCTGTGATATATTATAGTAACATTATTTGGTATTATATACCAAATGGAATTACCCAATCAGGTCTATAAACCTGTTAACAGCCTCTTAATGAAAGGCTTGATCCTGCCTTTCCATATAAGAAGTGAATCTAACCCCAATCCAACATTTGTAGAATGCCACACTCAAAAATCTCAATAATCTCCTAAAGGAACACATGCAATGGTACTGGCTTTCAAAGAGCCCAACCTAAAATGCAAAGCATTCACCTCAGGGAATGGAAATTTGTGATTGTTTCTCTCATGCTTTAAATCCCATTAGCAATGTTCCTGCTGCCCTCCTTAAGAAGATTTTACTGGAGAAACTCTAAAGCCTGGGAAATGTCAAAGTCACATTCTCAAACCAAAGACACATCTAAGGCAACAAAAGTAAGATAGAAATAAGCTGAACTTTTCAGGTCAGGAATGCAGATGGTAGAAGCAGTGTTAACATCCTGGAAGGAAGGTTCTGCTCACAAGGATACTCATTGCAGAATTGTTCACTGCAGTAAAAAGTTGGAAACCACCTACTGGGTCCTGAATAAAATAACAATTAATTAAATGAAAATGCTGGCTTGGAATTTAAGTTAGTGTTAAGCACCACCCATATGCTCCTTTTTTATACTTCACAGGGATAGCCCTATTTCCAGACAGTTTTCTAAAAACTCTTTTTTTCAATTTAATGAGTTAATTGTATGTTTGTTCTGAACATTATCTTTAGAGAGAATTCCTATCTCTGTTTATTTCTCATCCAACAAAAAACTGACAAAAACATGTGTGCATATGGTCAAGGTTTTAAAACTATAAATTTAACATGGATTCATTTGGAAAACAAAGAAAAGCATAAAGAAGACATCAAAATCTGTGATTTACTCCTCATCCAGATGTATAGCTAGTATCGGCTTTTCCCGTATTATTCTTTAAATTTTCTTTTTCTCAAATTTCTCTTCTCTTTGGAATTTTGCTCTCCATGCCTATTCAGGTGTGGATCACTTGCCCTCTGATCTCTCTGTGTTACTGATCAATTCCACCATGTCTTTTTCTTGTGCCTGAGAGAGACTTTCACCTCTTTTTAATAATACTCAATAAGGCTGTGTTTATTTTCTTCTTGCAAAGAACTTTTTTTGTTGTTGTTCTGGGGCACCAACTGAAGATTCAATAATTGTTTTCTGGATCAGAAATATCAATAATAAAATTCCTGAGATAATCATGAAGTTTCATGTGGTCTCTTGTGTGGAGCTGGACATCCATGGGACTAATGGACTGACTGAATCAAGCTACTAATGGGCTGCTTTTCCTTTAACAAACCATTTTTATTTTTGTAAATGTATGCAAGCCTATGTCAGTGAGGTTCATTTACCTATGATTTCTAAAAAATAATAACATTGTGGAGTGGTAGTAATATTGAGTATTATGGGAACTTATTGAAACTTCTATGTCAGACATACAAATGTGCCACCTTTCATACAGTGAATGGAAGTGGATTGAAAGCTATGATACTCTGTTTAGCCATAAGGAGACAGAATGGCAAAGTAGAAAGAATGTTGAACTAAAAATAAAGGAAACTAAGTTTTAATCTGGATTCTAACACAATTGTTTTACCTCACCTGCAAAATCAGAATGTTCATCCAAATGATTTCCAAAGTCCCTTCTAGTAAAGAAATTCCATATATTATCATGCTGCTTTTCTACTAAACACAGAAGAGATGAGTTTCAGTTTCAAGGAAGTGTTTCCTGACCTAAAGTATAACCAGATACCAAATATTTTGCTAAAGGAGGTGAAGAATTCTTCTTCTTCACAAGATAGTTTTTAAAAAAGGAAAAATCCGCTCCTTAAAGTAGGGTACGAGCAGTCTTCCAAAGGAACATGAGATTGAGGCACTAAAGGAACTTGCAAGGTCTCCAACTAGAAGATTCTCAATTCACTTGCAACTTCCCACAGTAACAAATGAAAATCATACTCTAGAACACGGGGTTTGCTGGGTAAAGACACTTAGTGTAGCAAGCTCCACTCACAATGGGAGCCTCTGCCTCTCCTCTGCCTGATGCTCTTCAGGCAGTAGTGTCTATAGTTATTATTTACTAAAATCAGAGATGACAGTTCTCTGAATTTTCTGCATGGTCATTCAGTTGGATAACTATAAAAAACATAGTAGGAGAAAATATTTATTAAAAACTTACAAGGTAGGCAATTTGCTAGATTATTTGCTTATCTAATTCTCATAACTATACAAAGCAACGTGATACAGTGATGCCTTAGTCTTCTCACCTGTAAAAGGGAGAAAAGAAATAGTGAAGTTTTGTGAGAATGAATGAAATAATACAAAGCACTGTACCTGATGAGTGTCTTTGATGTGTGACTGCTCTGTATTAACATAATGATGAGCACATAATAAGTGTTTAAATATGCCCCCGAATTGACCTGAGTTGAATGAAATTGAAATGCAGATAAATGATTTTTATTTTCTCCACTACCACTGGTGAGCTGGGCAGGAATGTTACTTCATTAGAGTTTTGTAGCAAGTCCACTAAACACAGTGGAATATATCCCAGGTGAAGCAGAAAGAGCAATGGTGCTGAACAGAATTGGTGAGATAAATACACATTGACAGAAATAATGTATACTGAAAGGTTTATAGTCTATGTGGAAATACAGAAGAATGGGACCAGATGTTCACCAGCACCATGCAAAAAAGAAAGAGGATGTATTAGAATACTCTAAATGCTTTAATAGAAAACCCCAAAATTCGGTATCAAAACACTGTATACAACTTTTATAAACTCTATGAAAACAGTACTAAATAATGTATATCCTCTCATCTCCTACATGTTAGAAAACCATTGATCTCTAGTTGTCCCAGATTTAGCTCTTGGAAAAATAATTTCAAAGTCAATCTATATAGTCTTGAGAATACAGTTTTAACATCTCCAGTCTTCTCTCAGATCACCACTTTTGTTTGTTTTGTTTGTTTGGAAATACATAGTTAGGTCTCTTGGGCCTTTTTTATTTGAGTAAGAGGGAATTACGCATAAGAAAATATTTGACATTCATGTATTTTCTTTTCATTGGGCTAGTATATCCTTTTATACTATGTAAGGTGTTTTTTACTTGCTTATCTTTTGGGGTAAAAGAGGTGAAGAATATTAATGAAAGAAACCTCATTTTACAATACCATGAGAAGAGAATACAGTTTCTGGAAGGCCAGCCTTCATTTTATGAATTGGTTCAGTAATCTGCCTTTGTAATTACTCAACGAATGAAACATCCTGGAATAGTCAAAGTAATAGAATGCCTCAGGTTTGAACTTGTTCCTAATTTACTATTAATTTGCTAAGAATCATTCCAGATCTTTTGTTGTAGTCACATATGAACAATTCATCTTGTGGTATCACAGTCCTCCAGGAAACTGTGACTGTATCTACTGCTTCTGGGTGAAATAGCAGTTGATTCAGAATTCTAGTTCCCTTAAACTTAGAATAATAATTTAGAAACTCACCTCAAATTACATCTGAGCAGACAGATGTAAAAGCAAGAAGGAGATGCTAAAAGAGGGCAGAATGAACTTACATACAAAAGCTTTAAATCTCCTCGTGAAGGGATTAACCTAGATGCATAAGTGAAGGAGGAAAGGATGAGAATTTGACCTCATCTATATTTCCTTCTTATTTCAAATAATCTCCTTAAATTTCAATGCCCTAGTTTATATGAAGGTAAGCCATGAATATTCCTTTTACTCTAATCTGAGGAGTTTGTCTGCATCCTTTTGCTTAAAATAATTTATCTAATCCTGTATTTGAAAATCTACCACTTGGCTGAGTACAGCAGCTCTGCTGTTCGACATTCTTCCCTCACCTGAATTGTTGACAGTACTTTCCTCTGAAATAATACCTAGAATAATCTGTAATCTGAATAATACCTAGAATGCCAAATATCATCTATAAAATGGAAATCAACTGACAGTTGTTACTGACTCTCCATAAGATGAGTCATCAACAGGTTCTGTGCAGTTTCTTTCTCCGGGTTACTCAGTCAGAGTCTTTAGGTAAAGCTCGTAAATTAGCAGGAGTCTAACATGTATTCTCCAGAGGAAACAGGTCTGAAGGTTTATTCCAAAACTGTCTGCTAGTCAATGTTAAAACTGGGAGAGACAGCTAGGTACTATACTCGTGCTCTGAGATGCTTACATGGCAATAGCACAATTACATCTTGCCTGTGATTGTGATCCACTCATGAGTATGTCTTTCATGGTCTCTCCCTGTTTCCATTAATAATCTAGACCTACTGTGACTCTCTTTGTCATCGTCTTCTATTAATCTTTCAGATTTCTATTTAGTAACTTTGTAACATGGGGCTAACAAGATTCCCAGAGCTCACACAGGGTCATCTATCACTATCATTCCTGTTCCCATCAGTTAGAGCAAAGAGGCCTCAAACACACACAGCACTGGGGATAGTATTCCAAAAGCATAAAATAACATTTAAAGGTTCTAACTGATCTAACTGAATCATGTAACATAACTATTTAGGATGACTGAAGGAAAAAAAAAAAAAAGAAAAAAAAAAAAACCCTGCACCTATCAAACTGTAAAATTCACAATGTCTGGCATTCAAATAACATGGAGGGAAAGTGGGAAAAGGATTTGAACAGATGCTTCTTTAGAGAAGGCATATAGATGACTAACAGGAAATGAAAACATGTTAAACATCACTAATTATCAGAGAAATGCAAATCAAAACTACAATGAGATATCATCTCACATTTGTTAGGATGGTAGTTACCAAAAAAATACAAGATAAGTGTTGGTGAGGATGTGGAGAATTTGGAATTATACACTGTTGGTGGGAATGTAAAATGGTGCAGTAGATACGAAAAATAGTATGGAGATCCCTCACAAAATTAAAAATAGAACTACCAGACAATGTAGCAATCTCTCTTATGGGTATTTATCTCCAATAATTGAAATCAGGATCTTGAAAAGAAAATGCACTCCCAGGTTCACTGTAGCATTACTCACAATAACCAAGATATGGAAACAATTTGTGTCATTCCACAGATGAAGGAATGAAGAAAACGTGGTATATACATACAACAGACTATAATTTAGCCTCAAAAAAAAAAAAAGAAAGAAAAGAAAATCCTGCCATTGGTGACAACATGCATGAAGCTGAAGAACATTATGTTAAGTGACATAAGCCAGTTTCAGAACAAATACTTCATGAAACCACTTTTATGAGGTATCTTTAATAGTCAAACTCACAGAAGCAGAGAATCCAATAGTAGTTGCCAGGGGCTTGGAAGTGAAGGAAGTGAGTTGTTGTTCAATCAATATAACAATTCGATTACACAAGATGCGTAAGTTTTTGGGATCCACTGTACAGCACGTGTCTGTAGTTAAATAATATGGTATTGTGCATTGGGAAAAAAAAGTAAAGATACTGTGTTAAGTGTTCTTGACAAGAAAATACAACAAAATAAAAAAGGAGGGGCATGAGGAAACTTGGAGAAGTACTGGATAGGTCTGTTACCTTGATGTAGTGATGGTATTATGGGTGTTTGTGTATGTCCAAACTCATCAAATTCTCATTAAATATGTACATTTCTTTGTATATATCAATAATACTTCAATAAAGCTGTTTTTAAAAAGAACAATAAGAAGAAGACAGTGTCTGAGAAGGTTTTGAGAAACTAGATATTAACTAGAGTAAGACTGTGGAAAGAAATATTCAATTATTTTATTCAAAGCAGCTATCTTACATCCTTGCTTTCTAAGAAAAGGTGGTTTAATTATCTCAACACTTACTAAAATAGACATATGAAAGAAATTTCTCTAAGGAGCAGATATAGTGAAGGTAATTTACATCTGAGCAAACAGTTGCTTTATCCTTTAAATGGTAATCTGGGAACGCAAGAGCAAGTCTGACATGCTTTTTTGTATCCTAATTTCCAGTTTTTGAAAATAGAATAAACATAAAGCCAGTCTATTTTTGCAATTGCTATCTGATATCTGTTTTTCCTTCTTTGGGGACAAATAGAAATTTATATGATAAAGATGACCTCTAAAATCTCTGGGATCTCTAAACTGAACATCTTCATTTTGTATAAAAGGATGCCACTAGAATTTTGTGAATTAGTATCATAAAGTTAATTATATGTAAATGCATATTATACATTATATTTAAAACTCACAGAACAAATATTTTAAATATATTACAAATATTCTATTACAGTGCTTTTAGAAACCAATGTTTTTAATTTTATAATTTTAGTTCTCTTTTGAGAACCTTGGTACGTTTCTGTGATCAGTGTTAGGAAATTGCAACTGCCTGTTACTGAGACAAACTCAATTACAGAGTTCATATAACTTAGAGTGGGAAGATAATGGCTTTAAATATTTTATCCTCAGAATGGCTTAAAAACATACTTCAGGAAGAAATCCAGTTATTAGGAAATTCATTACTTAAATTTTGTCTTGGGAATAGTTTCAACATTGATCAAATGGTTCAAAAAATAAAGCAGTTGGAAGAAGTAGGTTTTTCCAAATCCTTTTGGGAAAACATGCTACGAGCCTTTAGGAGAAAGTACTTTTGAGACCCTGGTGATTCAAGTATTTCATTTTCTTCACCAACATACTTAGTAATGCATTCTTTATTTGACAGCAGTTCAATTCTTCATTTTACTTTGCATTATGTTCTATGACTATTTTTGGATCCCAACCCCCCTACCCCCAGAGCTTAGAGGAAAAGCTTAAGTGCTTTAGTAGAGCCCTTAGGGAAGAGAGGATAAATATTAATTAGATTTTATATTATATTCCTACTAAGATTTGTGCCTAATGTATTCTTGATACTATTTATCTTTGTCTCATACAAAAAAAAGAAAGAAATCTTCTCCGATGATTTCTGGTAACTAATGTATGTCATGTAAATTATATATATTAATGATTATGTATATAATTTACAATATATATTGTCTACACATAAGTATATGGGACAGACATGCTATTTTTTTTCAGTCTTATGGAAAGTTTTACTTAAAAAGGGATCTGTTCCACAAAAGCTATATACATTAGATCAAAAGTAAAGTTGAAATTTAAAAAGCAACATGAGTAACTATTAATCATTAATGATTTTTAAAAATAAACCAATCATCCCTTAATTAATCTTCAAACAACAACACCTGACAATGCCACCCCACCCGCTCAGCCCAGCCAGCCAAGGAGAAGGTGAGCCCTGCCCCGGGAGCTCCCCGCATGGCCGGGGCTGGAGCCTGGGGAAGGGGCAGGGCTGTGAGCCCTCGCCTTGCCTTGCAGATCACCCTCTTGGAGGACCGGGCTTCCAGGGCCGCCACTACGAATGCCGCAGCGACCACCCCAACCTGCAGCCCTACTTGAGCCGCTGCCACTCAGTGCGCGTGGCCAGCGGCTGCTGGATGCTCTATGAGCTGCCCAACTACTCCGGCCTCCAGTACTTCCTGCGCCGCAGCTACTATGCCGACCACCAGCAGTGGATGGGCCTCATCCCCCACGTGAGTGCAGTCCCGCCGGGTCCCTTCCGTGACCTCAAGTCGCATCAGTTATCCACATGGATGATTCACACGACACACGATGGGATGGGATGGCAGCCTTCTGTTTTCTAGCTCTAACTATATTCTCTTTTCCTTTATTAACATCCGTAAGGTTTCCTCCCACTGAAAAAGTATGTGATGCAGTGCTTTAACTGGACATTATTTTATTTTGCTAGTCAGATTCACCGCTACTGGGAATAAGTTGTGTATGGCATTCGCTCAGAGCGTCTATGCCACAGGTGATGAATGAGCAACAGAATTCCTTGCTCTCAGGTAGTCCTAAACTAGGTACCCGGCTATTTCTTGAAGAGTACCTAAGCTTGGTACTCTTCACCTATGAATTAGGACTAATAAGAGTACTTCCTTTCTAAGGTTGCAATGAGGGTGAAAGGAGGACACCTGGTACAGGCCAATCCCCACCTCCCAGTATTAACTATTATTATGAACGTCAAGGGTCTCTGAAGTCCTGCCTTCTGACTGAGCAAACCAGTAACCAACGAGATTCCAATAGCTCCTGCAGGGCCCCCTGTTACCCAAATGAAGCCCCAGCAGGCTGGAATTTCACAGTTAGGGATTCCCTAAAGTTGACTGTGACAGTCCTGGGAAAATGAACCATTTTTGTGAAGTCTGAAATCCCCTCACAGGGTTTAATAGCTTGATAGGGACCCAGTCTGGCATTAGGAGCCCAAAAACTTAGATTTCTAATTTCAAGTTCCAACTCTTCTAATTACAGAGTGTAAGATCCAGTCTTTAGTTTTCCAGTAAAAGGGTAAAAGGCTTTAATGTTGCTCCACATGTTCCAGGGTGTTGTGAAGAACGAATGAAGCAACATGTCAGTCCTCTGCAAACACGGAATGCTGACCAATGTAAAATACCTTATTAGCAGTTGTTCATGCCAGAAAAGGAATTGCTTATGAGAATCCTTCCTAAAGAGGGTTTTAGTGATGGAAGAGGAAACATTGTGACAAGGGAAAGAAACAAGCAGATGAAGGAAAAAACAAGTGCTCAAGAGAGAAAGGCAGGAATAGTTCAGGAGAAACAGCCTAACTTTCTATTTTTCTAAAGATTTTATACCCTTTGATGCTGTACAGGCCTCTTTCAAGATCTTGAACTTCCATTTTTGGTTATTACCTAAAACTGATTTATAGGAGCACATGTTGGAGCTGAGAACTGAAACCTAGTCTTTGTGACGGCTCTTGCTTTTCAGCACGTTACAGCAGCGGGCTTAAAGCAGAAAGGCACAGATGAGGGGATTGCCCAGGCTGGACTGCCTTCCTGAATTGCCACCAATTTATGCCTTGCTTGGGTAAAAGCAATCCAACCTCCTCTCCCTCTAGCTTCTAATGTTATTGAGATTCAAAATAATACCTGTTGCCAGGGACACATTTATCTTTTGTTTAAAATCTGATTATTTTGTATGTCCTCCAGGGAGAGCCCCAAACCACTATAAATCTATAAAGTAGAGAATGAAACAAATACATTAAACACTTGAAAGCGGTCCTGAGCAAGACCAGTGTGTCTGTTCATGTAGATTGTACTAACAGCCCTAGGGAGCATCATTCGTACCAAATGAACTGGGAATGACGCCCTCTTGAGCTTCACAGTAGACAACCTATCCAACTATACACAGCGCCCCTGGTATTAGCCATCTCTTTCTTTTAGTCTGCTCACCTTTGATAAAGCAAAGATTTTTTTAAAGTCCATTCCCCAGGGGTCCCTGCTGACATGAGGTCAGGTTTTCTGACTTTCCCTCATCTGCTGTTTGCTGAATCCGCAGGCTAGCTCCCGCAGGCTCAGGATCTATGACCCAGAGGATTATAGGGGCCAGATGGTAGAGATCACTGAAGACTGCTCCTGTCTTCACGACCGCTTTCACCTCAGTGAGATCCACTCCTTCAATGTACTGGAGGGCTCCTGGGTCCTCTACTAGCTGCCCAACTACCGGGTGGGCAGCAGTACCTGCTGAGGTCGGGGGACTATAGGCAGTACCTCGACTGGGGGGCCACAGATGCCAGAGTGGGCTCCCTGAGGAGAGCTGTCTGTGGAGCTCTACTGAAATGTTTTTACTCTATCCTTTGCTCCATCTGGAAACTAATAAAATATTTCCTGTCTGTTCCATGCAGTAATGTGTCCTCTGTTCCTTTCAGCCTCCTTGGAAGGGCTCAGCAAAAATCATGCTGGGAATCATGTGGATTTTCTTGCATGTATCAGTGGAAAGGGGCTGTGAGGCAGCAGCTGAGAGCACAGCCTCTGGGGCCAGAATGCCGGGACCCAACTCCACTTACTAGTGATTGCTGCGGGGCAAGTTACTTAGCATCTCTGACCATCAGTTTCCTAATATGTAAAAATGAGGGAAATAATACTCTTCCTCTCATAAGGTTGTGACGAAATTAAACCTTATTAATGAGGTTAAATGGATTACATGAGTTAACACTTTTAAATCACTTCCTATAGCCTTGCATATGCTAATTTCTAGGAAATTGCTCTGTAAGCTTGATTGCGAAACATCTGGTCTCCTCCTTGGTACTCTTTTCTTAGTAGAAAGCCCTTTAGGCAATTGCATTAAGTAGGTTGGCTAAGTGAAATTGCATCAGAGGGAGATAGGGATAGAGATAAATTTGTTAAGATAACTAACTATGTCTGGCCGGGCGCAGTGGCTCAAGCCTGTAATCCCAGCACTTTGGGAGGCCGAGACGGGCGGATCACGAGGTCAGGAGATCGAGACCATCCTGGCTAACACGGTGAAACCCCGTCTCTACTAAAAAAATACAAAAAAAAAACTAGCCGGGCGAGGTGGCGGGCGCCTGTAGTCCCAGCTACTCGGGAGGCTGAGGCAGGAGAATGGCGTGAACCCGGGAGGCGGAGCTTGCAGTGAGCTGAGATCCGGCCACTGCACTCCAGCCCGGGTGGCAGAGCGAGACTCCCTCTCAAAAAAAAAAAAAAAAAAAAGATAACTATGTCTGACACATCTGAGTTCTAAAAATATGTGACTGGCTGAATAGATTTATTAATATTTATGTGTCCAGAGCACAAACAAAGAAACAAAGTGCCATCTTAATAAACAGCCTTAAGGAGCTCTTCAAAACATAGTTCCCATTAAGGCAGCTACAGAACACTTAGGCAGTGTGCAGTGGTAAAAACAAGCACACAGTACACTAGTAAAGGCAGAAGGTACATGACCAGGAAAATAATTTTCAATAATGAAAAACTCATCATTGGCTGTGAAGATTTGTCCTCAAACTTAAATAAATCTTTATGACATTTAGTTTATGAATCAGCATTTGATAATCATAACAATAAGAAAGAAAAAAGGAAATTTATGGGGACTAATTTCGTAATGGACTTCAATATCTCCGCATTAAGATAGAGTTCATCAAACAAAATCTATTTCAGTATTCTATCATAACAAAAGGTTTTCTTTAAGTCCAAATACTAAATTTTACATGCTTATATGTAATCAAGAAAAATCAAATTTCTTCTCATCTTAAGAGTTTGCCGTAACTGTGCAAATGGCAACCTCTTCTTGAAATAAGTTTATGATGAATTAAATGGCCATGATTAAGATGGAACCACTAGAAACTATTTTCTACTTGAGTAAAAATATTAATCAGCTAGCAAATACATTACTTCCGAAACTCCGAACATTAAACGGATAAAGTAGCTAAATTATTTAGGTCTAACATTTTACTTACCTAACACATACGCATGCTCCAAGATATTTGCAGATGCTCTAAGAGCATTTAGAACAGCTCTTCTAGCCACATGTAGCACTGAACACTAGAAATGGTCCTAGTCCAAATGAAAATGTGTTATAAATGTAAAATACTCACTAGATTGCAAAGACTTTGTATGAAAAAGAGTGCACATATCTTCTTATCATAGAATTTAATGTTGAAATAAATTTTGGAATATATTAGGTAAAATTAAATATATTGTTAAAGTTAATTTTACTTGTGCTTTTAAATTTTTTTTTTTAGGCGGAGTTTCACTCTTGTTGTCCAGGCTGGAGTACAATGGCTCAATCTCTGCTCACTGCAATCTCCACCTCCTGGGTTCAAGAGATTCTCCTGCCTCAGCCTCCCAAGTAGCTGGGATTACAGGCGCCTGCCACCATGTCTGGCTAATTTTTTGTATTCTTAGTAGAGACGGGGTTTTGCTGTATTGGCCAGGCTGGTCTTGAACTCCTGACCTCAGGTGATCCACCCGCCTCAGCCTCCCAAAGTGCTGGGATTACAGGCGTGAGCCACCGCACCCAGCCACTTTTAACTTTTTAAATGTAGCTGCCAAGAAACTGAAAATTACATACATGACTCTCTATTTCTATTGGGTAGTGCTGACCAAGATACCTAGATGAGAAAAGTATACCTGGAATTTATATTCAGATATAACTCAGCCTTCAGAATTTTGGTTCAAGATGTTTTATCTTGAAAATTAAGTTACATAAAATCCTGAAAATTAAAAGATAGTAGATAACATGGTTAAGTTTTATACAGTTATCTACCCTCCTAGGCGATGTTCAATTAAATTATAATTTTCACCTGTCACTGATTGAGGCTATGGGAAAGGAGTGAGGTCAAGCCTTGTCTTATTATGTGGTTGTTCCATTCGCTACAACAAATTAAAATTTCAACAATACACATGAGTTCTTCAGGCACCAGTCACTTCTTAGCGAATTCTACCCACTCTCCCTCTCCCTATCCATTGATGACCCTTCAATTATGAAATGTTTATTCTGGAGACAAACACATTTGCTTCCCGTACTAAATTCTAAACTTCTACAAATAAGGACAATGGTATCTTCTCAAGATGTAGCAGAGTGTGCCTGGCACAAAGCAATCCCAACGGTGTTGAATGAATGCACTCATAAAAGGAGGAATCATTCATGAATCAATGGTTCTGGAGGATTTAGGATAAGATAGTTTCATATAAAACATTAGATTCTGGAAAAAGAGTGCCTTGACCTAACTGGGACAGGAAGGGGAAACCTAAATGCTTTCAGTGGCCAAAAAGGTAATGGGAATGTGAGGAGTTGCTGGTATATTCTGGTAGGAAATGGTGGGGGGGTCTGTAACTAACTTGAAAGCACATGTTATAACTAAAGGCATTGTGACTTAACAATTTTAAAACACATGAAAAATGTGATTTAGCTGAGCCTAAGGGCTTCTCTTTTGCTATCTCTGAGCAGATAAAATTTCCCCTAAAAATGAACACCTCAGGCAAACAAAAACAAAAGCAAATAAACAAAACAACAAACAAGCAGGTTTATGAGGTTTTCATAAAAGACAATCATTGGGAATCAGTCTTTTATATCCATCACAGCCTGGTGGCTATGGAATGTCCCTTATTATGGATGATTTCTCACATGTCCAGCTCATTATTCATAGAGATGTTATATCAGCACATTCTTCAAGGTGAAAGCAAAACATCTTTTACTAAGCGCTATAGGCAGGCAGGCAGGAAGTGGCTACTTATCAAAGAGTAGCTGGGCCACTATTCTGCCTCAATTACTTACCTGGCCTTGTTCGCCTACAATTTACATCCACACCTGAGGGGAGAAGATACTTCAGATATCTTTTCTGTAAGCACCTTCTGTTTTGTCTCCATCCCATTCTCCTCCTAATCCTTCCTATTTATTCACTTTACCTTTTCAACTATTGAAAAGAGTCAGAAAAGATAGAATCCAGTTTGATAGACCCTGAAACTTGAAGGAGGCATATATGGTCGAAAGGATAATTGAACAAGAGAAGCCCCAGATGCTTCCTGACCTATCAGTGGCCCTGATGCATCCATAGGTCTTTATTAGGTCCAAAGAATGGATTTAAATACGAGGTGATGAGACAAAATCGTGCATGTCAGTTACACAGGAATTAAAAGGGAGCGATTTGTCCTTCAAGATGCAAGCCCTGATATTTCACCGCAACATTTGAAGATATCAAATGGTTGAGTGAGAGTAGCTTTTTACTACATTTGAAAACAAAACCTGGAGAACTGGGAACATGTATGAACTGTGTATTAACAGGTCCAGCAGAAAATCTGAATACTGTATGTTGCTCTTAGTGAACAAAATGCTCATAGCCCAAAGGCAAAAAAAAGGCACCTCCAATAAGGGAACATTCTTTTTCTTGTTTCAATCAGGTGCTGGTTTTCAAAACTCAGTTGAAGTAGTTTCTTTAACAAGATGATCCCTGTGGAAAGTTTCCAGGATGCTTGTTCTAAACATGCAATTATTTTTACCCTGACACATTGTAGCCATAGAGATATCTGTTGTCAGGCTTAGTGTCTGAGGGAATTCTCCACAGTCAAGAACCTTTGCAGTGACCTAGATGAGAATGGAGACTATTCTAAGTGAAGTTACTCAGGAATGGAAAACCAAACACTGCATGTTCTCATTGATATGTGGGAGCTAAGCTATGAGGACACAGAGGCATAAAAATAATACAATGGACTTTGGGGACTTCGGGGGAAGGGTGGGAGGGGTTGAGGGATAAAAGACTACAAATAGGGTGCAGTGTATATTGCTCGGGTGATGGGTGCACCAAAATCTCACAAATCACCACTAAATAACTTACTCCACTAAAGAACTTACTCATGTAACCAAACACCACCTGTACCCCAATAACCTATGGAAAAGTAAAAAAAAAGAAACCTAGAATTCTTGAATTTTGGTAAGAGACTCTGAAGTAATAAATTGTTTACAGCACTTGAGAGGCAAAAATGTTACTGGATTATAGCTACAGATCAGTTTTATGAAAAACCCTTTGCCCTGGTCAGAAGAGCTGAATGTCTTATTAATGAAATGGAATGAGACCACTGACATACTTGATTTATAAGAAATATACATGCATAGCTCAATCCTACAAATAATGTGCATTTCACACAAGAGGACCCTGTGTGATACATATATATTATGTTCAATCACAAGTTTATGTCAGATATTAGCCAAACAAATTAGAGAAAAAAGTGAAGAATGCAGAAAGCAGAATTTGTCTGCAGGATTACAGTTTATTTACTACCTTGTAGTTTATATGTCTATTTTGTGAAAATGAAAGCAGTGGAGCATTTTCTAAACTGCTTCCTTAGAAACTCAGACTGCACACTGCCCTTGGAACACCCAGTAGAAAAGGATGTCACATGTTCCTCAGTCTATATAAAAAGACATGCCTTCCCCATGTCCTTGTCTTTAATTGGGTTTATGTACTTTGTATTTTTGCAAAATGATATTCTCAATTAGTAATAGCTTAGGTTCTATATATATACCTACCTGATAGTCCAAGTTGTTGCATGGTATGGTAAAGTGAGAATGGTCTTTGTAGTCAGAAGCATCTGTCTTTGGCTTCTTGCTTCTTGGTGCACAGACATGCAAGTATGGCCATACTACCAAGCCTCTCAATGTCTTGCTTTCTCTGTGGGTATAATTGGGAGGGTTAGGTATTGCATGTATTTGCCTGGTACAGAGACAGGTAAAGACTGGGCATTAAATAACTGTGGGTGTCTTTTATTTTTCTCACTAAAATTGTTTGCCCTATTTACCTGGTGATTCATGGTAGAACACTTTACTATGCATGGAGGAAACCAAGACCAAGGAAATTGCAGACAAGCTGGAATCCTATTTCACTATGCTTGGAAACTGTACTCTCTAAACTTCCTATTATCTTTAGAGGTTATTATCTTAACATCTATCTGTAGATGTTAATATCTAAGATGATAACCTCTAAAGATGATAGGAAGATAAATAACAAGATAATAACAAAGAAGATAAATAACAAGATAATAAATAAGATATTTAGTGTTAACTAAATATCTTTAGATGTTAAGCTGATTTGAGGTTGAGTTTCTATTACATGTAGCCAAAAGCATTGAAACTGACATAGATAAAGTCTGATTCTATGTCCAGCTTCTGAGAGTGATCTCATGAGCTTAATCCAATTACATTTTTTCAAACCTCAGATACCAGGTGGTTCAGGTTTGGTCACATGATTGGGTCTGACTTGCCATCGCTGAAGAGCTTCAAATCTATATATTGACATTTTTAGGGAACTGAACTTTCTTTTGAGTTCCCACTTGATATAAATGAAGATGCACATAGCTCTGGAGTCTACACTAAACCAATGATTCCCCTTTTCCTCATGCCATTCTGGGTTGAACTTTCTGTTCCTTGTAACTAAAAGCTTATTACATGAGATTTGTCTCTAAAAAAATACTAGTTTGATTATATTTCTGGTTTAATTTTAAATTTTTTGTGTCTGTAATCAACATTCTAATGACTCTAGTTATAGGCAAAATGATTTTCAGGATTTGAAAAGGCCAGAAACCCACCCATTAAAAAAATAATAAATCTACAACCAGGAAATTAAACTAATGTGAAGATAATCCCTCTTAAAGTTTACAGTCCATGGACAATCTGTCTTAGAGTCCCTTTCTTACAAAATTAATGCATAGAGAATATCAGATTGGTCAGCTGCCTACCGAGTTTTCCAAGAGACCACAGGAGACAAGCTACAGAAGTAAGAGATTATCTTAATCACAGCTGCTATCATGTGTTTTTACTTGTCTCAGGGCCAGAAATATACAGTTCATATTAAACATCAGAAAACTAACCAAAGTTACTGCCTGCAAAACTTTTATTTGTATAGTATTATGACTCATATTTTAAACAAATAATTAAACACTAAAATTTGTGTGAGTTTTTTTCAAAGTAATTGTGCTAGGAGGTTATTTGCATTTTTACTGAGATGCTTTTATTGTTTAAAAAAAGTTTTTTATTATTCTCTTTTAAAATCCCCTAAAGCATTTGACATATTCTTTTCATAATTTATCCATGATGGTAAATTTCCTATGGAATGTAAAACTGGCTTTTCATCAAAACTAATGATTGGGGATTAATTAGGTGAGTTGTCAAATTGAGCCTCAGTTTTAATAAAAAAAAAAAAAGGTAAGCTATGGAAAAACTATGTATGCAAGCCAATTTTGAATATTTTTTTTCTTTTTCTTCTTGGGACTATGAAGAATACCTGCTACCATCTTCGGAAAAAATGTTCAACAAACCAACAAAAATTTCCCTAGAAGAATGCTAACATAGTATGAGAAATGCATTCTCTCGGTTATGAAAGCTTTTTCTTCTTTTATAATGTTATGTAAATATTTCTGAGAGGGTTGAGGAGTAACTTCATAAATGAATACTTGATTAAAAGTACCTGGTGAAGAACATGGGAACTGGAAGAGATAATATCAGACAGGTGACTGTTAAAAGGGAGAGGCTGTATCTAACCCATTCCTCCACCTCCCAAAAATATGAATCTAATCTAAAGTCTTGTCTAGGCCTTACCTACAGTGTAGGAGAAGAATGGATACTACATGATACCGCCACACAACAAAAGGCTCTGGCAGGTAATGGGGAGAGATGCAGCCCTAGGTCACTGTAAATGATGGAAATTACTGTAACTTTCATTAACTCAAAAATTCATTCTATTACCTTCTTTCATCTAGAAAGACTTTATGACTTCCTTTTTGTTGGTGAAGACAATTGTACCTTTACAATTTGATATACCATATGTAGCCTTAGGCTTTATTCCCAGAGACACTGATCATTTTCTATGACATGAAGAGATTAAAAGTAAATTTTCTGGTAGATAAAATTTGTAAGTACCATTTTCACATTTTCCTGTATTTGTTTCCCGAAAGATTTGTTATTCCTGTTTCTGAAAGAAACTGGGATGACATAGAGATTAAAATATATGGAAAAAGAGACAATTTACATAGACAATAAACCAAATCTCATTTGAAACTAACAAAATGCCCTGTAGTTGAATAATTTAAAGCTCTTTGGGGCAGTAAATTAATCATCTCCAAGTTCTCTGGCATCTGCTGAAAATGATGCATAGTTTTTATTTTCTGACAATGTAAAGTGGGTTCATTCATTTCTGGAAAAAAATTTTGCTTAGTCTGAATCCCCAGCTTAAATTTACCATGGAGACCTTTTTTACAAATCAAGGAACTTGTGCTTTAGAATGGATAGCCAAGAGAAGGCTTGCTGGGAACAAGTGGATACTTTGTATAATCAGGTAAAATCAGCCCTGTGCCAGAAGTTATAGGACTTGGAAGCTTGGGAAAAATCAAAGTAACTGTCACAACTCAAAAGTAAAATGGCAAATAACTGAATTTAAATCTGAATGGATATTTCTCCAAATAAGATATACAAATGGCCAATAAAGACATTACAAAATGCTCAACATCATTCATCATTAGGGAAATGTAAACCCAATATGTCATGTGATACCACTTCACACCTACCAGAATGCCTACAGTTAAAAAAAAAGATAGATAGATAATATCTCTATTGGTTGGAGAGAATGTGCTCTATTGGTTGGAGAGAATGTGCTGAGGGTATAAAATGGTACAGCCACTTTGAAAAACAGTCTGGCAGTTCTTCACATATTTAAACAAATTTACACATTATCTAGAAATTCCACTGCTGGGTATTTGCCCAAGAAAAATTAACACATATATTCACACAAAAGCTTGCAAACCAATGTTCACAGTGGCATTATTCATAATAGCTGAAGGTGGAAACAACCCAAACGTATGACAACTAATGGATGAATAGACAATAAATATTAATAGAATGGAATATTATTCAATGATAAAAAGAAGTAGGTACATGCTAAAGCATGTGTGAACTTTGAAAACATTATGCCATGTAAAATAAGTCAATCACAAGGGACTATATATTGTATTACTTTGTCAGAGGCATTTGAACCAGAGAAACTTCATCTTGAATAGGGGCTGGGTAAAATGAAGCTGAGACCTACTGGTCTGCATTTCCAAACATTTAAGGCATTCTAAGTCACAGGATGAGACAGGAGGTTGGTACAAGATACAGGTCATAAAGACCTCGCTGATAAAACAGGTTGCAGTAAGGAAGTTGGCCAAATCCCACCAAAACCAAGATGGCGATGAGAGTGACCGCTGGTCATCCTCACTGCTTCACTCCCACCAGCACCATGACAGTTTACAAATGCCCTGGCAACATCAGGAAGTTACCCTATACAGTCTAAAAAGGGGAGGCATGAATAATCCACCCCTTGTTTAACATATAATCAAGAAATAACCATAAAAAAATGGGCAACCAGCAGCTCTCGGGGCTGCTCTATGGAGTAGCCATTCTTTTATTCCTTTACTTTCTTAATAAGTTTGCTTTCACTTTACTCTATGAACTCTCCCTGATTTTTTTCTTGCATGAGAACTCTCTCTTGGGGTCTGGATGGGCACCCCTTTCCTGTAACAATTCTAATATGAAATGTCCAAAAGGCAAATCTACAGAGACAGAACATAGATTGTAGTTGCCTAGCGCTAGGGTGTATGGAGAGACTGTGTAATATGTGTGTTATATCTTGACAAGGCTATTAAACAAAAACACAGAGGAAGGCTTTGGGATCTATGGCTCACAGTTCTAATTAAATAAAATAATTTTAAAATTTTCCAAATCAATTTTTTTTCTTTTCTTACTAGTAATTTTCCTTAATTTCATGCTCGACAACAGGTTCTTATATTTGATTCTTTAGCAGTGAAGTTGTTTAAAAAATGATTTTTCTGAACAAATGGATGTGCAGAATTTCTACCAAGTCCTACACGGTCAGTAACAGACATGCAAACAGAAGCCTGGTTTTCTCATTTTTAACCTAGAACTTGATCTCTTAGCAACCTAAAGCAGTGGAATTGGTGTTAAAAAGCAAGGGAATGTAGTAGTAGCGATGCACTATTAGGATTTTTTAAAAGTATTAAATTTTGTCCAAAATTGTTGGAAAATGCAGTACAAACATGTCAGAGTTCATTCAATTCAGAGTTAAATGGAATCACTTCTCACCTCAAACTGTGATTTTTAAAAGGCTTCTTTCAGGTTCTTCATTGTAAAAGTGATTTCTTAGGGAGAAGACACAATCTGTTGGTTGAATCCATTTTTTTCCCTAATCTTGTGTGGCAGGCCAGGTTTCACACAGGCCTCCATAACAACTGTCTCAGTACTGACTAAGTAGTTAAGTTAAATATTAAAAGCTGAAAGCCAGTGCCCTTATGCAAAGGCTGGAATGTAACAAAAGCCCACCAAGCATTTTGCCTAGGCCTTTCCTGGGCCTTAAAGCATGACAAAATAATGAATTAATTCTTAACAGGACCCATCTGGGAGTAAACAAGTTTTATTAGGGATCTGAAGAAACTCCCCAGGCCTCCGTGATTTAGCAGGAGACAAGAGAAAGGTAATCACTCCAGCACCTGAACCCATTAAGTAAATTTACTGAGGCTCCAGAGGAAGGTCTTCAGGACTCAGATCTTATAGATTAAAAGAAGTTAATCGCTTCTGTCTTTAGATGAACGCAGGCTTACATGTAGTCATATAGCTTGGAAAGTATATAAGCTCTGCAAGACTTTGTAATTGTGAGTTTGTCTGGTGGTATTTTTCAGGCCTTCTCCCTGTAACCGGTTACAGAAATAAAAATTCTTTTCATCTGCATCTTGTTACTGGGCCGTGAGAAACAGCAGTCCGAACCTCAGTTTGGTCCCAGAACACTTGCACTCATCTATTTTAAAATTACTTTTGGTACTTGACTCTTTGGGATAAAGAAATGCTGGTGAGAAATGAGGACAGAAAGAACAGTGTTCTGAAGCAGACTTGGAGCAGCCAAAGATCGAAAGGTCTTTCTAGTGACACAATTAAACTCTCGTTTCAATCAACTCTGTCCTTTTCAATAGATCAAATCAAATGAATTCTGCAGAGGAAAAGGAATGTGTTAGGCAGGAATCTAGACCCAACATGGCGGTGTTACCCAGAGTAGCAGGCCTTTTGTTAAAGACTCCCTTCACCCTTGTACACACCCGCAGACTTACATGCCTCAGAGTTCTGGCTGGGCAACCACACTCCCCATGACCTGCAGCTCACCTGCATTCCACAAGTTCGTAAACAGCAGTTTCGGTTGACAGTTTTCAAAGACCCCTTCCTCATGACCCTTACTCAACTCCTGCCCTAGTAGTTTCAAGACCCCCCAAGGCCCTGTTTGCACAACCAGCTTCCCTACCTCTCGGGCTATAAAAAGCCCCTACCCTCCTCCCTCAGCGCGACTTCCTCCGCCCACGCACCGAGGAACCTCGCGGCAAGCCCTAATAAAAGGCTATTCTCACTGCCATTTGCCTTGTGTCTCAGTTCCCGGTTCGGCTCCAGCCTCAGTTTACCTTTACAGAATGTTCCCTGGTTGAGAAGAGACAAAGAAAGGCAAATACTTTCCCAAAAGATTTCTCTGTTTGGTGTTTCTTTGTTTGACTTTTTGTTTTCTTGTTCCTATTCACATTTCGCTTGTCTTATCTCCCCATAAAGGCTCAGAGATACATTTTAGATTTTTGTATCTGGCGTTGAGAAGAGCTTCCTCTGCATAGTAAGGACTCAAGAATGTTATTACTGAAGATGCTGGTCTTTTCTAGTGTGCAGTGAGTTTTATCTCCCGCTTTTATACTGTTGGCACTGGAAATTCTTAACTTTTCCAGACTTATATCTTTGTCTTCCACATTGCTCTTCACAAAATGAATTATATTTCTACTAGTGAGCACACACCTCTTTTTGGACCATGGCTTGACTTTTATTAAAATCAACTAAAGAGAAATGCAGATACTGCTTTGTAGTTGTTGACCTCACATGTTTTGACTGATGACTGAAGAGAGAAGACTGCCCATAGGAAGACCAGCCACTCGAGCATCAGAAGAGAATACTGAACTTCTCATTATATTTGCTTACACGTTTCAACTGGCTATGACTTTGTTGTGCACTTACTTCACAATTTAGCTAATTGACAATGTCCAGGTTAAACACTGGTGGCCTCTCGTGACTAGAATTTAAAGGAAGTTATATACATTGCCTTTTCAACCCCAAATCTCTACCATATGGTAAGGGTTAAAATTTGAAACACAAAATGTTTATTAGCAAGAAGGAAAATAAAAGGAGGGACCAATAACTAAGCTGGAGAAGAAAATAAAATGTGTTGATCATAAAGTAACAAAGCTTCTCACCTCAGCAGTCTTTGGAGAGAATAGATATTTTGTGGCAGAAAATTTGGAATTAAAATATCTCCACTCTTAACTCTTTTTTTAAAAAAACTTCATTCTTGTCTTTCTTGTTTTATAGTGTCTGTAGTTTTTTACTCTTAACAGTTTCACTTCAATTTTGGAAAGAGTATAAATGAATTTACAAACAGATTTTGCAAGAGGTACCATACAGTGACAAAT
>NW_016809446.1:1668035-1685748 GCF_001698545.2 Rhinopithecus bieti
AAAAAAAAAAAAAAGAAAGAAAAAAAACTGCTATATCCATGCCCTTGTCAACATTTTAAGCTATTTCCCTTATTACTGCATCTAAAATATCCTTCACCCTTTAGGCTGCCAAATCTTGTTGCACTTTCCTTCAAAACCTGGTTTTCAACTCATATCCTTCACAAAGCTTTTCCAAACGAATCCTTCTTAATTGTAAAAAAATTCTACTCTTGGCTTCCAAATTCATACTCCTTTTATGTGTATGTGATTCAATTATTACTTTTTCAAGAAAGAGAGTATTTTTTTTAGTTTAAATTTTGAAGAAGTTTTGCTTACAAAACTCTTCTTGAAGACATTATGTAAAATGTTTAATTTCTTTAACTTCTTTAACATAATATCTGATAATCATCTTCATTTTTGTAGAAAGTTTACTGTCTTCTTACCATTAATCAATTGATACAACACCTCCTTTTTTTCAGAGAAAACAAAGTCCCTATGTCATTATTATTACCTTGAAAACAGTAAAACTAAGAAATGTAATTTGCCCCAAATTACACAGTGAGTAAGTGGTAGAGCTAGGATTTAAATGTAGATCTGTTTTATGGCAAAGGACCTGGTCTTACCCCACATAAGATGCTGTATTCCCAAAGAAACAGAGTAAAATTCTTGTGGAGAAAATGTGTGTTGGGGCTAAATCAAAGGCAAAAGGAAAAAAAAATACATTCAAGAATTTTAACAACAACAAAAAATTGAATAACCTGGAGACACAGGAATAAAAAAGGATCATATTTTAATGAAAGTGAAGGCCAGAAGCCAGAAATCTGCTATCACAAAAGTACTTTGTAATTCCACAGGAGTTTTTGACCTCCCGTTGCAGTTTCTTCATCTTTACGATGAGATAGGTGAATAGATGAACTTGAGAGTCATCTGTAACTTAAGAAAGTTTAAACCATGTAAAAATCAAGTTCACATAGGAGGGAAAACCTTTTCTAAATTTTGGTTCTATATTCCTTTAAATTTAGATCAATTCAAAGTCACATTCAAACTTCAAAACAATACAGACTAAAAAAGAAAAAATTGGTAGCTACTAAATAATCAATATAGCAAATTTATAACCCATGCCACCTCAGAAAATTTTAATTCATTTGACATGTCAATAATATTGCACACCCAGAAGAGACATACTGTATTCAGGTTTAGGAAAAACATATATTTATGCCGTTATATTTGCAGGACAACAACCAAAACAGCAATCTGATTTTAATTATTTAAATTATTATGCCTCCAGTCAGTCTAAGGTAGGGGTGGGAAATGATCAAAGGGTACAAAGTTTTAGATAGACAGGAGAAATAGGTTTTGAGATCTATTGCCTATCAGGGTAATAGATCTCAGGTATAGTCTCAGGTGACTATCGTGAATAATAATGTGTTGTATATTTCAAAATAACTAATAAAGTAAATTTCAAATGTTTTGTTATAAAAAAAAGATAAGGTGATGGAAATGTTAATTACTTGGTTTAACCATGCCATATTGTGTACATATATCAAAACCTCACATTTTGCTCCATACATTATGCATATAATTATAACAGTCAATAATAATAATAATAAAATAATAATAATTTTAAAACTCTCTTTGACTCTTGACAATTTGTTTATAATGTGGCTTGGTATAGTCTTCTTTGAGTTGATCTTACTTAAATACTTTTGAACTTCATGAATCTTGTATGTTAATTTTCCTCTCATGATTTGGGAAGTTTTCAGCATTAGTTCTTTAAATAAGCTTTCTGCCCCATTTCTGTCTGTTTTCTATTTGAAACACCCACAATGCATGCATTGATTTGCTTGTTGATATTCCATATATCCTGTAGACTTTCTCTACTCATTTTCATTCTTTTTTTCTCTCCTCTGTCTAGATGTTTTCAAATGATGTATGTCTTCAGATTTGCTTGTTCTTTCTTCTGTTTGATCAAGTCTGCTGTTGAAGCCTTATATTGTATTTTTTTATTTCTGTCACTGTATTCTTCAGCTCCAGAATTTCTGTTTAGTTCTTTTTTATTATTTCTATTTCATTGTAGAACTTATTTTGTTCATGTATTGCTTTCCTGGTTTACTTGATGTCTGTCTGTGTTCTCTCACTGCTCACAGTGTTTCTTTAAAACAATTATTTATACTTATTTGCCCAGCAATTTACAAATATCCATTTATTTGGTTTGGTTACTGGAGTTATTGGGCGACTATGGTGGTACCATGTTTTCCTGGTTTTTCATGTTCCTTATAGCCTTGTGTTGTCTTCACATTTGAAGAAGCAGTTATCCCTTTCAAACTTCACAAATTGGCCTTGGTAGGAAAAAAATTTCTTTTGTGGGCAGGTGGGGTGAAGTGTGTGGTTGTTCTACATCCAGATATGTATTCAGTAATGCACAGGGACACAAGTTCTAAAGGCATATGAGGGAGCTGTCTCGGGGGTGGGGCACAGAGGTTAAGTCTGGTGGGTGTGTGTGTGTATACATGCAGCTACAGTGAATGCCTAGTCTACTGAACATGCTGGAGCATGTGCCATGGAGGTGGCAGGCACATAATAATCAGGTCTGGTGGGCACTGGGCAAAGCTACAATGGGCACATGGTCCAATGGGTGCATATGCTTAGCTTCAGCAGGTGTCTGATCCCTTGGTCATATGTGCACAGCTGTAGTGCAGACATGGTCCAGTAGACACCTGAGCATGCAAGTGGTGGCACCATTAAGTGACAGGAACTGTGCAAAGGTACATGCTTTATGGCAGGTTCCCATTCTCAGGCATGGGCATGTGCAGCCTGGCGTTGGCTGCAACTCCAGCAACTCTGAGTCCAGTGTGGGAAGGGGGGGTACTTGGCATCTGTGGCGTCAGTGACGCAGCAGCTGGGGTCCATGTCAGAGAAGACTGCAGAAGTCCTTTGCAATGGTAGTTAGGGCCACTGGAATTCTTGGTGTCAACGGCTGCTGAGGTCCACCCACTCTCCCTGTTCCCCCATGAGGGAACCAGTGACCAAAGGGATTCCTTGTGGCACTGTGCCAGTCTGGGGGATGGGGCAACACATAAAAAATGCTTCCTACCCCTTTCTATTAGCCATTCTTGGTCTCTGCAATCCTATGGATTGCTGCTGCCCCCTAACTGCCTCAGGGCTTCTCCCAGAGCTATCCTTTTCCACAAATATTTGATTTTATCATTGTTTTTGTTTAGGGATGAGAGTTGGGATCACCCAGTTTGCCATCTTGCTGACATTGCTTCCCAAGCAGTTTTTACTTTGAATCTTTTTCTGTATCTGTGTTCTCTGCCTGCTATGGTCTCCAGATAGCTTCTTGTCTAGCAATAATATAACCTTCAAATCTGCTCAGATATTACCTTCTGACCACCCCATTTCATACTGCAATCTATTTCCAATTCCTCCCCTACCCCAGCACTGCTTGGCACCATTATTCAAACCTACTTTTCCTTTCTTTAACCCATAGCAATTCCCTCTTTCTAATATATTCTAAATTATTTATTTACTGTATTTATTGTTTGTAGCCTTTCCTACCCAGTACAAATGAGCTGTATAAGGACAGAAGCTTTTGTTTTGGTCATTGATAATTCACTTGTTTATTGAGCCTAGTGAATGATAATGGAACCAAGGAATGTAGCTATTTGTTAAGGTGCTATGGTACTGAATAGAGACTTGAACTGGGACAGTTCATTAGAGTCAGTTGTGTTAGAATATGTGTTTTTCATGGAACCATATTGATAGTAGGATATTGGCTAGTTGACACATACATCTACCATCTCCTGTATCTCAAATAGACTGTCTGAGACTTATCTATACACCAATAAATTTTAAATAAAAATACCCAACTCATGACAATTGTGTATCACCCACTTTACGAATCCTGATGCAAAGCAAGAGAACTGGGTGATTAAACTACATGAGTCATCTATTCTTATCTTCTTATCTGCAAAGATGTCCCTTTGCACTCTCTGATGTCTTTCTATTCCATGAGTCATTTGACTTTTCATACTTTCCCCATTTCTCCCTTCTTTTGCTTTTAATACAAACTTCACTAAAACTAATAAAATAATTTTAATAAAATGAAGAGATGTTTAAAAAACAAATCAGAAAAAATACAAAAAATGTTTGATGTTATGGTTTAAATTTTATATAAAATAATTTTACATTATTCTTTTTTATTTTAATTTATTAACTTTTTTTAACTTTTAAGCTCAGGGTTATATGTGCAGGTTTGTCACATAGTTCAACTTGTGACATAGGGGTTTGATGTACAGATTATTTCCTTACCCAGTATTAAGCCTAGTACCCAATTATTTGTTTTTCCTGATCCTCTCCCTCCTCCCACCCTCCACTCTCCGACAGGTCCTAGTGTGTGTTGTTCCCCTCTATGTGTCCATGTGTTCTCATTATTTAGCTCTCACTTATAAGTGAGAACAGGCAGTATTTGGTTTTCCATTCCTGCATTAGTTTGCCAAGGATAATGGCCTCCAGCTCCATCCATGTGCCTGCAAAAGACATGATCTGGTTCTTTTTTATGGCTAGTATTTCATGGTGTACATGTACCACGTTTTTCTTTTTCCATTCTATCATTGGTGGGCATTTAGGTTGATTCCATGTCTTTGCTATTGTGAATAGTGTTGCAATGAACATATGCATGCATATGTCCTTAATATGTGTCCTTATATTCCCAAAGGAATATAAATCATTCTACTATAATTCTACATTATTCTTTTTTTGTTTATATCTACAATGTAGGGATGTTTTAAATGTCTGGACTAGTACTTATATGATGGATTTATGTATGTTTGTATATATAACTGTGTGTGTTTGAAGATAACTTATTTCATTTTAGCATATATTTATTTTGATTTCAAATATATCTGTTATAGAAATTGGGAAAATAAAGAAAAGTATAAATAAAAGTCACAAAATCCCACCACTGAGAGACAATCATTGTTTACATTGTTATTGTATATCTCTCAATTGTTTAAAAATATTTTATTCATTTTATCAAAAAATTATATTTTATATGTTCAAAATTTATATATACATTCTATTCTATTTATATTTTGTATATTCTTATTTATTGCTGAAATTATACAATATATGTCTTATTTCTATTTTTAGAGAGATTTAATGTTTACATCAGTCCTTTACCATGGTTTCCCTGTAACTAATGTGGTAGGCAGAATAACACCTGAAGATATTCACATTCTAATCCCCAGAACCTGTGAATATGTTACATTATGTTCGAGAACTTCCCAGATGTGATTAAGATAAGAATATTGAAATGGGAAAATTATCCTGGATTATCTGGGTGGATCAAATTTAAATCACCAGGGTCTTTATATGTGACAGAGGAAGCTAATAATGTAAAAGTCAGAGACAGATTTGAAAATACTATGGTGTTGGATTTGAAAAGAAAAGAAGTGGCCATGAGTCAAGGAATGTTGTCAGTCTCTAGGGTCTGGAAAAGGCAAGCAAACTGCTTTTTCCCTAGACCCTCCAGAAGTCCCACTGATACCCTGATTTTAGTACAGCGACACTCGTTTTGGACTCCTGAACTCCAAAACTAGATGATTTTTTAAAAAATTGTGCTGTTTTAAGTCTCCAAGTTTATGTAATTTGTTATAGCAGCAATATGAAACTAATATATCTGAGTTCTTTGTTCTGATTTATTTCTTGAATATTTGGATCTGATCAAGTAGGATTTCAAGAGTGCTGTGTCCCTGAATTGGTGTTTCAGAAAGTACATCTTCACCTTTATGGTAAGAGTATATAAAGGCATCATGTTACTCAGATCGTTTATTGCTCCACTATCTTCTGACAATATCTTTTTCACTGGAGAAATTTTTTCTCCTTTGTACATGACTATGTTTTCCTGCCTGGATATTTTAAGATTTTTTCTTCATTATTGAATTTTAATGAGCTTTACAGGATTATCTCTTTGTGTTAATTTTTTGTATCAATATTTTTACTGCAAAACCTAAAGTTCTTTTCATCTACAGAGTCACATATTATTTTGGGAAAGGTTTCTTCCAATATATGTTATGATAATTATTCTTTATGTTTTGGTTATGCACATAAGGAAAATTACTTAGGTTTATGCTGGATACTCTTTATCTTTCAAACCTATAATGTTTATCATTTATATTTTGTACTAGGTCTTTACCTGTTTGGATTGCAAAATTTCCTCAGTTCTTTCTACTATCACCCTGACTGTAATTGCACTATAGTCTAATTTTCCCTATGGCTTGTAACATTGCTTTGCCTCTGGAATACTTTACATTATATTATCCCTCCCCACAGAAATAATCCAGTTTGCTTTTCATTTCTTTTGTTATCTTCTAATCATTTCTTTGAACTTCACTACACCTTTGTTGAGCTTTAATAGATGCTTTGTTTGGTCAACATTTCATGTGGAACTATAGAGAACAGTTCCTCCAACAGTTCATGTGGAACTAATGGTCAAATATCTTCCCTGTCAGTTAATTCTCCTTGTGATGAATTTTCTTCTCTTGACTTTTTCTCAAGTTTATTCAAAAACGTTTTCATGGATTCTATCCACAGGCATACCTCGTTTTATGGTTCTTGCCTTATTGAACTTCACAGATACTATGTTTTTTTACAAAGTGAAGGTCCATGACAACCTTGCATGAAGCAAGTGTACTGACTCCATTTTTCCAACAGCATGTGCTCGCTTCATGTCTCAGTGTCACATTTTGATAATTCTCATATTTCAAACTTTATTATTATTATTAATTATGTCAGTTACGGTGATCTGTGATCAGTGATCTTTGACGTTACTATTGTACTTTTTATGGGATGCCATGAATCATACCCATATAAAATGGCAAACTTAACTGAGAAATATTGTGCATGTTCTGAGTGCTCCAGTGACCAGCCTCATCTCTCTCCCTCTGCTCAAGCCTCCCTACTTGCTGAGACACAACAATATTGAAATTAGGCCAAAGAATAACTTCACAATATTCTCTAAGTGTTCAAGTGAAAGCAAGAGTCCCATAGCTCTTACTTTAAATCAGAAGCTAGAAATGATTAAGATTAGTGACAAAGGCCTGTCAAAAGCCCTGATAGGTCTAAAACTAGGCCTCTTGCAACAAACAGCCAAGGTGTAAATGCAAAAGAAAAGTTCTGGAAGGAAATTAAAAGTGCTACTCAGGTGAACACACAAGTGATGATAAAGCCATGCAGTCTTCTTGCTGATATGGAGAAAGTTTTAGTAGCCTGCATAGAAGATCAAACGAGCCACAATATCCCCTTAAGCCAAAGCCTAATCCAGACCAAGGTCCTAATTCTCTTCAATTATACAAAGCTGTGAGAGGTGAGGAAGCTGCATAAGAAAAGTTGGAAGTTAGCAGACGTTGGTTCAAAGTGAAGAAGCAAGTGCTGATGTAGAAACAACAAATTATGCAGAAGATCTAGCTAAGATCATTGAAGAAGGTGGCTACACTAAATGACAGATTTTCAATGTAGATGAAACAACCTTTTATTGGAAGAAGATGCCATCTAGGACTTTCATAGCTAAAGAGGGGAAGTCAGTGCCTGGCTTTAAAGCTTCAAAAGACAGGCTGACTCTCATATTAAGGGCTAATGCAGTTGACGACTTTAACATGAAGCCAGAGCTAAATCTACTCTGCCTGTGCTCCCTAAATGAAGAACAAAGTCTGAACGACAGCACGTCTGTTTACAGCATGGTTTACTGAATATTTTAAGCCCACTTTTGAGACCTACTGCTCAGAACAAAAGATTTCTTTCAAAAGATTACTGCTCATTGACAATGCACTTGATCATGCAAGAGCCCTGATCTCAGAGATATACAATGAAAGCAATATTATTTTTATGCCTGCTAACACCACATGCATCCTGTAGCCCATGGATCAAGGAGTAATTTTGGCTTTCAAGTTTTGTTATTTAAGAAATACATTTTGTAATGCCATAGCTGCCATAGATTGCGATTCCTCTGATGGATCTAGACAAAGTAAATTGAAAATCTTCTGAAAGAGATTTACCATTTCTAGATGCCATTTAAGAATATGTGTGATCATGAGAGGAGGTTAAAATACCAACATTATCAGGAATTTGGAAGAAGTTGATTCCAACCCTCATGGATGACTTTGAGGAATTCAGGGTTCCAATGGAAGAAGTCACTGCAGATGTGGTGGAAACAGCAAGAGAACTAGAATTAGAAATGGAGTCTGAAGATGTGACTGAATTGTTGCAATCTCATGATATAACTTTAATGGGTAAAGAGTTACTTCTTATGGATGAGCAAAGAAAATGGTTTTTGGAGATGGAATTTACTCATGATGAAGATTCTAGGAACAATGTTGAAATGATAAAAAAGCATTTTGAATATTACATAAATTCAGTTGATAAAGCAGTGGCAGGGTATGAGTGGATTCACTCCAATTCTGAAAGAAGTTCTACTGTGGGCAAAATGCTAGTAAACAAAATTACATGTGTCAGAGAAATCTTTTGTGAAAGGAAAAGTCAACCAATGCAAATTTCACTGTTGTATTATTTTAAGAAATTGTCATAGCCACTCCAACCTTCAGCAACCACCACCCTGATTAGTCAGCACCCATCGACATTGAGGCAAAGTTCTCACCAGCAAAAAAGATTATGACTCACCGAAGGCCAGATGATTGTTAGCATTTTTTAGCAATAACTTATTTTTAAATGAAGGTATGTACATTTTTTACATGTAAGGCTATTTGCACACTTAGACTAGTTAGTATAGTATAAACATAACTTTTTTTTGCACTGAGAAACAAACAAACAAAAAAAAATGCCACTCACTTTATTGCAATATTTGCTTTATCGTGTGGCATGTATCTGGGCCTGCAGTATCTCTCAGATATGCATGTGTTTCTTTCTTTTCTTTTTCTTTTTTCTTTTCTTTTTTTTTTTTTTTGAGACAGTCTCACTCTTGTTGCCAGGCTGGAGTGCAATGGTGGGATCTTGGCTTACCACAACCTCTGCCTCCCCAGTTCAAGCATTCTCCTGCCTCAGCCTCCCGAGTAGCCGGGATTACAGGCATGCACCACCACGCCCAGCTAATTTTGTATTTTTAGTCGATATGGGGTTTCTCCATGTTGTTCAGGCTGGTCTCGAACTCCCGACCTCAGGTAATCTGCCCGCCTCGGCCTCCCAAAGTGCTGAGATTACAGGTGTGAGCCTCCGCGCCTGGTCAATATGCCTGTATTTCTTACAGATTTCTCTCTTACCTGGGAAGCATATATCCTTTCAGTGTTCAGGGTTCACACTAGTCACAGAGAAAACCTCTGAGGCCACAGGTCCTCAGAAGCTCCATCAGTTAATCACTACCTTCCCCTTTCTTCAGAGGGTTTACCCTGATAATTATCCCACAACCGGATATTGAGTAGGATGCCAGATATGTAAGTAGGATACAACAGAACTTGTGTCCACATAGTTTCCCGGCAAATCTATATTTTTGCAGTTTAGATAAGTCTCTTAAAAAACATTCTGCACTTCTCTTCTGGTAATATCATGCCCTAGTTTTTTTCAGTACACTAGCGAAAATTATTCTTTTTTACTCATATATTATGTCTCAACAAAATGTAAACACCTTGAATTTTACTTGTGGTCAATGCAGTTATGTGTTGTATAATCTTTGAATGTGGGAGATTTAAGTAGCTATCTAGGGGGTAAGGAATTACTTGTTATCAACTCCATTTCTGAACTGGGTGTAAACATATGCCTATATAGGTCAGTTTTGGTTTTGTTTTGTTTTGTTTTGTTTTTGAGACGGAATCTCGCTCTGTTGCCCAGGCTGGAGTGCAGTGCTATGATCTCGGCTCACTGCAAGCTCCGCCTCCCGGGTTCATGCCATTCTCCCGCCTCAGCCTCCTGAGTAGCTGGGACTTCAGGTGCCCACCACCACGCCCGGCTAATTTTTTGTATTTTTTTTTCTTTTTAAATAGAGACAGAGTTTCACAGTGTAAGGCAGGATAGTCTCAATCTCCTGACTTCATGATCCGCCCACCTCCGCCTACCAAAGTGCTGGGATTACAGGCATGAGCCACCGCACCTAGCTCGGTGAGTTTTTAATACGGCAGTCCCTCCTTATTCACAGTTTCTTTCAGTAGTTTATGTTACTTGGGGGTCAACCACAGTCTGGAAACAGGTTAGTCCATTACAATAAGATATTTTGAATAGCTGGGCATGATGGTGGGCACCTGTAATCTCAGCTACTTGGGAGGGGAGGTTGAAGCAGAAGAATCATTTGAACCCAGGAGGTGGAGGTTGGAGTGAGCTAAGATCACGCCTTTGCACTCCAGCCTGGGTGACAAGGCAAGACCCCACCTCAAAAAAAAATATATTTTTATAACTTTTTTTAAAGTATATTGTTATAATTGTTCTATTTTAGTATTAGTTACTGTTAATGTCTTACTGTGTCAAATTTTTAAATCAAACTTTATCATAGATATGCATGTATAAGCAAAAACATAGTATATATAGGTACTATCCATAGTTTCAAGCATCCACTGGTGGTCCTGAAACATATGCTCTGCAGAAAAAGGAGAACTTCTGTATTTTACCAGGCATTTTACAACCTGTTAATGTGAAAGAACTTAACCAAAGTGGGTCACTGGAGATTAAGTTCTTACTAAATTCCAATACTAATCAGCAGTTACTAACTGGCATGTACTGGGGTTTTAAAAAATTATTATTAAGTATCTAAGATACATTAAGCTAGTATTTAGTAAACATCCACCATATGTCAGACACTATGATGGACATTTTGAAAGTATCAGTTAATAAGTAAGTTAAAATCTTTGCCTTTATGAAAGCAGAGCTGTGACAAGCATGAATGCACTTGCATGATCTGAGAGTGACTGTCTCCTTAAATTTTGCAACCTAGATGCCTCGCTGTCCTTACTCTAGGACAGCCATATGACATGAACCTTATGATGTGATGTAGTGGGAAAATTGCAACAAACAAGATTAGTGAGTAAACCATTTTCGATGTTGCTAAATTATTTTGGATAAAATAAAGAAGGAAAATGGGATAGTAACATTTTTAGTGTTTAGGGTAAGGGAAAGGGTTGCACTTTTAGTTAAGGATGTCTAGGGATATTTTCTTCAAGATGGTGGATGTTGAGTATGACTGATGGAAGAGACATAGTGAATTATATGGAGACTTGAGGGAGGAATTCTAGCCAAAGGAACAAGTAAAAGGCCTTGGCTAAAAGCTTACCTATTATTCTAGAACAACAGAAAGGAGGCCAGTATGGTTGGAGTGGAGTGAGCAAAGAAGGAAGTTGTAAGAAATCAGTGATAAGACTGGGCCCAGATCAATAGGAAAATTAAACCACTATGAGGACTTTGGTTTACATTCTGCATGCTAAGGAAAAGCACTAGAAAGTTTTGATTTGAGAACTGTCATGGATTAACATATTTTAGCAACACTACTCTGCTGCTATCTAGAGAAAAGACATTAGTGTTGCAAGGTCCAAGTGGCGAGGTCAAAAGTCTACTGCAAAAACACAGGAAATGAATGCGTGATAGATATATTTTGTATGTATATACAAAGACTGCAGAATTTGCTGTGGGTTTGAATACAGGGAGAAAGAGAAATTGTGACATTAAGGATGACAAAGTTTTTTGCCTTAGCAACTAGAACATTGTTGTCCCATATTGAAAGGTGAAGACTGTTCTGGTTAGGAAATGGTAGGTTCAAGATGTGTGTTAGACATCTAAATGAAGATGTTAAGTAGTCAATTTTCCCTCTAAGAATCAAGAGTTCAAGAGGGAAGCTCACGTTGGAAATATAACTTTGACAGTCATCAGCATGTAGATAGTATTTAGATTCACAGCATCAAGAAAGTGAGACTAAATAGAAAATAAAAGAAATCTTGGATTTACTTCTTTGGCTTCTCCAATGTATAGAGGCAGGGAGATGAGGGAATGTCAGCAGACGAGACTGAGAATAGATGGAGGGAGGAGGAGGTAAGGAAGAGAGTATTATCTTAGAAGCCAAGTGAAGGAGGCATTTCAAAAGTGTGTCAAATGTTGTTTCACCAGATATGCCCCAGATCATATGAGGATACTATGGACCTTATTAAAACGCAATTCCATTGAAAAAGTAAAGAGGGATATTGCTAAATATTATACTTATTTGTATTTTTACTTTTTGTATTCTGACTTTTGTTCTTCTCGGAATTTTTTTTAGCATTTTATTTACTCCTTCATTGGTGCAAACTGAGGGGATACAAATAAGATGATGTGTGCTTCCTGCTATTGAGGAATCTGCAGTCTGAATAATGATCTTATGGTCATTGCATTGATCCATCCTATTACTTTGTAGTGTAGGTGAGAACAGAGTGAGGCAGAAGGAGGAAAAAAAAAGCATTCATGGCAAGGCTACTATATTGTAAGTGCCCCCAATCTTACCCAGAGAACATTCTCTGAGTTTTATTGACCAGTTGAGTCAAGAGCATCCCATCAGAGGTGGATAACATACTAAATCTCTACTTATGAAATTATTTCCAGTATCCTATTCTCACAAAAAGGCAAGCATCCATCATAGTTGAAATTCAGGTCTGTAATGTGGATTAGAAAGAAGCTAAAATACCGAGTACTAATATTGCAAAGAGTAATCTTCTAAAACGATTTTGTGGGATTCAACACTGGGTTTTTGGTTTTTGTTTTTTTAGCTTTTAATTAAACCTTAATTTGGTTGTGACATTTTGATAGATTCAGACAATTTTTCAGCCTTCCCACAGTGATTCGTTATTCTACCCTTTTGACAGTGTGTTCTTCCCACACACAGAATTTCAGGCATGGGGCCTCAGTTGAACAAATATAATTAGTATCACACAACCTTCAATTTTATGTTTAAATACATTTTTAAAATTATTAACTTTGAAATAATAAAAAAGTGAAAAAATTACTTTTCATTATGAAAGACAAGAACTTAAAATATTTCATTTAAGTCTTTGTGAAAAGTAAAACAAAGAAAGAGCGGGGAAAGTGGGTTTTAAAAAAACACTTATTCAAAGAAGTGTTTTTGAATTTCAACTTTTATATTAGACCGGCGGTACATGTGCAGGTTTGTTACATGGGTATATTGCATGACACTGAGACTCGGGGTACAAATGATTCCATCACCCGGGTGGTAACTATAGTACCCAATAAGTAGTTTTTCAACCCTTTTTCCCCCTCCCCGCCCAGTAGTCTGTAGTGGCTATTGTTCCCATCTTTATGTCCATATGTACTCACTGTTTAGCTCCCACTTATAAGTAAGAACAGGAGGTATTTGGTTTTCTGTTTCTGCTTTAGTTCACTTCGGATAATAGCCTCCAGCTGCATCCATGTGGCTGAAAAGAACATGCTTTCATTCTTTTTTATGGCTGTGTAGTATTCCATGGTGTATGTGTACCATATTTTCATTATCCAATCCACCATTAACAGGTACCTGGGTTGATTTCATGTTTCTGTTATTGTGAATAGTACTGCAGTGAACACACAAGTACATGTGTCTTTTTGAGAGAATGATTTATTATCATTTGGCTACATACCCAGTAATGGGATTGCTGAGTCAAATGGTAGTTCTGTTTTAAGTTCTTTGAGAAATCTCCAAACTGCTTTCCACAGTGGCTGAACTAATTTACATTCCCACCAATAGTGTATAAGTGTCCCCTTTTCTCTACAGCCTGGCCAGTATGTTATTTTTTGACTTTTTATTAACAGCCATTCTGACTGGTATGAGATGGTATCTCACCGTGGTTTTGATTTGCATTTCTCTGATCATTAATGATGTGAAACAATTTTTCATGTTTGCTGGACACTTTCATGCCTTCTTTTGAGAAGTGTCTGTTAATGTCATTTGACCACTTTTTAATGTGGTTATGTGTTTTCTGCTTGTTGAATTGCTTAAGTTCCTTATAGATAATGGATATTAGACCTTTGTCAGATGCATGGTTTGTGAATATTTTCTTTCCTTCTGAAGGGTATCTGTTTAACTCTGTCAATAGTTTATTTTGCTGTGCAGAAGCTTTTTAGTTTAATAAGGTCCTACTTGTCAATTTTGTTTTGTTGCAATTGCTTTTAAGACTTGGTTATAAACTCTCTAAGACCTTTAAATGGTTTTTATATGTCTTTGTTATGGTTTCATCCACTTCTATTCTAGTCTTGTTTTCTAACTAGTTATCTTCAAGCATGTTTAGAATTCTTTAGAAAGGGGAATATAGTTGTCACCCAACTATTTTCCATTCAATTTTATAATGATCCTAGGTCTAGAGAGTGAGAAAAATAGAGTAATTTCTTATCCTCTGCATGTTTCTCAGAGAGCTAGTCCACCAGCCATCATATTTCAAGCTACACCTAAGTTATAGGCATGGTGGAATGTGCAGTCTCAAGAGTGATACATGAAATGTAAGAATAGCATATGCTACAGTCTGAATGTGTCCCCAAAGTTCATGTGTTGGTGGCCAATGTGAAAGCATAAGAGATGTGGCCCTTAGGAGGTAAGTCATAAGGGCATGGCCTTCATGGGAAACACTGGCAAACTTGGAGCGACAGACCTATGCTTTTGAGGGAAGCTACCTGGAAGACATTCAGATGTATGCCAATATTACTCCTGACTGGGATCAGTATCTGACCAACCAAAAAAACTCCTATAGCAAAAATGATAGAAGGAACCAGAAGTTTAAGGAAGCTAAGAGGCTCTTCAGTAAATCCTCAGTTACCTCAGCAGCTGCATTAAGTGCATTGGCAGGAGTTCAGGACTAGCTCATTTAAAAGAAGGAGCCAGCAGTAGGTATTGGAAATCTACAAAGGATGTACAGCCAACGAAGTACCCTTACATACCAAAGAAATAATTATGCTCTGAACACAACAGCTACCTATGCAGAGCCGTACAGGCCCATACAATACCAAGTTCAAGAGTGCAATTATAACAGGCTTCAGCGTGCAGTGCCGGTTGATGATGGTACCACAAGATTCCCATCAATAGACAGCATTTAGAAGGACCCCAGGGAGTTTGCCTGGCATGATCCTGAGTTGCCTAAGGTCATTCACATACTTCAGCACCAGTTCCCATCTGTTCAGGCAAATGCAGAAGCCTATCTGCAGCACCTGTGGCTTGGCGACAACAACATGAAGATGAGGGTGTGTAGGTTAGGGGGAATCAAGCATCTGGTTGACCTTTTGGCCACAGAGTTTTGGAATTTCAGAAGAATGACTGTGGTGCCCTTTGAAACATCAGTTTTGGCAAGTCTACAGATGAAAATAAAATAGCAATGAAGAATGTTGGTGGGATACTTGCCTTGTTGTGACTGTTGAGGAAATCTATTGATGCAGAAGTAAGGGAGCTTTTCACAGGAGGTCTTTGAAATTTATCCTCATGTGATGCTGTAAAAATGACAATTATTCATGATGCTCTCTCAACCTTAACAAACTCTGTGATCATTCCACATTCTGGATGGAATAACTCTTCATGATGGCCATAAAATTAAATTTCAGACTTCACTAGTTCTGTGTAATATGACAGGTTGCCTGAGGAACCTCAGTTGCACGGGGTAAGAAGCTCAGAAGCAAAAGCAGTCCTGAGAGGGGCTAGTGGACTCGCTGTTGTATGTGATCTACACGTGTATGAACACATCTGATTACGACAGCAAGATAGTGAAGAATTGCGTGTGCACCCTGAGGAACCTGTCCTATCGGCTGGAGCTGGAGGTGCCCCAGACCTGGTTACTGGGACTGAACGAATGTGATGACTTACTAGGAAAAGTTTCCCAGCAAAGACTCTGAGCCAAGCTGCTGGGGGAAGAAAAAGTAAAAGAGGACTCCGCAAGAAGATCAATGGGATGGAGTTGGTCCTATCCCAGCACTGTCAAAAAGGGGTTGAGATGCTGTGGCACCCATTGGTGGTGAAGCTATATCTGACTCTTCTAGTAGAAAGTTTCAACCCAGCCACCTTGGAAGGCTCTGCCAGACCTCTCCAGAACCTCTCTGCTGGCAACTGGAAGTTTGCAGGATACATCCGGGTGGCTGTCTGAAAATAAAAGGGGCTCCCCATCCTTGTGGAACTTCTGAGAATGGATAACGATAGAGTTGTTTCTTCCGTGGCAACTGCCTTGAGGAATATGACACTAGATGTTCGCAACAAGGAGCTCATAAGCAAATACGCCATGCAAGACCTGGTCAACCATCTTCCCTGCAGCAATGGTCCCAGTGTCTTGTCTGATGAGTCCAAGGCAGCCATGTGCTGTGTTCTGCATGAGGTCACCAGCAAAAACATGGAGAACACCAAAGCCCTGGCTGACTTGGGAGACATAGAGAAGCTGGTGAACATAACCAAAGGCAGGGGCAACAGATCATCTCTAAAAGTAGTGAAGGCAGCAGCCCAGGTCTTGAATACATTATGGCAATATCAGGACCGCTGGAGCATTTATAAAAATGATGGGTGGAATCAGAACCATTTTATTACACCTGTGTCGACAATGGAGCAAGACTGATTCAAATCACGTCCTTCCTTGTCTACCACCAACCAAAAGATGTCACCCATCGTTCAGTCAGGCTCCAGCAAACCTTCACCAGTTTACATCAGTTCATATTCCTCACCAGCAAGAGAATTAAATAGACAACTACAGCATCAACAGCTGTATTATAGTCAAGATGACTCCAACAAAATAACTTTGAATCATACAGATTGTATTTGCAGTCTCCTCATAGCTATGAAGACCCTTATTTTGATGACCGAGTTCACTTTCCAGCTTCTACTGATTAGTCAACACAGTGTGGACTGAAATCAATCACAAATTATGTAGACTTTTATTCCATTAAATGAACTTCTTATAGAGCAGAACAGTACCCAGGGTCCCCAGAATCACAGGTGCAGTATCAAGACGCCCCACAGAGGAACTCTTTCTAACTTTGTTCGGATTGAGGTGAAAAGTCCATCTTGCTGATTTGATGATTGAAATGTGAAAGTGAGTGGAAGGAATGAGTGAAGTGCATTTCTTTTTCTTTTTTAAGGAATTATCAAGGAAGCGATGAAACATTTGGGACAGGACTTTCTAAGCTCTATTTAGGTGTTACATCTAATTACTTGTAGATTCTGTAGTCTGGTGAAGGTGTGGGTGACATGATGAGAGGTTTAAGAAATGGGTGAAATGAAATGGGGATGTGTAGGTCAAATCAAATTAAAGATGATTTTTTAATGTGAATAAAGTCATGTTCTGATAGTTTGTACAGAAAAAATAAAATGATGCCCATGTTTTGTTGCTATTACTAAATGTCAAGATTGTATGCTATTATGTCTTGTAAATTTCTTTTGTTGATGTAAATATGGAAATGCCACATTGGGTAACTGCCATCATTTGTAACGCAGTGTGTCGCTTGAAAAGAGATTTGAAGAAACTGACAACTTCAAAAACAAATGGGAAGCCCAAGGAACTGTGAGCAATTTAAAACAAACTGCGACACCCTTTGTCTCCACTATGCATAGTGTACTTTGGAAGCACAACGACCAGGCTGGTACTGCAGCGCCATGTCCATTCCTTGCCTCGTTCATAGGACGCTTCACTGCCATTTCCTAAGCACATGAAAGAAAAATAAATGTGGAAATTTCAAAAAAAAAAAGAAGGAAGGAAGGAAGGGAGGAAGGAAGAAGGAAGGAAGGAAGGAAGGAAGGAAGGAAGGAAGGAAGGAAGAAGGAAGG
>NW_016809446.1:1685954-1696481 GCF_001698545.2 Rhinopithecus bieti
GGAAGGAAGGAAGGAAGGAAGGAAGGAAGGAAGGAAGGAAAGAAAGAGAGAGAGAGAGAGAGAGCCAAGAAGTGGGATGGAAAGTGACACTTCTCCAGACTTCCACAATCAGGAAAATGAGCCCAGCCAGGAGGACCCTGAGGATCTGGATGGATCTGTGCAGGGAATGAAACCTCACAAGGCTGCTTCCTCTACTTCCTCAGGGAGTCACCACAGCAGCCATAAAAAGTGAAAGAATAAAAAACCAGCATAGGATTGATCTGAGGTTAAACAACAAACCATGAGCTGACTGTTAGAAGATACATTAGTGCAGGAGTTTCCAGGTTGTAGAGCCCTGCTTCCCTTCTCTGACCTCACAAAGATAAACATCCTTCACCTGAGTTCGTGGCCATCCACCTCTGCTCTCCCAGACTCAGTGCCTGTGATTTTGAGTAGTTTGTTCTAAATGTGGTGACAAGTCATTTCCATAATACATTGGATCATTTACTTTATGTCATTTTTAGTAATAGAACTGCAGGAAGATCAAGACATATATAATCCCAGCGAGTTGCCAACTATACATTTCTCCCTTCTTAGCATGAATGTCTTCCCCTAAACTGGCTGGTACCAGCTTCATCTGTGATACACATCAAGAAATGTTCTCTGGTTTTGTTTTATGTTGAAAATAGAACACAAATTACATTTCAGATGAAGGCTGTAAATATCTGGCATTTTCTTATATTGCTTTGTGTTTTCTTATTTTTCTCTTGTTTTTATCTTATTTTCTTTGGGGTCTTTTTGTAATGCCTTTGTACAGCTCATACCTTCTTGCTGACATATCTGATCATCTCTTTCATGCAGTTCCCAATATTCATAACTGAAAATAATCTGGTTTATCATAAGTAAAATGGGAAACTTGGCTCTTTGTTTTTTACAAGGGAAGTATTTAGTAATTACCTATCTTAAATCTTTCTGAGTTGGAAGCAGATTCATGTTCAAGGAACAGGGAAAATGGAAAAACATGTTTAAATCAATCATTTTTAAATTGCTATTTTTATTCTTTTGTATAAATAAAATTTCACAGGCTTTGAAAAAAAAAGAAAGCAAAGACCAAAACTGCACCAAGCACTGAAACTGCTAGCACATTGATCTCGAACTTCTAGCCTTTAGAAGAGTGAGAAACAATTTTTTCGAACTTATTTATGTATTTCATCTATTTATTTAAATAGATAATTATACAAAATGATGATTTGAAGTATATATACATAGTGAAATACCCAAATCTAGCTAATTAAAGATGCATTATCTCACATAATCATTTTGTAGTAAGTACACTTAGTATCTACTCTGATATGATGATGTATTTTAAGAATACACCATATCATAATTAACTCTAGTCCCTATGCTGTTTAATAGATCCCTTGAACTTATTCCTTTTATTGAACTATAATTTTGTATCCTTTGACTAACATCTCCCCAACTGCCCCTTCTCCCCACCAACACACAAGAGCTCAGCCTCTGGTAATCACTATTCGACTCTCTATTTCTATGAGATCAACTTTTCAAGATTCCACACATGAGTGAATTGTGAGGTATTTGTCTTCCTATTTCTGACTTATTTCACCTAATATAATGTACCCTAGGTTCACCCATGTTATTTTAAATAGCAGGATTTCCTTCTTATTCATGGCTTAATCGTATTCAATTGTGTATACATATCATACTTTCTTTATCTATTTATGTGCTGGTGGACAATTTAGGCTGATTCCATATCCTTTTGTGTGAATAGTGCTGCAATAAACACTGAAGTGCAGATATCACTTCAACATCTGATTTCATTTCCTTTGGATACATACCCAGTAGTGAGAGAACTGGATTATACAGTAGTTTTATTTTAATTTTTTGAGGAACTCACACACTGCTTTCCATAATGGTGAATAATGTTCCCTTAATTCCACAGTTTCATCAATATTTGTTATTTTTTGTCTTTTTTTAATGCCCATCCTAACAGGTCTCAGATGATATCTCATGGTTTTGATTTGTTTTCCCTGATGATTAGTGATGCTGAATATTTTTGCATATATCTGTTGGTCATTTATATGTATTCTTCTGAGAAATGTCTACTCAGGTTTTTTGCCCATTTTAAAATCAGGTGATTTTTTTTTTCTTGCTATTAAGTTGAGCTCCTTACACACTTTAGACATTAACTTTTATCAGATGTACAGTTTGCAAACATTTTCTTCTGTTCTATAGATTGTCTCTTCACTCTGTTGGCTGCTTCCTTTGCTTTGCAGAATTTTAGTTTGCTATAATCCCATTTGTGTATTTTTGTTTGGGCTGCCTATGCTTTGGAGAACATATCCAAAAAGTCATTTCCCAGACAAATATCCTGGAGCATTTCCCCTACACTTGCTTACATAAAAGCCTTACATTTAAGGCTTTAATTAATTTTGAGTTAATTTTTTAATATGGTGTGAGATAAGGGTCTAATTTCTTTCTTCTGCATATGGATACCCCATTTTCCCAACACCATTTATTAAAGAGACTCAATCTATGAAGGTTGTATTCAGGAAGTAGTATAGATCCCAAAAACAAGTTCATTTTATTTTATTCCATTGGAAAGATGTCAGAAATGGCCCTGAAGATGTTTCACAGAGAGAGCTGCAGATTAACATTTCCCTGTTTGTATACTAAGGTATAAAGTCAGCAACATGCTTCATGAAAAAGAAATCCATGACAAATACTAGGAAAGATTCTATTGCTGTAAACCAGTCTCAGTTGGATAACTCTTTAAAGGGCAATGATAAAGTAACTTCTTTCCATGCTGCTGTTAAATCTCAATTCAGATTTTGTTAAATTTCAATCAAGTTCATTCTTTTTTATTCCTGCTGACTTTCTTATTTGTCTAGTGCTATTTTATTAATGCTATTTTTTCTTGGGAAAGATACAAATTGAAGATGTCATGCTTCTGTTGCCTATTTTGAAAGTATATAACCATATCTGCTATCATTATATTTACACAAAAACCAAAGAAATAAACAAACCACTTGTAAGAATTTCTAATTCAACTCAATCCAATTCAATGACAATAATATTGTGAGATTCACAGTCCCATTTGTTCTGTCTTTTCCCTTTAAAATAGTTTTTGCACTGGACAGAAACATTATAGGGAAAATAGCCAAAAAGAAAACCAAAACATTAGCCCAAAATTAAAATAAAATAAAAAAGATAGTATAAGAAAATGTATAGGCCAGGAGCAGTGGCTCATGCCTGTAATCCCAGCACTTTGGGAGGCCTAGGCAGGTGGGTCACTTGAGGTCAGGAATTCAAGACCAGCCTGACCAATATGGTGAAACCCCGTCTCTACCAATAACACAAAAATTAGCTGGGTGTGGTGGTGCATACCTGTAATCTCAGTTACTTGGGAGGATGAGGCAGGAGAATTACTTGAACCCAGGAGGTGGAGGTTGCAGTGAGTCGAGATCATGCCACTGCACCCCAGCCTGGTCGACGGAGCAAGACTCTGTATCAAAAAAAAAAAAAAAAAAAAAAAAAAGAAAAAAAAAAAAAAAAAATATGCATATATATGAATATATATGGCATATGGAATCTACAAATTACATATATATGAATATATATGGAATATGGAATCTAGAAAATACAGAAGAACTTACAAATAAGTAAGGGGAAATCATCTCATAAAGAAATGGGCAAAGGCTTTGAAGAAGTACAATACAGAACTGAAAGACCAAACAAACAAATGGCTAATAAAGGAAATGAGATGCTTGTATTCATTAGTACCCAGGAAAATAAAATTACAATCAGATATCATTATACAGCAAGTAGGTTAAAATTTTAAAAGTCTTGTTTTACCAAGTGTTTGTACAAAATGGGAGGCAACAGAGCCTTGATACAATGATAAGTGGAGTGTAAATTGTTACAATTGCTCTGTTAGCATTAGTAACATTAGCTATCTATCAGTTTTAATACTACTAACATAAGCACCCAGGGAGATATGTACAGAAATGTTGACTATACCCCTAACTGAAAATAACTCTAGTAACATGAAGAATTCATCTTGTAATTCAGTGACTTCCAAATTTTTCAAACAGGGCCCATATGTAAGCAATACATTTTGGAGATACTGTCAGTACTCACCCTCACTCTTGGAGTGGTTTAAGAAAGGCAAATGAGATGTGGAAAAATTTTCTGGCCACTTCTTGGAAAGTTTTCCTTCATGTGCAAGAAAGAGCCACAAGTAGGGCTGGACAATATAATGCCTTTGGACCCTGTTATGTCAGGCTATGATGCCTGGAGCTGCTGCAGCCATCCTCCAATCCATGTGAGGAAAAAATTTACATTACGCATGGCATAGCCTAGGGATAGAAAGAATCTGGGTTCTTGATATCCTTCTTGGTCCATTTTTATCAATAAATCCCTAAGTCTGCCCTACCTTTGGGCTTGTTTATTTCTTCAACCACATTTGATCTGGGTTTCATTCTCAGCAAACTAACATGGGAACAGAAAATCATATACCGCATGTTCTCACGCATAAGTGGGAGTTGAACAATGAGAACACATGGACATGAGGAGGGGAACATCACACAACGGGACCTGTTGGAGGGGGCCGGGGGCTAGGGGAGGGATAGCATTAGGAGAAATACCTAATGTGGATGACAGGTTGATGGGTGCAGGAAACCACCATGGCGCATGTATACCTCTGTAACAAACTTGCACATTCTGTACATGTATCCCAGAACTTAAAGTATAATTTTTTTTAATGTAAAAAAAACCAGTTTATTTTTCTTGAAATGAAACTATCCAAACTGCTACAAACTGAACAAATGGTCAGCCCTAGTTTTGTTCATGTACATAATGTCCTTCTAGACAATAATTTGTTACTATATCTGATCAGAATATCAGGGTAAATTCTTTAAGACAGATACCTCCACTTCCCATACAAGGAAATAATGCATTTAAATATATAGTTTCTCTTATTTTTAGTCTTAAGAAATCACAGAAGTCTCTATTGTTATTCTTGAAGGCATATATCACAAAACCTTTTAGCTATGCTTTCCTATATATACAAAATGCTAGACTAATACAGGTCTTGCCTTTTATTTTCTAAAAGAAATATATTTTACATAAATAATCTAGGTTTCACTACAGAAAATATTACAAATTACATATAATCCAAAAAAATCAGATATAACCATTCTTAGTATTTTGTTTTATATACTTCCAAAATTTTAAGAACCTGTAAGTACATATTTTACCCTCAAAATGGAACTATATGATGCACATCGCTCAGGAATTTGCTTTTTAAACTTACCAGTATATTGGAGAATCTTTCCAATCACATTATACTTCTTTAACTGTCTGACTGATCTGGAACTATATAAATAATGTCTTTGGATAATTTTAACTAATGTGCATTGCAGAAAAAAGTAAGTCCCTCACCCAGAAACATAGGAAATCATCAGGATTTCTCCATTTACACTAGACAACTCAAAAATCAGTGCGAAAAGAGAACATATGAATGAAGCTACTGATTAGACAACCTTTAAAAAAATAATTCTAGAATTATTATTCATTACTCAAACCAGAAAGACATAAGCCATGTTCTGATTTTATCTTTATAATTAATTTGTAACACAAGTTATGTTTATGTTTATATTTTTCTCTTCAATTCTGTTAGTTTTTGGCCAGGCTATACAAAATGAGGATAAATTTTTTCTTATGTATAATACATTAGAGGATATTAGTTTTGCCTGTATTCTTTTCTCTTCCATGCAACAGTGAAAACCTACTTACTGAGTTCTTCTGTTAAATGCTACCAAAAAGTATCAGTAATCTTACTGGTTTTATGCCAGATCTAGAAAAAAGTAATCTAGTTGGAATATTTACTATTGAGACCAGCAGATACTGCCTTGCAATATTACCAAAGACCTGCTAAACACTGCTCTCACTCACGTACTTAGAGAAGCCCTAGAAATTAGTATACTAAGAGGGCTATTGAAACTGAGGGAATGGAAAATACCCATATATATATGAATTAGTTTGGGCTTGATACAGTTTGTTACTTGGAAAATTATTATATTGTATGTCTCAGGACTGATTGTGTTTTACATTGCTTTCAAATTCATTCCCTCTCTCTCACTCAGTCTCTCTCATTGCACAGTTCACTTCCATCCTCAGTTCATGGCTCATTTACATCATCAGCCTATGCAAAGTTTCCTTACTTTACTTGTTTATTCCCTTTTATTTCTATTTCTTAATCTCATCCAATCTCACCCATCCACTATAAGTATCTAAAATGTCTAGGTTTTAGGATATAATTATTTTCAATGTGACAGAAATTTTAATCGAATGTGACTTAAGCATTAGCCAGAATACGAAATTTTCTGTTTTCTTTCTATGTATCAGTATGCTCTAGCAAATTATTTTTTATTCTGATCAAAAAACACATAACATAAATTTACCCTCAAGTTATAGTACAGTATTGTTAACTATATGCACATTGTTGTACAACAGATATCTAGAACTTTCCCATATTGTATGACTGAAACTCTATAGCTATTGTACAAGCCTCCAATACCCCTTGCCCCAAGCCCTAGCAGCCAGCATCCTACTTTCTATTTCTGTGCATTTGATTACATTAGATAACTCATATATGTGAAATCACGCATTATTTGTCTTTTGTGGTTGGCTTTTTAAATTTAGCATAATGTTATCTGAGAAAAATATTCTCCTGCTGTTGAGTGGAATGTTCTCTACGTGTCTGATAGGTCCATTTGGTCTATACTATACTTTAGCATTTCTATTTCCTTACTGATCATCTCACTAGTTATTCTATCCATTATTGAAAAAAAAGAGTATTGAAATCTACTATTATCATGTTACTGTCTTTTTTACCCTTCAATTTTGCCAATATTTACATCATATATTTGGGTGCTCTAAAGTTAGTTGCATACATTTTATAATTGCTATATTTTCTTAGTGAATTGACCCTTTTATTATATAATGTCCTTTTGTTGTCTCTTGTGATAGTTTTTGTCTTCAAGTCTGTTTGGTTTGATGTAAGTATTGCTAACCCTGATTTCTTTTGGTTATGATCTGCACTGAATATCCTTGTCCATTTTTTCACTTTCAGCCTATGTGTGTCTTTACATCAAAAGTGAGTCTCCTGTTGACAACATATAACTGCATCTGGCATTGTTATCCATTCAACTACTGTATGTCTTTTGATCAGGAAGTGCTATGGTCTATATGAGTCATATGATGTGACTCATAATAATCACAGATGTACAAGTGTGTAATAAATAATCACAGATTATTGAAATAATAATCTGAAATAATCACAGATGTACAAGTGTGGAGCAAATTTGGTTCAATGTCAAATACTGGATATGATGGCTTGTTCTGCCAAGCTCTTAAATATATGCATTGATTATTGTCTGTCCATTCATTACAACAAATCTTCCTACTGACATCATCATTTGGCTCTCCTGGGCACTGACTTAGTTGGTATACATCTGGTCACCCTTTCACATCATTTACACAACCACCCACATCTTTGTACCCAGCTCTGAAAAGGCACAGCTGCCTAATGAGATGACTCAGCAGGGCACTGAGTGAAAGTAGCCCTCTGGGTTCAACTGAAAACATGGAGGTTGCTCTGTCACTGTGGGCAAAGCCAGGAAAGCAAAGAATGCAAAGGATTTTATCCCCAGATATAATTCAGAAAAGTAATACTTCAACGCAGTCTTTTAACTTCAGGTCTTTCCACATTTGCACTTGTTTAACCAATAATACTGTGAATCTCTCCTTAGGCTGTTCCATTGAAATGTTTTGACCTGGAAAATTACAAGGCTCAATTTTGCTCAGAAATTATCACTCCTATAAAACCTCTTTTTCACTTCTCATGAGGTGAATTAGTCTTTCCTTCCACATTCCCATAACACTTTGTGCATGCATCTTTCCTGGCACATACCTCATTTACTCTAATGTTCTCAGTAGTCCTCTGTCTCTTCTGATAGATTGTGGGATCTTTAAAAGACATGAATAAGAACATGTCTTATTCACCTTTTACCTTTTCCTCTTGAGTATCTAGAACAGTATGTGTCACAATGAAGGTTCTCAATTAGTAAATCTGCTGCCCATTGAGCACAGGTACTAGATATTGTACTTTAGCTTTTACAGCCTTTGTCTCGTTTCATCCAGACAACAACTATGTGAAGATTCCATTTCAGATGAGGAAAGTGGCTGAAAGACGGTAATTACTTGTCCAAAGTCAAAAAGTAAGTGATAGACTCAGCTTTAAAATTTGCTCATTGTTACAATATTATATAATAAAGGATGATTTTATACCAAATACATAAATAGTCATGCTTTCTCATTGAACACTTCCTTGACACCTGAGTAAACTGAAAAAATCATCAAGTTTTCTTTTTTTTTTTTTTTTTTTGAGACGGAGTTTCACTCTTGTTGCCCAGGCTGGAGTGCAATGGCATGATCTCAGCTCACTGCAACCTCCCGCTCCCAGGTTCAAGAGATTCTCCTGCCTCAGCCTCCCGAGTAGCTGAGATTACAGGCACGTGCTACCACACCTGGTTAATTTTTGTATTTTTAGTAGAGAAGGGGTTTCACCATGTGGTCAGGCTGCTCTTGAACTCCTGACCTCAGGTGATCCACCCACCTCGGCCTCCCAAAGTGCTGGGATTATAGGTGTGAGCCACCACGCCCAGCCAACAAGTTTTCTTTTCTGTTAGATTTTGCACCTTCTTTCACATATTCATCCACTCCTGCTAATTACCATTGCCTTGCCTCACAAAGACACTGACTTTTGAGATTTAAAAGAAGTGTTAAGTCTAATTTGTCTGATTCATTTCTTAACTTCTTCACATCTGTCTTGCTTAAAAATAAACTACTTGAATTAATTCATCATACTAGCATCAATTAAACCACTATATTAATGAAAGGAGTTATAATTGTCCTGCAGTAGTGGTTATGGCAAGAGAGGAAGCAGAAGAAAGAAGTAGAGGAAGCCGGACTCTTTTTACCAACCCACTCTCCTGGGAACTAATCCATTCCCAAGGGTGAGAACTCAGTCACTGCCCTGGCAGAAAGGCATGAATCTGTTCATGAGGGTTCTGCCCCCATGACTCAATCACCTCCCAGTAGGCCTCACCTCCTGACACTACCTCTTGGCGATTAAATCTCCATGTGAGTTTTGGCAGGGACAAATCAGACCCAAACTATAGCAGATGTAGTTCTATTTGTCTATTTTTGCTTTTAATCGAGCTTTTGCTGTCATATCCAAGAAATCATTGCCAAGCCCAGTGTCATGAAGCTTTTCCCATATGTTTTCTTCTAGTAGTTTTATGGTTTCACTTCAGAATTATCATATAATCCAACAATCACAGAAGGAAATCACTGCATGATTCCACTTATATAAGTTATATAAAATAGTCAACCTCATAAACAGAGAGCAGAATGGTGGTTGCCACGGGCTGGGTGGAAGGAAAAATGGAAAATTGCTGTTTAACAGGTATAAAGTTTTAGTTATATCAGACAAATAAGTTCCAGAAATCTGCTATACAACATAGTGCCGATAGTTAACAATATGGTATTGTGCACTTCAAAAAATGTTGAGGTTAGATCTCAATTTTAAATGTTCTCCTCACACTAGAAAGAAAAAATAGAATTCTACTGGGGGAAAAAAAAAAGCTAGAAAAAAGCCACAAAAGAGCCAAAATCATGCCTGCTTTAGATTCTTAACACTAAATTTTAAAAGACAAAGGATTCACCAGTTCAGAGTTCGATGACAAAGAAATATGAGTCAATACTTCTATGCCAATCAGGTTGTCATTCATGAATAAACACAAGAGCAATACATCTACAGTATCCAAACATCTGATTCATTCTTTTTTAAAACAATTGTTTACTATGTAAACAAACTTCAAATAAATAAAAATAAAATTCTTCATAAACATGTGTGCTATAAGATTATCATTAGCATTAAATCCAGTTAAACATAAAATGAATTCCATTAAATACATTTTGAAGATAATCCAAATGTGCTTTAATATCAGTGATGCCTGTTCAGGGATATAGTTGGATGTCAGGGGATGTGATACTATTTTTCAATTTTCAAATTGAAAATAAAATATGTTATCATTTATACCTTTATCCAGAATCTATTTTTGAGCCCTAACTATGGATCTGTTCTAGTTTGATATGAGAGTACTTCAACAAATATGCAAGCTAGTTTCTCTAAAATTGTTCCATCTTTTATTTCTCATTTTTAAGAATGGAAGCCAATTATCTTCTAAAATGAGAACTACTTCAGTGTACTTTGTTTTTCTCTTAGATTGTTTTAAGAAATAACTTAAGATAGATTTTTCTCTAGTCTTCAGATTAATCCTACAGGCATTTCAACAGCTGCCCTTCCTTCTGGATCCTGCAAGCCTAAATCCTTAGTAATTAAAACCAGATGCCACTGTAATCTAAGAAAAGAACAGAAGAGCAAAAAAAAAAAAAAAAAAA
>NW_016809446.1:1696999-1700173 GCF_001698545.2 Rhinopithecus bieti
AGAAAGAGAAAGAGAAAGAGAAAGAGAAAAGAAAGAAAAAAAAAGGAGGGGAGAGTTTTAGAAGCTTTCTCTTTTATTGACATGAAAATGCAGCAAAACAACTAAAATAAATCATATTAATTGCTTTATGGGGTGGATTTATTTGAAGCTAGAGATAACTAATATTATCTGTCTAGTATATTCTTCCCCCAAATATCAATTTGGCTATTTCTTTCATTTCCTTTAAGTTTTTCCTCAAATATCATTTTCTCAATGAGGTCTACACTGGCCAACATATTTAAAAATCTAATCAACCTCTCGCCCCCACACTCACACTGACTGGCACTCTGAATAATTTTACTTAAACTCTGATACTATTTTTTCATTTTCCTCTGAGACTTACTTAATATTAACACTGTATAATTGACTTATTTATTGTTTTTCTTGCTAGCCGTCTCACCCTCACACACAACCAAAGCATAAGATTCATAAGGTCAACTATTTCAGTAGAATATATCCATGGGAACATACTACATGCTAAATAAACATTTGTTTAGATTAAATAGAAATGAATTCAAAATAAGTTTGACTCATTGCCATCCAATATGGCCTTAGCTTTTAAGCTAAAACAAATGCACAAAGTAAACACTAACTATATCTAAAATATTAATTTGCCCTTTTGAGAAATTTAGACAAATAAATAAGAGTCTTTATTTTCTTTTCTTTCAATAAGCCACTCCAGTGATAACAATGGCAAAAATAAAGAAACCTTATAAGACAATTATCAGGGATAAATTACAGTGGACTTTGGTTTATTCTAGATGAAAATTTTAAAGCAAGTCACATGGGATTAATGAAACATTTAAGAACAATAAAATGCTTTTTATTGTTGTACTGCGCTAGTTAACACACCCAAAAGGCACTGGATACTCTTTTTTAAGTTAAGATTTGTAATAGGTAATATTTCAAAAATCAGAATATATAAATGTATATGTAAATTTAGAATGCTTTATTCCATTTGCATTCCTGTCTACCTCTTTAGCTCGGTCTCAGGTAACTTATTAGTTTTAAAAAATGTATTCATTTATTGTCTTTTAGTTGTACACATTCACATGAAAATACATATTCTTAATTTCTATTACCTTTATTTAAAAAGATAAAATATATTATTATCAGTAAAGTGCACTTTTTTATTTAACATTTTATTCTTTATTTTTTTCCCTCACATCCATACATAAAGAACTGAGCTTCCCAGGATCCCATTAGGTGGATAAACCATAGTTTAATTAATGAATCCTTCATAACAAAGTACCTTGTCAGCACAAATTCAAATTTATATTTTTGAGTGATCGATTTTGGCTGCCATAAATTTGAGAGGTGAAAACATGAGAAATTGCATTATTTAATATTTTTTAGAGTCACCTATAGATACCTATTTTTAACCCAACACAAGTACAAAAATAAAACTTTAAAAGATACTGATTGTCCTTGCAGAAACTGTAATATTCTTTGTTAGAAGGGCTCTCTGCTGTAAGGAAGGTAACACATTGACACATACTGAGTGAATATAAACTGGGCAATGATTCACAGGCTATAAATCTATTAGGTTCCACATTTCCTTCTCAGTTTTTGAGGTTTGGGGATCATCTCAGCAATCTTCTTCCTTATGAGAAATACAGTGTATCTCTCTACACTGTCTCTAAAAATACTGAGATCCCATTATACAATTCTATTAATAACATTGTAACACGGTTGTGTTTAGAAGTAGATCAAACCCAGTTCTATCTTAAAACATGAAATTTGTCTATTTGGTTATACATGAAAATATTTGATATTAGAGGAGCAACTGATATTCAGATATTATTCCAGGCAATGCTATCAATCCTTGTTTTTCATTAGTGCTTCAGTTGTCCTAGCTTTTCTCTCAATACCAGACTTACCACAGCCCAGTAACTGCCCTCTCCCTAGGATCCTACCTTTGGGACAGTTTTAAGATTTCTTTCTGGCTTTATATACCTGAAGATAAGGGCAGAAAATCAAAACCATTTAATCTAATAAACCCTCAGCAGCTTTACTGCTGAACACTATTATTTCTATTTTCAGATTAAGAAAGTGAGATCCAGAAATACCATTCAACCCAGCAATCCCATTACTGATTATATACCCAAAGGAATAGAAATCATTCTATTATAAAGATACACGCATTCATATATTCGTTGCAGCACTATTCACAATAGCAAAGACATGGAATCAACCCAAATGCCCATCAATGATAGACTGAATAAAGAAAATGTGGTACATATACACCATGGAATACTATGCAACCACAAAAAGGAACAAGATCATGTCCTTTGCAGGGACATGGATGGAGCTGGAAGCTATTATCCTCAGCAGACTAACACGGGAACAGAAAACCAAACATCACATGGCATGTTCTCACTTATAAGTGGGAGCTGAACAATGAGAACACATGGACACAGGGAGGGGAACAACACACACTGGGGCCTGCGGAGGAGGGCAGGAGGGAAGGGAGAGCATCAGTATAAACAGCTAATGCATGCAGGGCTTAATACCTAGGTGATAGGTTGATAGGTGCAGCAAACCATTATGGCACACATTTACCTATGTAACAAACCCACAAGACATACTAATAAAAAGTTAAATACAACAAAGATATACAGATTAGAAATATCTATGCTCCTAATAACAGACCATCAAAATATATGAAGTAAAAATGGACAAAATTGAGAGAAGAAGTGGAAAGGTCTACAATAACAGAAGTTTTAATACCTCACTCTCAATAAAGGATAAAATAACCACACAGAAGATAAGGAAATAGAGGGCTTGAACAACACAACAGACCAACTATTGGGCAGACTGTACAGATATATACAGTACACTCTAACCCCCAAAAAAGAATATAACATTCTCCTCAAATGCATATGGGACATTTTCCAGGACAGGCCATATGTTAGGCCATAAGTTGTCTTTATATATTTTTGAAAATAAATGTCATACAAAGAATCTTCTCTGGCCGGGCGCGGTGGCTGAAGCCTGTAATCCCAGCACTTTGGGAGGCCGAGACGGGCAGATCACGAGGTCAGGAGATCGAGACCATCCTGGCTAACACGGTGAAACCCCGTCTCTACTAAAAAATCCAAAAAAAAAAAAAGGAAAAAAAAACTAGCCTGGCGA
>NW_016809446.1:1700736-1714160 GCF_001698545.2 Rhinopithecus bieti
TCGCCAGGCTAGTTTTTTGTATTTTTTAGTAGAGACGGGGTTTCACCGTGTTAGCCAGGATGGTCTCGATCTCCTGACCTCGCGATCCGCCCGTCTAGGCCTCCCAAAGTGCTGGGATCACAGGCTTGAGCCACCGCGCCCGGCTGAACATTCTCATTTTTTAAACTAAAAAATGCCCTATCAATCACCAATAAATTAGCAAACAAAACATAACATAAATTCTGTGGTTTGAATGTATCCCCCCAAGTTGATACATTGAAAACGTAATCCAATGCAACAGTGTTGAGAGGTGGGACTTTTAAGAAGTGGTTATTGGTATTATTACAGGAGTGGTTTCTTTATTGTGAGAGTGGGTTATTTTAAAAAGAAAGAATCTGGCCCACCTTTCTCTCTGTCTTGCCCATGTGATGCCTTCAACCATGTTATGACACAAGAACCTCACCAGATGTCAGCTCCTCAATCTTGGAATTCCCAGTCCCTAGAATTTTAAGCCAACAAATTTTTGTTCATTATAAATTACTCGTCTGTGGCTTTCTGTTATAGCAACGCAAAACAAACTAAGACAGTATATTGTAAAATACTCCAAGGTGAATGAAAAGGAAAACACAATGTACCAAAACCTATGAGATAAGTGAAAGCAGTGCTACAAGGAAAATCTATAGCTAAAACTGCTTACATTTTAAAAACAGAAATATCTCAAATCAGCAACCTAATTTTACAAATTAAGGATCTAGGGGAAAAAAGAACAAACTAAACTCAAAGCTAGCAGAAGAAAAGAAATAATCAAGACTAAAACAGAGACAAACAGAGAAATAAAACAAAAGAGAACATAAAGAAAATAAAAGTTGGATCTTTGAAGATCAACAAAACTGACAAATGTTTAGCTAGATTGACTAATAAAACAAAGACTCAAATTACAAAAATCAGAAATAAAAGTGGAGATGTTACTTCTGATTCTAAAGAAAGAGAGACTATAAAAGTACCATGAACAACCATATACCAACAAAGTAGATAGCCTAAATAAAATGGACAAATTCCTAGAAATAAAAAAACCTACAAAGGCTAAATCACGATGAAATAAGAAAATAGAATAGACCTGTTATATTGGTTATCAAAATATCCCAAAAAAGAAAATTCCTGAACCTGATGGCTTCACTAGCGAATTCAATCAAACATATAAAGAGGTACAAACACCATCCTTTTCCAACTTTTCCAAAACATTGAAGAGAACACTTCCTAAGCCATTCTATGAGTCTATCCTTGCCCTAACACCAAAGCCAGACAAAAACACTACAAGAAAATAAAACTGCAGACAAATATGCATTGTGAATATTGATGCAAAAATCCTCAACAAAATATTAGCAATCTGAATCCATCAGTAATTAAAAAAATTATACATCATGACCAAAAAGAGTCCATTCCTGATATGCAAGGATGATTTACCATACAAAAATCCATCAGTATAATACACCACAGTAAGAGAATGGAGGAAGAAAACAAGTCATCATCTCAACTACTGCAGAAACAACATTTGATAAAATCCCACACCTTGTCATGATAAAGACACACAACAAACTACATCAACCTAATAAAAACCATATTTGAAAAACTCACAGAGAACATCATACTCAGTGGTGAAAGAATGAAAGCTTTTCCAGTAAGATCAAGAAGGCAAGGATGCCTGTTTACACCACTTCTATTTAAAATAGTACTAGAAGTCCTAGCCAAAACAATTAGGCAACAAAAGGAAATAAAACACATCTAAATTAGAATGGAATAATTAAAATTATGTTTGTTCACAAATTATATAATCTTATACATAGAAAACCCTAAAGACTCTACAAAAAACTATTAGAACTACTAAGCAAATTTAGCAAAGTAGCAGGATACAAAGTGAACACAAGAATTAGTTTCATTTCTGTTTACTAACAATGAGCAATCTAAAAAGGAAATTGTTAAAACAATTCCATTTATAATAGCATCAAAAGGAATAAAAAGTCAGGAATTAACCAAAGAAGTAAAGACGTGGACAATAAAAACTAAAAAACATTGCTGAAAAAAGCTGAAGAAGACATAAATAAAAGGACACCTCATGTTCATGGGATGGAGGAGTTAATATTGTTAGAATGTCAATACTAGCCCCCCCAAAACCTACAAATTCAATGCAATTCCTATGAAAATCCCAATGATGTTTTTCACAGAAATAAAAAATCCATCCTTAAATTGATATGTAATCTGAAAGATCTATGAACAGCCAAAACAACTATGAAAAAAAAGAACAAATTTTGAAAACCCACACTTCCTGATTTCAAAACTTACTACAAAGTTCCAGTAATCAAAACAATGTAGTACTGGCATAAAGACAGATATACAGAACACTGCAATATAATAATGAGCTCAGAAATAAACCCTTGAATTGAATATATTGTCAAGAAGAGTGTCGAGACCTTCCAATGAGAAAAGGACAGTCTGATGGTGCTGGGAAAACTGGATATCTACATGCAAAAAAATTAAGGTGGATGTTTACCTAACACCATATACAAAATTTAACTGAAAATGAATTAAAGACTTAAATCTAAGAGTGAAAACTACAAAACACTCAGAAAGAAACTACAAAACACTCAGGGCAAAAGTTTTATGACATTGGATTCAGCAATGATTTCTTCAATATGACACTAAAGGCACAGGCTACAGAAGAAAAAAATAAGACAAATTGGACTTTGTGAAAATTAAAGACTTTTATGCATCAAAGAGCATCATTAACAGAGTGAAAAGGCAACTGAAAGAATGGGGTCAACTATTTGCAAATCATGTATATGACAAGGAATTAATAGCCATATATATAAAGAACTTCTAAAACTCAATGACTACAAAAGCCACCTGATGCAAAAGATATACACGTACCCAATGAGCACATGTAAAGGTGATTCACATCACCAATCATTATGGTAATGCAAACAAAAACCGCAATGAAACACTACCTCACACTCATTAGGCTATCAAAAAACAGAAGATAACTTGGCAAAATGTAAAGGCCTTGAAACCCTGGTGTACCATAGTGGGAATGTAAATGGTGCAGCTGCTGTCAAAAACAGTATGGCAGTTCCTCAATAAATTGTAAATAGAACCACCACTTGATCTAGCAATTCCACTTAAGGGTATATACTCAAAAGAATTGAAAGCAGGGTCTCAAGGAGACATTTGCATACTCATGTTCACGTTTAGCATTACTCACAGTAACTAAAATGTGGAAACAACCCAAGTATTCAGGGGTAGATGGAAGGATAAGCAAAATACAGTATGGATATGAAACGGAATACTATCCAGCCTTAAAAAGAAAGAATACTCTGACATATTCTACAATGTATTATTGTATTATGCTAAGTATTATGGTATTATGGTATTATGCTAAGTGAAACAAGCTAGTCACAAAAAGACAAATACTGTATGATTCTACTTACTTAGTACTTAGAATAGTAAAAATCATAGAACCAGAAAGTAGAATGGTGGCTTCCAGGGTCTGGAGGAAGAGGAGAATGAGGAGTTATTATGTAATGGGCATAACATCTCAATTTTGGAAGAAGAAAAATATTCTGGAGATGAATAACGGTGATAGTTGCACAGCAATATGTATGTTCTTATCCCACTGATCTATACTCTTGAAAATGGTTAAAATGTTAAATATTATGGTAGGCAAATTTTATCACAATTTTTTAAATTTCATGGGTTATAAAAATGGCAATTATAATAGCAATAATAACCTCAAATAAGACTATACATATTTTTTAGTGTTTATAATTATGAACTCAGGATCTGAAGGCAGATTGAGTTCAAATGCTGGCTCTATTACATATTGGTGTAGAGAATTTTGGCAAATTCAGTAACCTCTTAGCTTCAGATTCTTCCTCCGTAAAATGTAGATGATAATACTACTTACCTCATAGCGCTGTTACGAGGCATAAGTGAATTATTATTTGCAAACCTTTTTTAATAGTGCCTGGAGCATAGTCTACCCTCAATAAACTTGGCTCCAGTTCATATTATTGCCTTCTGACCATTTATACTCCATATACTGGAAGAACATTTTTGGATATGCACATTTGCTCCCCTCACCTCCTTTGCTTAAAACACTCCAAAGTCTTCTTGTTGCTTTCAGATTAAAAATCAAACATCTTTACGTGGCCTACAGGGCCTCAAAGTCCTGATCCCATACCCTTCTCTTCAGTCTCGTTTTGCATCAGGTTCCCTATAGCTCCTAAGGCTTCTACAATGCTCACCTTACAGATCTTTTTATCTCTATTCTCGCTACTGCCATAGGACATTTGTACATGCTTCTGCCTGAAGTGTTCTACTTCCCTCTCTTCCAGCTCATTCTTATGCTTCCCTAGCTTATTACCACTTCTGGGAAGCAGCCCCTTCTGGCCCTTATTATTATGTTAATACCCTATTATTTTAAAGCTTCAATATTACCATGTTTTTTCAAAATGAAAATTCCAGGAAGAGTGATTCTGAGTGGCTTACCTTGAGTCATATTCTCATTTTCAGGGAAGGAAAAGAGAAGGCGCTTTGTTTGACAGATCCGCCAAGACCCTATCCATGGACTCAGAGGAGATGCCCAACACTGAATCAGGGGGACGTCCTAGGGTAATAACGGCTGGACAGGAAAAACACAGATTCTCAGTACAGGTAACATTTGGTTAAGGTCAGTCTCACTCACTAGCCTAAAACTCCAGGAGAAGAGAGGCTATGTCTTTTTTGACTAACCACTTTATCCTCAGTACCCAGAACAATGCTTGAAATGTAGTTACTCTAATAAGTATTAACATTTGTGGAAGGCTGTTATACTAGGCATTGGAGATAGAATCGGAAAAAAAAAAACAGATTTGGTCCCAACCTTCTTGGAGCTCAAAATAAGAAGGCAGACAAGATGACCTTTAGAATATCTTCTTCAAAATGATATTTTATCAACCTATTTTTCACTGAAAATGTGTTATACATGCATTTTGAAGATGGTCTTGAACTTTGGAAGGTAATGTGTAAATTCTCAAGGCTTTACCCCTTTTAACCTTACCACTTATTTTGAAGAAAGCAAATTTCCATTCAAATTTTTAATAATATTCAAACATTATTTTTTATGATGCCCAGGAATTTTGAAAATAACTGGTATTTTAAATTTACAATATTTTCTTTGTTGAAATTCAGAAGACTGATTTTAAAATGCTCTGGTTTAGGCTTTCATTTTAGATCAAAGTACCCCATCAACCAGCAATTTTTGGAGGAAGGGAATCCTCATAAACCAGCATTCATGAAAGGAAAGGTACTGATTTTATGGGACAGCAAATATAAACGCTTACTTTTATTTGAAGGTAACTTTAAGCATAAACTAATAATAAAAACAGTATTCTAAAACTATTATAAGTATTTTAATATTAGTTAATAGATATCTGTTGTTTTGAGAATTGGAAGACATAGGTCAAAAAGAACTTTACGTGAAGAAAATCCTTTAGCCAGTTGTTTACCTACATCCTAGACCAAATTATACTGCTGCATCAGCAAGGACAATTGAGTTCATTCATTCCACACACGCATAGCAAAGCACTCTCTATGGGCACAATGGCAGAAGGTAGATGGATAAAGCCAAGGTTATAGCTATCAGGTAACTTAAGAGATACAATACATTTTCAAGGATTTGTGACACAAGTAGTTATGTGACAACTTCCATGTGTGGTACCAAAGGCAACAGGCCTGTAAACTTAATTCCTTTACTAATATTACCAATCTGCTGCATAATGGTGCTGTACAATGTACTTGGGGTTGATTTGTTAGACATTTTTTTTATCTTGCAGGAAAAGTACCAGAGAATTCTGTGAACATTCTTTCTATTTAAGATTCCTTCAGGTTTGCAGATATCTGTAGGCCATATTAGTCAATATAAAAAATGAACTGAAGTTTTGTGTACATGATGACCACAGCCTATTAAAACCTTATTTGTCTTGCAGATTTTACTCATCCAGGAAATGAACTGCCAGAGTATGTGATGAGACTAGAAGTTACATTTAGGAACTCAGTATATGTGTGAGCATCTTCGTGAAACTGTAGAAACTACATTCTTTAAACTGTAGGCAGAAAAATATGCAAGCTCACGTATATCTCATGCCCACTCAATTGGTTCAAATATGAACCAAATAAAAGTGACCCAAAAACTCTAATAGAAAATAGAGCTAACCTAACCACTTAAGTAAGGCAAGTGAGAAGTATAGTGATAAGTAATGCAAGTGACAATTATTAGGAAATTTTCATTAGTTCATAATTTACTGTAAATCAGGGGTGTCCAAACTTTTGGCTTCCCTGAACCACATTGGAAAAAAATTGTCTTGGGCCACTCATACTAACACTAACAAAACCTAATGAGCTAAAAAAAATTGCCAAAAAGATGCATAATGTTTTAAGAAATATTACGGATTTGTATTGGGCCATATTCAAAGCCATCCTGGGCCACACGTGGCCCACAAGCTGTGGGTTGCTTAAGTTTGCTGTAAATCAAGTAGAGGCAACAGGTTCTCATGAGAGACATTTTACACATAAGATCTATACCTATTTTACCAGCTATTAACTCAAAAAGTATTTAAAGTTGTTTGTTGATTTGTTTTCTGTATTTTAATTTTCTACTGATCTGTATCTTATCATTACCAAGATTTCATACCCATTTGCTAATGCTATGGATTGAATGTCTGTGTCCCCTCAAAATGTATATGTTGAAACCACAATGTGGGTGTATTTGTAGACCAGGACTGTGAGATGACAAGGGTTAAATGAGGTTATAAGGGTGGGGCGCTAACCAGATAGGGCTGGTGCCTTCATAGTAAGATGAAGAGACACCAGAGCTTTCCTTTTCTCCACCATATGAAAACACAGATAAAAAGCAGCCATTTGCAACTCAGAAATAGAGCCTTCACCAGAAATGAATTTACTAGCAATTGATCTTGAACTTTGTAGCCTCCAGAACCATGAGAAAATTAATTTCTGTTTAAACCATTCAGTTTGTGGTATTATATTATGGCAGCCTGAGCTTCCTAAAAAATATAGTCAACAACTGTCAATCTGAAGGCTTTAGAGCTGTAGTCACACAGACCTCATCTAATATTTGATGAGCATCTAGAAGATGCCAATCACAGTGAACAAATTATTAGAAATCAACTCTTGCCCTTAGCTCAAAATCTGGAGTAGAGCACAATATCATTTACATAAGTAATACAAATACTTTATGTTCAAATTTTGATGCATTTTTGTAATTCCAACTTAAATTTTATAAATTTTAAATTCAAAATTGTATGTCTTATAGCAATTCACAACTTCTCTTACATTTAGCCAAATAAGGTATAAAATGATATTATGGCTACCAAAAAAGTATGCAAAAGTATTTAAAAGATATGTAATGGTATAATTTTAGAAATCCTACCACTAAAGTAAAAAAGATCAAGATGTCTGTGGTAACCACTACATTTCAACATTGTACTGTAGTGCTACCAAAGCAATAAGACTAGAAAAAATATAAATAAGCAATATACATACTAAATACATAAGGAAGAAAATCTTTTTTCTTCTTTTTATAGACCAGTGCTGGGTGTTAGATCAATATTAATAAAATAATACAGATAATTCTTTCATACTGGTTAAAACCAATTAGTATATAAAAGAGAAATGATGATGATAGTGATTAATGATGCCTAATACTTTCTATATGATTACCACCTAGCAGGCACAGACTAAATACTTTTCAGGGGCATTTCATGTAATCCTCACAGCATTCCAGTGAAATTTTCTCTTGTCATTAGCACCTCACAAAAGAAGAACTTTGTTTTTGGAGGGGTAAGTAACATAGAGATTCACCGCTAGCACGTGGCACAACTACACTCAAATTCAACTGTCTAACATTGTAGCCCATAGTCTGAGCCATTGTGTTTATCATATTTCTTTTCTTGAAATCTTTGATTTTCTTTGTTTGGTCCGGTAAAACCTCATCAGTTTGCTCTGCATGTGAGTTTAAAGACAAGAGTAGCATTTTAAAATGTGAAGAGAGACCAGGCGCGGTGGCTGAAGCCTGTAATCCCAGCACTTTGGGAGGCCGAGACGGGCGGATCACAAGGTCAGGAGATCAAGACCATCCTGGCTAACATGGTGAAACCCCGTCTCTACTAAAATACAAAAAACTAGCCGGGCGAGGTGGCGGACGCCTGTAGTCCCAGCTGCTCGGGAGGCTGAGGCAGGAGAATGGCGTAAACCCAGGAGGAGGAGCTTGCAGTGAGCTGAGATCCGCCCACTGCCATCCAGCCTGGGCAACAGAGCCAGACTCCGTCTCAAAAAAAAAAAAAAAAAAAAAAAAAAAAAATGTGAAGAGATGTTGTTCCAGAGGCACACAACTATTACTGTTTGTGTGTCTTCATGCTATAAATGCTGGTCCAGCTCCATCATCTATACTTAGCTTTAGCTGTTCATTTCTCTTGGGACATAAATACCTGATTAAAATAAAGACTGCAAATGATTAGAGACTTAATTTTAAATGAGATTGAGGAGGAGAAATTTTCTCTACATAGAAAAAGTACAAGTTTAATCTTTCAAAAATTTACTGAGCATCAATTACCCAAAATGTAGTCTGCTAATTGCCACAGGGGATGCAAATTTGTTTCTAATCTATCAGCAATTATACAGAATTTAAGTCTGCGTGCTTCTGCAAAACAACTTAGCTAACCAAACGTCCCCTACTCAAACTCTTCTTGAACAATCTCATTCACATATGTGGTTTCAGCTACTTCCACTGAATTTAAAACTTAAATCCATGCTTTGAATCCAGTTTTATTTATGAAATTATTTATCAGGATATCCAACTACACTTAGATTTCTTCAACTAGGCTACTCAAACATCTTATCTAAAAGTGAATGCCCTATTTTTCCTTTCATCCATCCTCACCTCAGTCTTTCTTAATTTACTGTATCTTGTGAGACTATTTACCATTTATTGTATATTAAACTTTTGTTCTGTACAAATTCATATCTTATGGATGACTCTTTTGGAATTTAAAATAATGTGTTCAATCAACTTTGAGGTAACTTTATTGGCAGCATTAATTATCCATTGTAATAAGCTAAGTTTTTTTAAACAAAAAATACTACCATACTTGTGCTAATAAAAATAGAAAGTAAACCTGGAATATAAGACATACTCCTGTACTATTCAAATGGTATATTACCTCCAGATAAATAAATGAAATTTCAGAACAGGGAATAAACATAACTTGAAATTGTAGCCAGATAATTTTAGAGTTGAGTAACGACTAATACAATAATAAAGACTAATACAATAATAATACAAAAATGAAGGCACTGAAGATTAGAAAAAGTGTTAGTGGGAGAAAATTTTGCAAGCTACCCATCTGACAAAGGTCTAATATCCAGAATCACAAGGAACTTAAACAAATTTACAAGAAAATAATCCACCAAAAGTGGGCAAAGGATATGAACAGACACTTCTCAAAAGAAGATATTTATGTGGCCAAAAAACATATGAAAAGAGCTCATTATCACTGGTCGTTAGAGAAAGGCAAATTAAACCCACAATGAGATACCATCTCATGCCAGTTAGAATGGCGATCATTAAAAGTCAGAAAACAACAGATGCTGACAAGGATGTGGAGAAATAGGAATGCTTTTATACTGTTGGTGGGAGTGTAAATTAGTTCAACCATTGTGGAAAACAGTGTGGTGATTCCTCAAGGATCTAGACTCAGAAATACCATTTGACCCATCAATCCCATTACTGAGTATATACCCAAAGGATTATAAATCATTCTACTGTAAAGACACATGCACACGCATGTTTATTGCAGCACTATTCACAATAGCAAAGACTTTGAACTAACACAAATGCCCTTCAGTGATAGACTGGAAAAAGAAAATGTGACACATACACACCATAGAATACTATGCCACCATAAAAAATAATGAGTTCATGTCCTTTGCAAGGACTTGGATGAAGCAGGAAGCCATCATCCTTGGTAAACTAACACAGGAACAGAAAACCAAACACCACATGTTCTCACTCATAAGTGGGAGCTGAATAGTGAGAACACATGGACACAGAGAGGGAAACATCACACACTGAGACCTCTCGGGGAGTGGCGGTCAAGGGGAGGGAAAGCGTCAGGACAAATACCTAATGCATGTGGGCTTAAAACCTAGATGATGGGTTGATAGGTGCAGCAAACCACCATGGCACATGTATACCTATGTAACAACCTGCACATTCTGCACATGTATCCCAGGACTTAAAGTAAAATAAAAAATATAAAAAATTTCTTTTCAAAAAAAAAGAAACATCAATTTAATTTAGCAGTTAGATTTTTTGAATCGCCAAACACTTGGTCACATTTCATATATCAACATAAATTATCATTCTATATGACAAGTTGCAATCATAAAGACACATCAGTTTGAAGTTACTCTGGAAAAACGTTCACACTATATTTGAAGACAAAAGCAAACTGTGTTTTTTAATATAAAATAGTTTACATAGAATCCTGTAATAATTTTTCTTTTTCAACAAAATAGCAACTGCCCATTATCTTAGAAAAAGTAAGTTGGGACACTTTTGATAGAGANGGAGAAAATTTTTGCAAGCTACCCATCTGACAAAGGTCTAATATCCAGAATCACAAGGAACTTAAACAAATTTACAAGAAAAATAATCCACCAAAAAGTGGGCAAAGGATATGAACAGACACTTCTCAAAAGAAGATATTTATGTGGCCAAAAAACATATGAAAAAGAGCTCATTATCACTGGTCGTTAGAGAAAGGCAAATTAAACCCACAATGAGATACCATCTCATGCCAGTTAGAATGGCGATCATTAAAAAGTCAGAAAACAACAGATGCTGACAAGGATGTGGAGAAATAGGAATGCTTTTATACTGTTGGTGGGAGTGTAAATTAGTTCAACCATTGTGGAAAACAGTGTGGTGATTCCTCAAGGATCTAGACTCAGAAATACCATTTGACCCATCAATCCCATTACTGAGTATATACCCAAAGGATTATAAATCATTCTACTGTAAAGACACATGCACACGCATGTTTATTGCAGCACTATTCACAATAGCAAAGACTTTGAACTAACACAAATGCCCTTCAGTGATAGACTGGAAAAGAAAATGTGACACATACACACCATAGAATACTATGCCACCATAAAAAATAATGAGTTCATGTCCTTTGCAAGGACTTGGATGAAGCAGGAAGCCATCATCCTTGGTAAACTAACACAGGAACAGAAAACCAAACACCACATGTTCTCACTCATAAGTGGGAGCTGAATAGTGAGAACACATGGACACAGAGAGGGAAACATCACACACTGAGACCTCTCGGGGAGTGGCGGTCAAGGGGAGGGAAAGCGTCAGGACAAATACCTAATGCATGTGGGCTTAAAACCTAGATGATGGGTTGATAGGTGCAGCAAACCACCATGGCACATGTATACCTATGTAACAACCTGCACATTCTGCACATGTATCCCAGGACTTAAAGTAAAATAAAAAATATAAAAAATTTCTTTTCAAAAAAAAAGAAACATCAATTTAATTTAGCAGTTAGATTTTTTGAATCGCCAAACACTTGGTCACATTTCATATATCAACATAAATTATCATTCTATATGACAAGTTGCAATCATAAAGACACATCAGTTTGAAGTTACTCTGGAAAACGTTCACACTATATTTGAAGACAAAAGCAAACTGTGTTTTTTAATATAAAATAGTTTACATAGAATCCTGTAATAATTTTCTTTTCAACAAAATAGCAACTGCCCATTATCTTAGAAAAAGTAAGTTGGGACACTTTTGATAGAGAACGTACATTGTTATAATTCATTTGTGCCATGCATAGCCAGAAAATGTTTTTAAGCATTTAGAGATAAGTTGTTTCAGCTGTTTTCTACCAGTGTCATTTATCTATCAAATTCTTGATAGATGGACGGATTTCCTGCACTCACAGTCTTCAAACTAACTCCTTGGAAAAATTCAGGGTAAACTGATGATCAGCTCACTTTACATTCAAGAGTTGGTTGCTCATATAATTGGCCAACGCATGCAAAACAAGCTTTACAAGCACTCTGTTTTAAACCTTTTGACCATACTGGGTTGTCAAAGCACTTAAAGATGCTTTTCTTTAGTAGAAGTAACTAAGTTATGGCTGACAGGTAATTTTAAATGAAATTGTATTGTTAGACTAAATGAATGTTTAGTGATCCGACAGCACGGTATACAGTATTATTACAGATTTCACTAGTAGATGATCAATAACATGCGCTCAAAACTTTCATTGGTCGGTCTTAGCGCGCCCCCTATGGCACTAGGGAGAAAATTAAAATTAAACCGAAACTTAATAGTTTACTTTGTAAGCACACAACAGTCCTTATCACACACTAAACTTCCTTTTCACTCACCCAAAAAGCTGAGGGTAAAATTTACACTTTGTTTCAATAGATCTGTGGATAAACAGTTATTACCATACTGGAGACGCTCAACTGTGAAACATGCCCACACACAGTGACTAAATTGGCATTTACTATGGAATCAACAATCTTAACTATCATCGTTTACACTTAACATTTACAATCAGTAACCACAATGTTTTCCATCTTTGTGCCTCTTCACTTTAATGATATGTAATTGCCTTTTCCCGTAAAATAATGATCATAATCGCTCCACAAGTTTCAGCTCGAAACTAAGGGTTAATTTCCAGCAGGCAAGACTAAGATCTACTAAATGGGACGAAGTAGTCAAAGAGGAAAAAAATTTTTAAACAGTTCCTTCACCTCCCTGCCTCGCACTCAATCCTCCGCCCGGTTGTTTATAAACAATCCCCTCGAGGGTAGATGCCAAATGTCCCTTTGGGCTGTGCCAGCCCCAGGACCTCACTCACCTAAATACCGTTGCAGCTCCACCAAACGTCTGTGAAACTGGGCCTTACGCCTCTCTCCTGGCCCCCGTGTGTGCGTGCGTGTGTGTGGTCAGGGCATGTGTGTTCGTGTGCGCGCCGCTTCGCTAACGCGGAGTCCCTGCCCGACGCTCTGGGAAACAGGTGTTGCATGGGGCTCAAGATTCAGCGACACCTACAGACGGGGTGACGCCCCCGACTTGGCCGTGCAGGGAACAGTCGGAGTGGAAGCAGGGCTCTTCCCGGAGCCCAAGAGAAGCTTCCAGACTCGCCAATTTGGCGGGCATGGAGCAAGCTTGTAGCCGGGAGTGAGGGGAAGGGGAGGGGAGGGGGGAGGAGGAGGGATAGCATTAGGAGATATACCTAATGTAAATGACGAGTTAAGGGGTGCAGCACACCAACATGGCACATGTATACCTATGTAACAAA